>NW_011495042.1:1361942-1396371 GCF_000754665.1 Bison bison bison | reverse complement strand
AGAGCAGGGAGGAGCTGAGGCCCAGGGAGGCAGGCTAGCTTCTTTGCAGGCTTTACCTCGTCAGGAAGGCGCAGGCTTCCAGAAGCGCTGTGGGACACAAGGAAGCCAGAGATTCAGAAAAGGATTCCTTTTTTTTTTTTATTGGAATCAATACATCAATCAAAGAAGACACTAAAACAGACTTCCCTCTGCCCTTCTTCCCCACTGTAGGTCAAAGCTTGCCATCCCCATACTTCCCAGTGACTCCTCCTGCTAAGAGCCGCAGGGCCCAAGGGAGCACACAGAAGCTCAGGTCTTCATTGAGCTTCGAGATTTCCTGCTCTGGCCTGAGTAACACGACCCCCACCCACTTGTCTCCAGGTGAACCAGCTGTCACACTCTCAAGTTCACATGGTCCTCAAATTTCTTTTGCGAGCAACTGATCATCTTCGTGCAAATCTGCCTGCAATAGTGTCTACCTACTCACTCACTCATTCATCCATGAATCCCTCCTGAGCACCTGCTTCGTACAAGTCTATGTTACGTGCTGGGGATTCAGCACAGACAGAGGAGCCCTGCCCTCCAGAGGCGCATAGTCTGTGCAGTCCTGAGCGGGCTGCTCTGAGAGTAGCCCTGCAGTGGGGTTTCTAAGTGTAGCCCTAGATCCACCTGCATCACAATTCCCCGAGATATCTGTGGATACAGCAGGGTTTCCCAGCCTTGGCGCTACTGACATTTGGGGCTGGGGAATTCATTGTGAAGGCTGTTCTGTGCTTTGTTTAGAAGCATCCCTGCTTCTATCCACAGATGCCAGCAGCACCCCCACCCCAAGTTATCAGAATTAAAAATACTTCCTGGCATTGCCAAATGCCTCAGGGGCAAAATCACCCTCGGTTGAAAACCACTGATGTAGAGATTCCCAGCCTTCCCCTCCCCCTGGACCACCACACAAGCCCCACCAATGCCTCCAACTCCCCTGGGGAGGGACCAGGAACGGGAACCTGGATGACTCCAGTGCACGGAGGAGGTAGAACTCACTAAGATTTGGGAATTATTGCCGGAGCCTTACAACACTCTGCTATGTCTTCTAGACGTTTTAAAATTGTTGTCAATACATTCTCCTGGCTAAAATGGTTTTTGAGAATTTATATTCTCTATGGTTACTGTTTATGGTAACTTGCCTAGAAATCAGAATTTGCCGTTTCTCAATATACATGTATATACATGTGTACATACGTTTATATGCATTGGCAGGCAGGTTCTTTACCACTAGCACCACCTGGGAATCCCATGTATATACATACATACATATATTTATGTACATAGGTATATTTACATGCATAAATATATTTATAATTGCGATCAGCATTATAAAAATTTAGCATATTATCTACTGCTTTATTTTATTCTCTAATTCTTTCACTTTATCAATGACAGCATAATTTCCTGAGGTATTTGTTGTTCAGTCGCTCAGTCATGTCCAACTCTTTGCAACCCCATGGACTGCAGCATGCCAGGCCTCCCTGTCCTTCACCATCTCCATCTCTGAGGTGCAGAGACATTGTATTGCCTTAACGTTTTTAAACCCACATCACCCCTAAAATGTTTGACCCTCCAACTTTGACCTTCATGCAAGACGCTTTCTCAGTGATGTTATTTATATTCCACTTACGGGAGGTTGAGCATTTTTTCAGGTTGGCAATGGCCGTGACATACTCTGTCCCCAAATATTCTTCATACGTTGGTCTGCCTCCAAGTTTGGCCAGACACTCAGTGTTGTCATTGAACAGAAGGTTTTTGGTTTCAGATTTGAACAAACAAAACTTGTCCGGGCAGTTTTTTCCATTTTTCCCAAACAGAGCCTATGTCAGAAGGGCAGACAGTAAGAGACCAGCTGAGGAAAAGAGGAGAGATTATGGACTTGGGAGGCAATCTCTGCTGTGCAGGATCAGCTGCAGGAAGACCGTGGGGCAAAAGGAGCTGAGTTCTAGAATCGATCTACTGCCCTGGCTGAGCCTTCCCCTGCGCTGTGTCCCCCTGCTCCAGGCCCCAGGCCAGTGCCCAGGCGCCTCACCACTTCTGATCTCACCTCCCACCATCTTGCCTTGCTTCTTAAATCTGTGGCCTCCGCCCTCAGAACTTCTTATGAATGACTAGGTACCAGATGAGGAGTTTGAGATCCGTCCTCAAGGTTAATCACCTCTAACATTCTAATAGGCCAGCTCTCCCAGAGGGGCAGTCTGCATGGGAAATCCTCTCTGCCACAGACCAGGTCATTGCCTTGGGCGGGTCACCCAGCCTCCCCTGACCATGGTTCCTCTTTTGTGCCCAGGGCTCCTCCAGAGGTGAGCTGCAAGGACCAAGCACCTTCATGGTGGCAGACCTCTTATCAGCACCTGTGACTATGCATAGTGGGAGCTCCAGACATGCAGGTAATGGGGCCTATTTTTACATCCTAGGGTCACTGTCTTTAGAGCACATCTGAAAAAAAACATGCTGTTTTAACACAGAACTAGACAAGCTAATAGAAAAATTCCAGACTTTAAGGAAATTATAGGATTTCTTTCAAATGTCTTCACATAGATAGCCTTAAATCTATAGAGGTTCTGGGTCAGCTGTTTTTAGAGATTACAAATGCAGGGGCCTTGTCAGAGAACATTGCCCAGCCAGCCCAGGCTCTGGAGACATCAGCAGAAGAAACTCAACTCTCTACCTGGCTATGAAAGGAAGGCTCAGTCGCCTCCCTCATTTGCCAGAAGAACAACAGGAGGCTCAAGGAGAGACAGCCTCTCCTGGCTGGGCAGTGAGCACACGTCCAGGGGCCTGAGACTCGGGGCAGCCCCACAGTGTGGACAAATACTGTCATCTCCAGCTTCAAGCAGGGGCACGAGGAAGAATGGCTGGAGATAAGCAGATCCGCTGAGCTCTGTGGTTGCTCACCTGAGGGGAGCCCCTGCAGGTAAGCACAGGCAGGAGGCCCTGTGATCCTTACCTGCTGGTGGAGCAGCACCTGTTCCACGTGTGCTGCCCTATCGCTCCGAGACACCACAGCGTGATTCGGGGCCACCGCCAGGTGGCAGCTCTGAGCCTCCGTCACAGGCTTCCTGGTGCCATCGAGGCAGAGCAACCTGAAGTCCTCACGATTCAAGTTCTTAGCCCAGTCTGCAGTGCTCTCTCCTGGAGACAGAGAGAAGGCTGCATCAGCCACGGCTGCCCGGCTGAGTCAAAGCCTCCTTTCTGGGGCTGTGACCACCCACCGGCCTCTTGAAATGCACACACGTGAAGGAGAACAAATAAAGCTCCTCAAGTTATACAGACTTCAAACGTATCAAATACCAGTGCTCACGATGGAGTCTTACTCAGCAACAAGAAGAAGCCAAGTTCTAACACATGCTACCACGCGGATGAAAACATGATGCAAAATAAGACAAGCCAATCACAGAAGACCACTTATCATAGGATTCCATTTCTGTGAAATGCCCACAATAGGCAAGATAGAAAGTGAACTGGTGGTTGCCAGCTCTGGGGGTGTGGGGAAGGGACTGCTAACGGGGCAGAGCTTTTTTAAGGGTTTTGTGAACACTCTCCAATTGGATTTTGTTGGCAACTGCACCACTCTGCGAATGTGCTGGAGATCACTGAATCAGACAGTCCGAATGGGTGGATTTTACAGTATGTAAATTGTATCTCCACAAAGCTGTTACATTGGAATGTGTATTATAAAAATATGGAAAATCCATATTTTCCAGCAAGTTCCAGAAATAGAAGTGCTGGTTTGTGTTCAAGAAGAAATTGTTTCCTTTCATACTCCAACGCTCTTAATGTAACTAGAAGAAGGATAGGAACTTCTCTTATGGGTTTATCAAATATATTTAAATCAATTTCAATAAAATACAGTTGCAAAATCCCAGAGAAACATAAAACTATACTCATCTGAGCCCTGGAGATCACTTAGATTCAAGGTTCCTGAATTCGAAATGCAGTTGTGTGCATGCCCGCCTGTGTGTATGCAAATACGGCTTCCCGGTCACACAGCTGCTTCTCTCCTTTTGTCCTCTCCCCTCAAGAAAATACTTCCTCCAACCTCTTGGCTTTGTCTATTCGATACTCAGATCATCCCAAAATTTACATGTCTGGCCTCAGTCGCTCTCCCCAGGGACTTGAGGAAGCAGCGGCTAGGACTGTGGCTGTCACTGAAGGAGGGAGGTGGAAAGTTGAGGCAGGTCCTTCTCCAGGGGAGGAAGTGGTAGTTCCCTCTGGGTGGGGAGGCTGATGGGAGGTGAGCACAGAGGTGCAGTTTAGAAGGTAGCAAACTGCTGAGTCTTGAAGTTATCATTATTATTTTCACCAGAGGTCAGAAGAGAGAGTGGCTAGTTCTCTACTGGCTGGTGGATCTTCCCTTGATCATCCGCCTGTGATTTTGCCCTCATTCACTCCCCAAGGAGTCTCCCCACTGACAGTTCACAGGGGCTGAATGAAGCCTTCTACTTCCTTTTTAAAAAGGGGAAACTTTTACTTGCATATGTTCAATTTTTTTTTTTTAAGTATCATTCACTTTCAACTTCCAATTGGCTGAGACAGGCAAATAGCGTGCTTCTGTGGCTCAGAATCAAGGTCACCTCTGGAACTGACTGAGCCCCATTGCAACCATTGCCAAAAGCCCACCTGATCCTTACTGACCAGTTTCCTGACCCCGTATTATTAACAGGAAAAAATGCCTACCCCGGTACTCACTCTCTAGCGCCCTAACCAATCACCTAATGCCACCCTTCCAGCAGCAATTTTCGTCTCGAGGTTATAAAAGTTGGCTACTAACCCAGGAAAGAGTCAGTTCTCCCTTGAGCCTAGTTGCTGTTCCAACAGCATTTGGTCAACTATCCCTGGTCAGGAGGTCGGCCCGCTGTGCCTGCAGACCCTCGTTATCTCTGCTCCTTGTTCTTATAAAGTCACTCCTTGCTGAAATACTTTGTGTCAGGAAATTCTTTTCCAACCCGCGCTGGGACTGCCACAACAGTAGGCTCTGTTGTGACGGCAAGGATCGTGCTCTGAAGGGGAAAGGAAAACACCTTTACCTACCATTCGTGTTCTCCCAGACTGTGTCATTTTTCACAAAGGCAACGTCCCCAACGTCCTCAGCCAGGCACCTAAATTGTTCCAGAGAATCAAAACATTGCCAGAGAGGAAAAACTATTAGAATTTTCATAGCTATTTATAATACACATTCCAAAAACTGAAACATGGAAGCAAATAGAAAAAAGAAAGACAAATATGTCCAGGAACTTTCGAGTTTAAAATAGTAGCTCAAAGACTTCTGAGTACCTTCCCTCCTTGTAAAATGCCAATAACATGGCACGAATGAGATTTTCTTTTTTTTAAGCCACAAATCCATGAGTGAGAGGAAGGCAAGAGGGAAAGAGGGAAGATAATAATGTCATTTGGAAGTCAGAGATCAAATAGGTGAGCAGTAATTGACCCAACAGAGTAAAGAAAACTGTGACATAAATTGGACGCCCAAGTGTCCAACTTGGGTGGGGGACACCCAAGGAGAAAGCTGATGTGCACAGCAGAACTCCAGAAAAACTCAACATTTACAAGTACCAGGTACCATGAAAGTAGCTGAGAACAGGAGGACTAAATAGAGCCTATATACATGCAGTGTAAATACACATGTGCAACCAATGGATTAAAAGAAGACCCACATATACAACCTCTTGAAGTTTCAGAACACTGGAGGGAGATTGAAAAATAATTTTTACAACTATTGCTTATTTCTTTTATTTTTTAAAATCAAAAACTTTTCAAGAAAATAACTTTCAAAGCATTTTACATTGGGTGAAACCCCGAACTCATTTTTCCTAGAGAGTATTTTTCATTCATTGTTTAATCTCTGAAATTTAGAGATAAATATGCATCCAATATGTCTGATTTATTTACTCTTCAAAAAAATATTCTTTGTGTAGATCTGTTTACTAAAACATCTCATGAGCTTTCTAAAACTTCTCTCTCAGAATTAGGAAGCCAAAAATAAACTGCTAAAAACTTAAAAACAATTTTCTTTTCAAGAAGAAAAAAATGTCATATACAAAGAATTAGGGAAGCAATGGCAACCCACTCCAGTACTCTTGCCTGGAAAATCCCATGGACAGAAGAGCCTCGTGAGCTGCAGTCCATGGGGTCACTAGGAGTCGAACACGACTGAGCATCTTCACTTTCACATTTCACTTTCCACTTTCATGCATTGGAGAAGGAAATGGCAACCCACTCCAGTGTTCTTTCGTGGAGAATCCCAGGGCCGGGGGAGCCTGGTGGGCTGCCGTCTATGGGGTCGTACAGAGTTGGACATGACTGAATCGACTTAGCAGCAGCAGCAGCAGCAGGAATCAAAAACCGCTATCAGCTTTCTCATCGGAAACTTTAGATTTAGAAGACAATAGATTGATGCTCTTAAATTTCTGAATTTGCTTATTTTCTTTCTATGTTACATTCTGCATAATTTTTTCATATACTTTCCACATCACTACTTCTCTTTTTAGCTACGTTTAATCTGCTAAATTGGTCAGCTGCACAGCTAACTTCAATCGCTGTACTTTTTTTCCTTTCTAGAAGTTCTATTTATTCCTTTTAAGAACACTAACCTGCTGCTTCTTCTGTTTTCCACTTCTGGCAACTTCTTCCCTGTGTGTTGGTTTAGCATTGCTATAGTTACTGCTTGTACTGTGTCTGGCTCATTATTATTCAAAGCGTATTTCTGAGCAGTCTTTGAGGCCTAACCTGAAGATTCTGTCTTCCAGACAGGTTCCTGGAGGAGTGATCTCGCTAGTCTAGGGTCACTTTTTTTGGAATTATGAGTTGAGAATTTCTGAACCATCCTAAGAGACATAAGTTGGAGCTACAAATTCATGTAAGAGCTGGCCCATGGTTTCACTTTTTCAGGGATGGTGTGTATTTTCCTCAGCATCTAGGCAACTTGAAGCCCTATGGGAGTGGAGGGGAAGCTACCTCTCGTCCACTCCTACCCTAAAGGTGTATGCAACCTCTGAGTGTAAGTTTGTCTCAGGACAAAGTGGCTCCACTTAGTTCCCCGAGTCCCTATTTGCCTTAGATTTTAGTCTAATAATCCCTTGTTACTTTGTCAGTTATTCAATGCTCTTAGGAACATGTCTGTGTGTGTGTTTGTGCTGAATCCAACACTTTTCCTTGTTTTTCGTGGGACTGTTGATTAAACCAGTTAATGCTGCCATTTCCCAGATGTGGAAATCCTGCCAGAATTCCTAGGAACATTTTTTCTAGGCTACATTTACTTATTCAAACTATAAATCCCTTCAAGAGTGGGCTAAAGATGTTTTTAAAAATGTAAATACTCAAAAACCAGCAACTCCTACTCACTCTTTCTCAAGAAGATATGTTCTGTCACAACAAAATCAAGAAAGCGAAAGCTGCAGGATCCAAAAAACAAGTCCTTTAACAAGAAGTAAGACAATGGAAAATCCCAGAATGATGATTCAGAGGAATCTCAGGACCACAGATGTTCGGGGGGCCTAGAAAGGGCCAATCTAGACTGGGAAGGAGGGTGGAAACTTCAGATGCTACATTCGCAGGTAAATGATGAACCTGGGGCAGCACCCAGTCTGTTTATGCACAGGATGCTAGGAGATTTGTGCTACAAGTGCAAGGTTTGGGGATGAATAAGTGATTCTTTAAAAGCAGTATAGAAAGTTAAGCAAAGTTTAATAAGACACTTATCAACTCCAGAGTAAACTAAAACTTTGTACAGTAAGGGAAATATAATCGTATTATATCACATATTTAATATGAGACTAATATTTGCATATTCATAATAAAGTAAACCCTAAATATGGAGAAGGCAATGGCACCCCACTCCAGTACTCTTGCCTGGAAAATCCCATGGATTGAGGAGCCTGGTGGGCTGCAGTCCATGGGGTCGCTAAGAGTCGGACACGACTGAGCGACTTCACTTTCACTTTTCACTTTCATGCATTGGAGAAGGAAATGGCAACCCACTCCATGTTCTTGCCTGGAGAATCCCAGGGACGGGGGAGCCTGGTGGGCCGCTGTCTATGGGGTCGCACAGAGTCGGACACAACTGAAGTGACTTAGCAGCAGCAAATACTTCATACTCTTGTTGGATACTAAAAGGAGGTGAAGCCTGTGGTTACGAGTGGAAGAGGCACAGGAGCAGTAACAGAGGCTAGGTTTTCTTCTTTCATAATAAAAAGTCAGCAGAAAATGGCTGGCATTTAAAAATTGAGAACCAGCAATATATGAGGATGTTAGAAACAGAGAGATGAACAGAACTTCCAGTTCCAACTTTCGAGTTGAGCAAAAGACAAAGCATTTCCTTCTAGTATAAATAGGAATTCTAAAGTGTATGTGTTTTCAGTGAAATAGTGCCTTACATAGGTTTGAAAAGGAAAACCTCATGGTTTTTTATCAGACAAGTTGTCTGTTCAGTATTTCTGAGTGGAATCACATCACAACTCTTCCATGTGCAAAAACCTAGCCCCTTAAAATTTTTTGTACATTCATGAAATATTTAATAAGTCACTCAGAGTATAGCAAAAGCTACTTTTATATCATCCCATCACTGGAGTGAGGGCTACTGAGTTTACGTTAAAAAAAATTCCAAGACCAGTTTGAGCAGTGTTTCTCAGGTACATGACGCCACCTAGTGGTGAAATATATTCTTGGCGAAAAGAGAAAAAATAACGGATAGGGGAGAACTCTGCCCTTCAAACCCCTAACGGTATCACTCAGAAGTAACAGCTGCATGAATGGGATTGAAAAAACGAGGGCTGTGAAAAGATACTGTAATTCACTAAGTGTTTATAATTTGTGATTTCTGAGAACACTTTTGGTTTATTTTTCACTGCTGCTAAGTCGCTTCAGTCGTGTCTGACTCTGTGCGACCCCATAGACAGCAGCCCAACAGGCTCCCCCGTCCCTGGGATTCTCCAGGCAAGAACATTGGAGTGGGTTGCCATTTCCTTCTCCAATGCATGAAAGTGAAAAGTGAAAGTGAAGTCACTCAGTCATGCCCGACTCTTAGCGACCCCATGGACTGCAGCCCACCAGGCTCCTCCATCCATGGGATTTTCCAGGCAGGAGTACTGCAGTGGGGTGCCATTGCCTTGGAGAATAACTCTGCAACACTCTCTCTGCCATTTCTAAGGCCAAAATCAAAGAGAGCAGAAAAACGTGAGACATAACTACCTAGGCTGCGGGAGAAGGTGGCGCCTACGGGAAAGAGAATCTTCCCCATAAAACTGAGTTCCCGAAAGGACTTATACCTCAACCTCTCCCTCTCTGATTCTGAACATGCCACTGAGGTCCACTGAGATCAGCCTTGGTTCCAGGACACAGGAAGGGGTCCAGCAGAGCTGAGGTCAGACAGCCCCGAGGTCAGCCTGATGGTGGGTGTTGTGGGAGGAGCCCTCCCCAGCCCGCCCATCAGCTGATCCCCAGGCTGCCCCCGACAGACCACATCGGGCCCCTTAGCAATGCAGTGCCAAAGACTTGCGGGCACAGCAGGGCGAAGGAGAGGGTGGGACGAACTGAGAGAGAAGCTCTGAAATGTAAACATCACCACGTGTGAAACAGAGAGTCGCTGTACCAGGCAGGGAGCTCAACTTGGTGCTCAGCGATATACAGGGGTGTTCCAGGGGGCAGGGGGCAGCGAGGGAGGCCATGTGCGTATACTTCTGGTACTTACGGCTGATTTTCTATGGCAGAAGCCAACACAACATTGTTAAGCAGTCATCCTCCAATTCAAAATAAAGGAAATATATTTTACAAAGAGGAAAAAAAAAATGAAATGTGATGTGCCAAGATCCTGGAGGCTGAGGGCCAGGGCCCTGTCCTGATGAAGCCTGGCCACAGCACTCACCTGAAAGCCCCGTTATAGCCATAGTACTTCTCCTTAGAGTTGGGCACACACTTGTCCAGGCCCTGGTCATCGCCAGCACACAAGGCACAGAGTCTGGATTTCGG
Source organism: Bison bison bison (assembly GCF_000754665.1). Lineage (NCBI taxonomy): Eukaryota > Metazoa > Chordata > Mammalia > Artiodactyla > Bovidae > Bison > Bison bison. The sequence goes on along the minus strand of NW_011495042.1, from coordinate 1,386,384 downwards.
GTCAGCCCCAGGGGCACAGCTCTGACTAAAGAATTCATCTGCAGAGAAGAAACATGGGGAGCCAGCTCTTCCTACCTGTGTTAAGATTAAGTGGTCTCTGCCTAACAGGTGACAGATGTGGCTTGGTCTGACCAAGGCAGACAGAACACAGTCATTATAACACATAGTAACAAGTTACCACCAACCTGTGCACCAACAGGATTCAGCAAAACTTGAGACTATAGGCAACCTGACTGGGGCTGGAGAAGAGGGTCTATGACTGTACAAAGGGTTCCATCCTCGCAGCCTAGAGCAGGGGACTCAGCCTGATGAACTCCATGGCCATTGTATCAGAAGCTGCAAAATGTTCAGGTTGTGCTCTCCCCCTTTCCTCAGTAATAGGAACCCTGCTTTTTACCAGGGCACCTGGTACCCAGTAAAACAGAGATAAGTCTTATCAAACTGCAGCTAGTAAGCCATGTGGCCAGGCACTCACTCCTGAAATATGAGCGGGAGTATTGGGGGCCAGTGTCCTAACATCTTCAAAAGACAGTTGGCACACATGTTCTGCCCCTTCTCCTTCCCTTCCTTCATTCTGTATGTGGAAAGCAGAAGTGCGGGCTGGACCGCCAGATGTGACATGAGCCGTGAGTGACCTTGAGCATGGAAGTCACATACGTGTCAAAACAGCCAGATATTTGAAAGCCAGGTCCCTGATACCATGTTGCTGTCCTGTCAGCTCTGGACAAGCCACCTTTGGGCTTCACTCACGTGAGAGAGAAATAAGCCTCTATTCACTTCTACTGGGGGTTCTCTGCCCTTGCAGCTGAACTGAATCTGGACCAACTCATCATGCGATTTAGCCCACATTAAGAAGTTAGTGGGGGCTTCTCTGGTGGTAAACAATCCACCTGCCAATGCAGGAGACTCAGGCCCGATCCCTGGGTCAGGAAGATTCCCTCAAGAAGGAAATGGCAACCCACTCCAATATTCTTGCCTAGAGAAATCCCATGGACAGAGGAGCCTGGCGGGCTACAGTTAATGGGGTCTCAGAGTTGGACACCACTTAGCGACTGAACAACAACAAGGAGTTAACATGGATTAAAACAGGTTAAAGAGAGAGGAAATAAAAGCAACAAGGAAGCCCTGCCCCAGTGAGCAAACAGAGCCCCTTATCTGACTTGCGCATTCCCTGCCACTGGAAAAGCCACACCATGTTCCAAGCTCAGGAGATGCTGGGAGTGTCCCTCTGTGGTCCTAGCAGCCTCCCCACAGCTTGGAGGCAGCTGTGGGGTCAGAAAGAGCCACACCAGAGTGCACTCCTGGGGAGGAGCAGAGCCACATGAAAGCCTGCCAAGGCGGGATCGCAAAGACCCGTTCAAAATGCAGCAGGGCCCCACTGGAGAAGAGGCCTGCCCAGGACGTGGCCACAACGAGAACAGAGCACACACCTCCCCATCACCAGGCCCGGGGCAGGTAGGGTGTGGCTCCTGTGTGAGGCATGAGCACGGTGTGCAGTGGGGAGGGCAGGAGCGGGAAGGCTGAGGCAGAAGTCTGGAGGTCTTACTGGGTTTCCTCTGTAAGTCAGTTCTGTGTAGTAGCAGAAGACACCTTTTATGAGGAAGGCAGGTGGCTTTTCCCAAAGTAGGGAGCCAGCGCCTGGGAGGAATTTAGATCTGGAGCTCCAGGAGGTGGGAAAAAAAAAAAAAAGACTTCTGGACTTCTCAGTACCTGCATCCATTCTTAGCGTGCAGAGAGGCAGACGGACACTGCAGCTTTGTGCCTCCGTGTGGGGTGCACGGGGCATGGGGCAGGTTGTATGAAGAAACTGAAGGAGGCAGCCACAGGGGACCACTTACACCAAACGAGGCCTGTGGGCCGCAGCCAGCCTGCAAATCCCCGCCCCTCCCTGCCCTGACTTTCTCAGGGGACCCCAGCCTACCCCCACGACTGCCTCAGGACTCCTACCAAATGCGCAGGAGCCTGTCTGGTTGACGATCAGGCCCATGGGGATGTTCCAGCCTGCAGTCCTGTCCACGGCGGTGTGGCACGACTTCTTGTCTTTCAGAGAATTCCATGTGAGCCCCTCATTTGCTTTCTTGACAACTGCCACGGCAAGGTACCCTTGGACAAACGGAAGAGCAAGTCAACCTCCCAGGGCCTGGTCCATGGACTCTATTGCACAGAGTGCAACCCAGGCCCACAAAGGTTAAGAAGCATCGCTAGGCAACGATCCCCCCAGATGACTGGTCAGTGTCAAATAGACCAACACAGCTTAAGCTTAAGTGGGGTGCAGCTCCCCTCCTGGTAGCTCAAGCCTGGTAGACTCTGCTGCCGGCAAGTGTCACTCTCTACCGAAGCCGAGGAGGCACCAGCTGTGGAGGGTGGTGGGCTGGCTGGTGAACAGGGCATGGGATTTAGCACAAGGGACCCTGGCTCCGGCCAGGATCTGCACAGTATTATCCATGGCTATGAGTGAGATCTAGGGCTCTGTTTCCTCATCCGTACGAGATGGGGATGGGCCACCCCTCCTCCCCGTGCTCAGGACACAGTGAGGAACTCTAAGATTTCTCTGCCATGTGTGAGGGTCCATGTGAACGTGAATCCCAGCACTCTCATCTCTGAATGACTGGCATCTGCAAAAGAACTCACAGCTTCTATGGCTGCATCTCTGTGAGGTTATTTTTTTTTTTAAAGTTCCCAACCTCTCCTCCTCCAGGGACAAGAATGTACCCTTGACCCTGAACTCACCTTCCGTTGGTCTCAGCACACAATCTAGGCTACTGTGTTTGGAGGATTCTGAAAGAATAAAGAGAAGCAAAATGTCATTAAACACATCGTTTAGTGTGTTCATTTATTTTCCAAAGGTACCCACATATTGAAAAACGCATATTGGCATGGCTTTGTATACGTTTGTTTTCAACATAAATAAATGGCATTGTAGAATAGACTTCACTGTGTTTCTTCCTTTTCTGGTTTTTGTTTTCAGTTCAACCCAACGCTGTGTTTTTAAGTTCTTTTTTTAAACTGACGTGTAGTTGATTGACAGTGTCGTGTCGATCTTTGCCGTATGGCAAAGTGACTCAATTAAACACATATACACATTTGTCTTTTTATATTTGCTTCCATTATGGTTTATCCAGGAAACCAGACACAGTTTCCTGTACTGTACAGCAGGGCCTTGCCGCTTATCCGTTCTAAAAGTAACAGTTTGCATCTACCAAGCCCGAACTCCCAGTCCGTGCCTCTCCCTGCTCCCACCCGCCTTGGCTACCAGTGTGCTCAGCATGTCTGTGAGTCTCTTTCTGTTTGTAGATAGGTTCATTTATGCCATATTTTAGACGCCACATGGAAGAGACATCATACGACATTTGCCCCAATACTGTGACTTTAAGTTCGAAGCGCCTTACTGTCGTATGGAACTCACTGAGCTGAGTTGTGGCTCCTGAGTTCACTGCTTCCATTGTGGTCATTGACATCTTCACACGTGTCTGGGGATGTACCCAGGGGTGGAACTGCTGAAACGAACGTCTGGACAGTTCAATCGACTATCTTTTTTTGTTTAAGCCACTTGGCAACTGCTTGGTGTTATTTGCAACCAAAGGACTCCTACCTAATCCCCACCGGTTGGAGGTGGGGGGCACCTGGCCTCCTCTGGTTCCCTGTGGAGAGGCGAAGGATAAAGTGGAATTGTTCACATCCTTGCAGCACTCTCCATCCACGCCTTCGGACTCTGGAATCGGCTTCTCCTTGGGAAAAGCTCTCATCACCCCCATTTCATGTGATGGATAATTTGAATGTAGGTGTTGCTTTATTGGAAAAACATTTTGTAACTAGTTTATAACATTATGTAAGTTTTATGAGTACTATACCTATTTTGTGTGTGTGTGTGTGTGCTCTTTGTGACCCATGGACTATAGCCCCCCAGGCTCCTCTGTCCATGAAATTTCCCAGGCAAGAATACTGGAGTGGGTTGTCATTTCCTCCTTCAGGGGATCTTCCTAACCCAGGGATCGAGCCCATGTCTCGACTCTCTCGCATTGGCAGGTGTATTCTTTATCACTGCGCCACTGGGGAAGCCCCTTACCTGCAGTTGCTCACCACCAAAACTTTAGTTTCCATCCATCACCTACCCCCATTACCCATTTCCCTCTCCCCCACATCTCTTTCCCTGTTTTCTTATCCACCACTCTGTTCCCGGAATCTGTGTATTTGTTTTTGCTTGATTTGGTTTATTCACTTAGTTTTTAACTATCCCACAGAGGAGTGAAATCAGAAGGTATCTGTCTTTCTCCACCTGAGAAATCACAAAGTTTTAAATCTCAGCAGTCCAGAATCAAATCCAAACAGACCATCCCAGCAGTTCCATGCAGCAGAAATGCATGTATGTGTTCACCAAAAGACAAGGATCCAGATGTTCACAGCAACTCTATCCACGGCAGCCAACCATTGGAAATTACCCAAATGCTTCCCCACAGTAGAATAAATAAGTAACTGCAGCGGAGTCACAACAGAATACTGCAAAACGAGATATAATGCTGAGCAAAAGACTTTTTAAAAGGTACCTGCTGTGCAACTCCTTTTACATCAAGCTCAAAGACGGGCAGAGCCGATTTGTGCCATTTGACGTCAGGAGTCGTTACCCTTGCTGGGGTAAGAGGGCTGGTGGACGCAAGAGGACTTGTGGAACCTGCTGTATCTCGCTGTGGGCACTAGAGCTTGGAGATGCACCAGTGTGTGAAATGTTCTTGAGTTGTACACTTAGGTGCACTTTTCAGTGTGTATATTATAACTTACTAAAATCTTTTCAAAAATCAAAAAGAGGAAATCAGTCTGACAGAGGAGCATCTGTCAGTTCTCACCACACTAGGCCATGTGGTGAGACACACAGCCACTTTCATCTATTCTTTCTCCTGATTCTCCTGTTTGAACCTATCTGTCCATTTTAATGTCTCCGCATGACCCACCGAGTGGGGTTACTGCTCTCCACCCCACCCTCGAAGCCCAGAGGGAATAAGCCAGGGGGTACTCTTCTCCACTTACTCCGGTTCTCTGCCAGGACAGGCACCAGGCCACACTTGCCCGCAGTGTAGATATATCCTCCATCCAAGTTCAGGGCATCTGCTTCCCCTTTCTGCCAAGACAAAGCATATCTTCAGCACCACGGTGAGGCTATTTCCCACCCTGCCTGTCTTTACAGCTCTAAGAGAACGGACGTCAGGTGCCCAGTGAAGCAGCAGGATTGATGTGAACAGCCCGAGGCAACGCCACGTGCACCATTACTTCTGTACCGGCCGTGCACGCCTTTCACGCCGTCACTCCCACTGCAAAGACCGGGAACAGGCGGCCCGGTCGTGGCTGCTGTGGAGTCACTAAGACGTGAACGACTCTTTGCGACCCCATGGACTGTAGCCCACAGGCTCCTCTGTGTATGGGATCTCCAGGCAAGGATACTGGAGGGGGTTGCCATTTCCTCCTCCAAGGGGATCTTCTTGACCCAGGGATCGAACCCACGTCTCCTGCATTGGCAGGTGGATTCTTTACCCCCGGACTCGGAACAAAAACTCCTTCTGTGCTTGGAGCACTGTGGGATGTACTCCTGCACCAGCCTCCCTCACTGAGGACACAGGTGGGAACGGTTGGTCTTGTCTGGTCTCCACTCATTAGCACTACACTCAAAGTATTCAGCAAGTGAACAGAACCAATTAAATTCGCTCACCATCAGAATGAGCAAGCCCTCACTCCAGCACTGGAACATGGATTCAGCAAGACTGTGAAACTCCCTCTTTGACTGAAAACTTTTTTACAACTGTATTGAAGGTAATTAGAGATGTGGATGAAGATTTCTATTCAAGGCTGCACAGCACAGGGTTATTGATAACATCAAAATAAGGGGACAAAGAAGAATAGGGTCATGACTAAATTGTACCACATCCATATACAAGATATTCTGAAATATTTTTTTTTTGGCCCCACCATGCAGCACATGGAATCTTCCCCAAACAGTGATCAAACCAAGGCCCCCTACAGGCCTTCCTGCACTCTTCACTACTGCTACTGCTGCTAAGTCACTTCAGTTGTGTCCAACTCTGTGCGACCCCATAGACGGCAGCCCACCAGGCTCCCCTGTCCCTGGGATTCTCCAGGCAAGAACAGTCACTGAAATAATTTTTTAAAGTGTTTTCAAAGCATATGTCACATGGGAAAATAGCCAAGATATACTGTTAAGTGAAAAGGACTCAAAACAACATAAGTGGAACAATCTACCACTGTTCTGAGGCTAAACTGAGATGAATTGATGAGTCCTTGGGTGAGGAATTAGTGAAACTCTTAACTATGTGCTAGGTGCTTTCCTGCTGGCTCAGATGGTAAACAATCTGTCTGCAATGTGGGAGACTCGGATTCAAGCCCTGGTTCGGGAAGATCCCCTGGAGAAGGGCATGGCAACCCACTCCGGTATTCTTGCCTGGAGAATTCCATGGGCAGAGGAGGGCTACAGTCCATGGGGCCACAAGGGGTCAGACATGACTGAGTGACTAACACGCACTCAACTGTGGTAGCCCTGTGTGAGGCTCCATTGCTGTTTGGTTTTACATCACATCTTTCTAAATTTTCCAGATTACCTGCATTCATTGTGAGTTGTTCTTAAGATCAGAAGAGTGGGAAGTCCACAGCAGACACTCTGGAGGACAGAAAGCTCTGTCTGTCCCCACTCTGGGCAGGCAGCACGAGCAGCCCCTGCCCCCCTGGGGGCGGAGCACCACTGAGCCCCTGCTCCCCTCCAACCAGATGCGGTGACCTGTGCCCCCCACCCGCACAGCTTGCAGGCCGGCAGCAGGCCCCCTACCAGCACCAGGACGATGCAGTCGTCGGTGGTGGACGCCGTGGCACAGGTCACGTTCTGGCCGCTCTGCTGGCTCCACTGCTGGCACTTCTTCTGCTCCTCGGGTCCCACGGCACACCACACGACCCTGGTGTACCGCGCCTTCACCTCCTCCGCAGCTGCCCGGGGACACAGCGGTCAACAGGCTGTAACAACAGTGCAGCCTCCCCGTTCACCCGGAGTCCGCCTGAAGCCTCCAGCAGAGGAAGAGCCACAGCTGAGCTGGCCCAGGGTGGTATCGTGGCCAAGTTCAGGGCCCAGGGCTCTGGATTCATCCCAGAAGGGCCCTGGCTCTCTCGGGGTGTCTTCGTACCTCTCACTTCCCCAGAGGCAAACTGACTGCTCTACCAGGGCTGGGCATCCCGCCGCACACGGGGTCCTGCGCAGTGTTATCAGCTGGGCATCCCGCCGCACACGGGGTCCTGCGCAGCATTATCAGCAGGCGACGTGCTCCTTTGGAGACACCTGTCACCCGATCTGGTCCACAGAAGACGCTCACATTCGCGTCCCACCTACCACGGTGAAGACCTCCAGGGGCTGGAAAGTGACCAAGGGACGACTGCAGAGCAGGGCCAAGCTGCCCGTAGCGGGCGGGGGTGGAGGGCGGGGAGGGGCTCCCCGACGGCCTCAGCCAAGGCTCACTGCCCAGTGCCCTTAGGGCGGGCCTGGCCCTCACTCACTTTCCCTGAGGTTCTTCAAGGTGGTCAAGTAGCGGGAGCCCAGGTACAGCGCCGAATCTACCTTCGAGGGGATCCTCAAAAACCCAAGAGCAGAGTCTTTGAACAGCAGGTCCCTCTGGCCGGGTGGAGAGCCAAAGAGCTGGAAGCTCCGAGACTTGTTTTTTCCAAATTTCTCCTAATTAAGGGAAAGAGAATTATGAGGTCAGTGGTAGACAGGAAACCGAAACACCAGGTTGAAACAGAGTATCTGCAACTCCAGGATGATTCTGAGAGCAGGAACCTGGGTTGACCTCCTCCTGTAGAGGATCTCACGGCCTCCCTGAGACATAGCTCGGTCATGGCTTTGTCTTTATGAAGTTGCTGGGGTCTGAGCACCTTAGAGTCTTGACAATATTGCATCATCCTCCACCTACTTCTGTTCCAGCCCGGGAGACACCGCCAGTGGGTCATGCTAGAGGAGGCGTCATTGTTTCAGCTGTATGGAGTACAGCCTAGACAGGCAGGCCACTGAATATTCCAGAGTGGCAGGAAGTTAGGGAAGGAAGGAAGGAAACCTCCCCACCACCAGACCCAAGCGGGTGGGGGTACTGAGGGTGGGGTACCTGCGCCTTGCTGAGAAGCTTCCAGATCAAGTCTTCCTTGCCATCCACACTTCGGGCCACGACAGCATGAGAAGGGACCTGGGCCAGGTGGCACTCCTTGAACGCATCCACTGGCGCCCGACTGTTGTTCAGGCAGAGAAGCTCATACTGGTCCCTGTCAGCCTTCTCTGGCAAGTTCTCTGGGGGAAGGGAGAGGTGGAGGAGAGGAGGGTCCAGATGAGCAGACCCCAGTCAGTAGCCATGAGCCATGGCCCTCCTCTCCCCATAGAATTTGAGCTGGAGCAGACATCTTGTACAGTTGACAAAACTGGGGGTCAGAAGGGCAGTGGATTGCTCCAGAACATGCAGAAAAGTAAAGACAGTGCCCAGGAAGCCTTAAGGGCAAGCCCATGTTCCTCTGATTGGATCATACAGGCTCTGGGATTGTTGCACCTCTTGCCTGGCAAGCCAAGGAGGCTGAACCAGACCTGTCTGTTTGCATGACAACCCCACCTACAAAGGGACGCAGGATGGAAACAACCCACAGACTGCTGCCTTAACCCACATCTCTAGAAAGAATAAAAATGGTAAAAATTTTAAAGCAAAAAATGCAGTTGAATCGTTTCTCAACACTTGGGTGTATCCAAAAAAGGGGGAAAGACAGTATGAGTGAGTCCATCCCGATTTGGAACTGTTGATCTATATCACATGTAAATTGCATCAGAATACATTAAGTAATGGAAACTGACCCAAGTTGTTTTATGAGCTTAGTATAATTTGGATCTCAAAATCAGAGAAAGAAGTACAGGAGGGAATAATTACAGACCTATTTTACTTATGAACATAAAAATCTAAAATAATTAGCTAACTCAATATAACAGAACATGTTTAAACTAATAGGTCAGACTCTTACATTTATCAGTTTATTCCATTCGCAAAAGAATGACTGAATGCCAAAGAAGCTAAAGACATTCATGACAAGAATGGATTAAAGGAAAACAATGAGATCATCTTAATAGCTACAGAGAAAAGCACTTATATGTTCAACATTTATTTGTGCTTTTTTTTTTCAGTTTTGGAAAACCAGTAATATAGAGAACTTGGCAAAGGTATTACACTTGATAAAGGCTAGTTATCAAAATATCTGCAGCAAAATCATACTAAAAGAAGAAAATTTAAAGTCACTTCAAAATCAGGACCAAGGCAAAGATGTCAGTTGTCACATTGCCAACACAATACCAGACGACCTGTATTTCACAATTTACTAAAGAAGTGAGAGATATAAACACTGGAGGGAAAAAGACAAATTTTAATCATTGAAAAATGATGTAATCACCTACATAGAAAAGCCAGTGAAACCAAGAAAAAACTAATAGAACTAACAAGAAAGTCCAGCTAGGCAACACTACAAAAATCAAGTGTTACCCGCATTAGCAACAACAGAGCAGAAACTAATACAGAATATAATATACTATAATAGCAAGTAAAATCATTAAATAGCAGGTAATTGGCCTCATTGACTTCTCGGGTGGCTCAGTGGTAAAGAATACGCCTGCCAATGCAGGAGATGCAGGAGACCTGGGTTCAATCCCTGAGTGAGGAAGATCCACAGGAGTAGGAAATGGCAACCCACTCCAGTATTCTTGTCTGGAGATCCCATAGACAGAGGAGCCCGGCGGCCTACAGTCTATAGGGTCACAAAGAGTCAGACATGACTGAGTGACTGCAATTAGTTTCATTAAACAATGCAGGAAAAAAAAAAATTCAGGAGGAGCTCCCTGATGGTCTAGTAGTTAGGATTCAGTGCTTTCACTGTGGTGGCCTGGGTTCAATCCCTAGTTAGGTAACTGAGATCCCGTGAGCCTTTCTGCACAGCCAAAGTAAGACAATAACAAACAACGCAGGAGACTAAGAGAAAAAGGTTAAGTTCTATAAATTCTATTAAAAAACCTAAAAAGAGATGGGATCAAAAGGGAGAGATTTATTATGATTTAGGGACTAGAAAATTTGACATAAATAAATCAGTTTTTCATGGATCAATTTAAATTCAATACAATTCTACTTAAAGTATGATGTTTTAAACAATCAAGAAAATAATTCGAAAATCTTACTTAGAAAATAAATAGCAAACTGTTTGGGGATGGTTCTCTTTCTTTCTCTCCCTCCCACTTCCACCTCCATAAGCTATTAAGAATCACTACAAACCAGAAGAATAAAAGCAGAAAAATACAAATAGACCAGTGATACAAAGGAGTGTGGAGTCCAGTGGGCCTTAGGAGCATCACTACGAGCAAAGCTAGTGCAGGTGATGGAATTCCAGTTGAGCTATTCCAAATCCTCAAAGATGATGCTGTGAAAGTGCTGCACTCAATATGCCAGCAAATTTGGAAAACTCAGCAGTGGCCACAGGACTGGAAAAGGTCAGTTTTCATTCCAATCCCAAAGAAAGGCAATGCCAAAGAATGCTCAAACTACCGCACCATTGCACTCATCTCACACGCTAGTAAAGTAATGTTCAAAATTCTCCAAGCCAGCCTTCAGCAATACGTGAACCGTGAACTTCCCAAGCTGGTTTTAGAAAAGGCAGGGGAACCAGAGATCAAATTGTCAACATCCAATGGATCATCAAAAAGCAAGAGAATTCCAGAAAAACATCTACTTCTGCTTTATTGACTATGCCAAAGCCTTTGTGTGGATCACAATAAACTGGAAAATTCTGAAAGAGATGGGAATATCAGACCACTTGACCTGCCTCTTGAAAAATCTGTATGTAGGTCAGGAAGTAAGAGTTAGAACTGGACATGGAAGAACAGACTGATTCCAAATAGGAAAAGGAGTACGTCAAGGCTGTATATTGTCACCCTGTTTATTTAACTTATATTCAGAATACATCATGAGAAATGCTGGGCTGGAAGAGACACAAGCTGGAATCAAGATTGCTGGGAGAAATATCAATAACCTCAGATATGCAGATGACACCACCCTTATGGCAGAAAGTGAAGAGGAACTCAAAAGCCTCTTGATGAAAGTGAAAGTGGAGAGTGAAAAAGGTGGCTTAAAGCTCAACATTCAGAAAACGAAGATCATGGCATCTGGTCCCATCACTTCATGGGAAATAGACGGGGAAACAGTGGAAACAGTGTCAGACTTTATTTTTCTGGGCTCCAAAATCACTGCAGATGGTGACTGCAGCCATGAAATTAAAAGACGCTTACTCCTTGGAAGGAAAGTTATGACCAACCTAGATAGCATAATAAAAAGCAGAGACGTTATTTTGCCAACAAAGGTCCATCTAGTCAAGGCTACGGTTTTTCCAGTGGTCATGTATGGATGTGAGAGTTGGACTGTTAAGAAAGCTGAGCGCCAAAGAATTGATGCTTTTGAACTGCAGTGTTAGAGAAGACTCGTGAGAGTCCCTTGGACCACAAGAAGATCCAACCAGTCCATCCTAAAGGAGATTAGTCCTGGGTGTTCATTGGAAGGACTGATGCTGAAGCTGAAACTCCAATACTTTGGCCACTTCATGCGAAGAGTTGACTCATTGGAAAAGACCCTGATACTGGGAGGGATTAGGGGCAGGAGGAGAAGGGGACAACAGAGGATGAGATGGCTGGATTGCGTCGCCAACTCAATGGACATGAGTTTGGGCAGGGAGGCCTGGCGTGCTGTGGTTCATGGGGTCGCAAAGAGTCGGACACGACTGAGCGACTGAACTGAACTGAACTGAGTGATACAAAATAGCTCAGAATCCATGATTATAAACAAGTTTTATGTATAAATGGCTCCACACAGCAGTAGGAAAAAGGTAGAATTTTGTACAGTCAGTATTGTAAGGAAAATGGTCTCACTATAAAGGGAGAGAATGCTGAAGTGGAATCCCTACCTAATTTCCTAGGTAGGGTACATATGAACAGACAAGGATGTGTTAGGGAGGGGAGTCTATAAATTGTATTGTAGAAAATCTTTATGATTTGGATGGAAAATAACATCATGGATGAGTGATCAACTAATAGCTCTGCTAGTAATTGATTTATTTTTCTTCAATAAAGTTGCATAAACCAATGAGTTAGCTGCCTGGATTAATCAGTATGGGAAACAATCTTTTGTAAACGCAAAGTTGTTTTTTGTATATACTGTTGGGATTTGCCTCATTGTTTGATATCAAAGATGATGTAAAGTTCAAGAGAGTGAATATTTTGCCATGTTCAGTTAAAAGTGCGCAGTCTGTTACAGGTTGACACATCGGTTGACCTGATATATGCAGAATTAATAAGCTATTCAGATAGCGTAGCTTTAGTATGCTGCATATGATACTGGCAGCCTGGGAGTTCATAGATGGACTTGGGACCCAGCAGATTTGAAACATGTATGTGGAGTTTAAGAAATTTATTTTCCAGGTGCAACCCCCATCTAACTAAATTTTTTCTTCACCTTGTTTGCTTGACAGCTGAAAAGACCATAACATGGGAGTAATAATGGGTCAAAATTTACAAAATAAAGTACTGTTTTGGTGTGGGAGTTGTCATGAGGCTATGTTGAAGTGACTTTATGTGGGATATTGAGTTTTTTTAATGGATTGAATATCCATTAAAATGGATTTGTTCAGCCATTTACATTAATGAGCATTTAAATGCAACAGATACCATTTCAGGTGACTTAACATGAATGAATAAAAGTCAATGCTATTGGATTAAAAAATAAATAAATAAAAGACCCCAAAACATATGCCAGCAGGGCAAAAGTGACCAATTTGACTTTATCAATATCAAGAACTTCTGTTCAAGAAACCTGTTACTGACAGATTTTTTTTTTTTTTTTTTTTTTTTTACTGAGAAGAGATTTTCCTAAAGTCTAGAACCAACCATGGCGGGTTACCTAGAGAGGAGGAATGCCTCAGCTTGAATCAAAATCATGAAGAAACAGGCATGAAAATCAATAGAAAGATAGTCAAAGGTGAAAAAGGAAGAAAGGGAAGCCCAAACTACCAGCAAATATACTGAGATGATCAAACTCACCAGATGCCAGAGAAATGCAAGATAAACCAACACTGACGTATCTACCGCTTTACGACCGTGGATAATAAATGTGTTGTGTGCTCTCCACAGAGCACGTCTCAGTGTTAGAACCACTGAACCAGACAAGTACAGCACAACAACACGTAAATCTCTAAAACAGAATGCTGAGCGGGAAACCTTGATCACGTCATCATCAATAACGATCAATAAAACTTCTGTGAGCTTAGAATCCAGAAACACAGATCAGCCCCATACACTTTGCAAGACTACATCTGTCTCGGAGGACATGTGTCAGATACCTTGACATGGGCGTCTTTGATGCAGAAGAGAAAGATAGCGGGCACGGGAGTTTCAAAGAAAACTGATTGCTTAAAATATAAAGTCACATAAAAATAAGAGCTGTGCTCTACAGAGAGCTTTGATAATCGTGTGCCAGGAAGTGAGGAGTCAAATTAGCTCACTACTTGGATTTACAATGAAATGAAAGGAAAGCAAAGCAAAGGAGGCAGTACCCGTGGCTTCTCTCCTCCCCTTACCAAACACTGTTGTCTCTTTAACAAAAGCCACGTCTCCAGCCCCGTCCTGCAGACACCTGTGGGATGAGAAAGCACCAGAAGGGTCAGCACAGAGCAGCCAGCCCGGCTTGTTCCTCGAGCCTGCCTGTGGAAAGGGGCCCTGGGGCTTGTCTTCTGTGGGCTCCTGACCTGCAGAGGACAGGTCTCTGAGGCTCTGGGGCCCCCACTGGGAAGGCATCAGAAGCCACCTGAAGATGGATTCTGAGGAAGAAGGAACCAGAGGATGCTGGCTAGAGACCCCCCACTTTCCCCTTTAAGGGTTGATTGAGAGGGCAAAACTTTGTCTTTCTCTGTAAAAGAGTTTCCAAGCCTCTGCACCAGAGGGTAAAAGCAGTACATGCGGCCACGTGGTTTTTTCCCCTCCCAGGGCTAAGTGGTAAACGTGCCCTGAGCAGCAGAGAATCGGGGAGGCCTCCCCCCCACACACAAAATGCCTGAGTCCGAGAGGCAGATGGGGTAAAAGGAGAAACATCAGCTTCAGTGCGAGGCTGGGGCGAAGGAGAGAGCTCCCCAGTGAGGCAGAGATCACTACCTCCCAGGGAGAGGGACCAGGCTGTCCGGCTGCCTGGCCAGGGGTCTGGGGCTGGTCTGCTCATGACAAGACTCCTTCAGTCCCTCGGTAGTTAGGGAGGGGACACCTGTCAGCAGGAGGAGCCCAGGACCGCAGAGGGACAAAGCCAGATTCAGGGATCTCTGGGGAGACATGAGGGGACACTGACGAGGTAACTGTTTGCTGGGCTGGTGCAGAGGTGAGGGGGCCCTGCGGGGGGCTAGGGGACTGGAGGAGATCATGCACTGGACAGAGCCCGCACCTTTTTCAGACTCAGTTTCTCTGCACAGGAGAACTGGACCTCCTCCATGGTCCCCACTAGCTCACTGAGCTCTATTTGGGCCCAGAGCAAGGGCCTCCTAGCCCAAGGACACGTGGGCCGCTGGGGAGAAGAGGACAGTCTCACTTACTTGAAGGCACCAGAATAACCGAAGTATGGTTCCTGGGAGGAGCAGGCACACTGGTTCTCCCCCTCCCCCTTGCATAGTTGACACAGATTGGGGTATGCTTGTCTATCAATGCAGGGAACACAGCTGGCAGAGAAGAATTTAGCCACAGCTGTTGAACAGAGAGAAATAAACCAGGGTGTGAGCTCACCAGACCACAGCCAGTGGCACCCCCAGTGTTCCCTCCCCTCCACCCCCACCTGATAGCCTTTGCAAAGCCAGGAGCTCAGAAGATGTACAGTGGCTGAAACTAGACTCAGCTACCTGGAGAAGGCAACGGCACCCCACTCCAATACTCTTGCCTGGAAAATCCCATGAATGGAGGAGCCTGGTAGGCTGCAGTCCATGGGGTGGCTAAGAGTCGGATGTGACTGAGCGACTTCACTTTCACTTTTCACTTTCATGCATTGGAGAAGGAAATGGCAACCCACTCCAGCGTTCTTGCCTGGAGAATCCCAGGGACAGAAGAGCCTGGTAGGAAGCCATCTATGGGGTCGCACAGAGTCGGACATGACTGAAGCGACTTAGCAGCAGCAGCAGACTCAGCTACCAACTCCCAGGGCTGCTGATACAGAAGACCCCATCCCCACAGGCTTCACAGTAGTTAACCTGACCCCTGCCTTGGATTCACCCCACATGCTCACCTGGGACACCCTGAAGTGGCTTGTGAAAGTGACACCGGAGTAGAGACCCCAGCCTGGGATCACCAGAACCCCGACGTGTCTTACCTCCCTGGAGGGGCTCGAGTGACTCTGTCCAGCTCAAGTACGGGCGAAGGATTCCCATAGGGATGATCCACCCAGCTGACCTGCCAAGGCCCGTATGGCAGGACTTCCGGCCTTGCAGCTGGTCCAGCTGAAAGTTGCTGCCCTTCTTCACGACGGCCACAGCATAATAGTGGGTTTGGGGAGCTGCAGAAGAGGCAGAGACAATAGAGAGCTCTTAGCCTGAACCAGAGAGAGAGAGAAACAGCCCTCCCTGAATGAGCCCCTAGTGGGAGGGGAATTCCATCTGGTCACTGCAGCCCAGCGCCTCCTCTGCTTCCCCAGTGGGTTGGCGACCGGCCCAAAGAGCCCAGGGACATCATTCCCTGGACATGTGACACTGTCTGAGACCTCAGCTCTGTGCCTTGTCCACTCTGACCCCACAGAGCCCAGGGCCCAGGTCCAGGCCACCTCAACTTCTGGGTCCCCAGGGAGAACTCACACTCTTTCGTCCCATAGATCTCTGCTGCTACTGGCCGCAGTTTGTAGGGGTCCCGGCCCGCCTCAAACACCATGCCACCATCCAGGGTCACAGCATCCGCCTTCTTCTCCTGAAAACACAGGCCAGACCAGCTTCAGGAGAAAACCTACCCTAAGCCAGGCAAGTGAACCTCAGGATGTCAGAAGGCTCCATGGCTGGAAGGATCTTCCAGAGGGTCAGCTTCCAGTCACGTCCCACTCAGTTGCCATGAGAGGTGGTATGAGCCCAGAGCCCCTCTGGGTAATGAGCTCCAGCCCCTTTGCTGTAAGTCCTGAGGTCACCAGGTGGCCACTTTTTCACAAGACATGCCTCAGATCACTCCGCGATGGCATCCTTTACCGTCTTTTATATTATAAATTTGGGGGATGGACATGGACACACTACTGTATCTTAAGCAGATAACCAACAAGGACCTACTGTGCAGCACAGGGAAGTCTGCCCAATGTTATACAGCAGCCTGGGTGGGAGCATTTTGGGGGAGAGTGGACACCTGTATATGTATGGCTGAGTCCCTTTGCTGTTCCCCAGAAGCTACCTCAACATTGTCAATCATCTATATTCCAATACAAAATTAAAAGTTCAGTAAAAACAAAAAGTTCCAGATGCTTCCCCCCTGTTTTTCCTCTATATTTAAGTTATTGTTTTTATTGAATACAAATTTCAACCATTAATATATCTTAAAGTTATCATCATCATAAACCATGTTCATCCTCTTTGGCATATTACTTCACCTATGCTTACTTATTTCTCATATTTGCAGCCTAGTAGAAATAATATTTTCCGAACTGCTTTATTCATCTAAAACTGCCTACATTTTCTCCTGTAGCAGCTTTATTGATTGTATTGACTTCATGATATTTTATCATAATGTGGCTCTTTCATAATTTATTAAGCTAAATTTGAAACATTCCCTCCAATGTTCACCACTTGGGCTCCTTCTAACATTTTGCTGTTAAAATTACACTTGCATGGACAGCTTTGTCCTGTTAGATTTTTTCCCTTCTGATGACCTGGTGCCTTGGGATCAGCATCTGAGGGCAGGATCATCCGGACAATGGGCATTTTGTCTTCAAGGCCTTGGCTATCATTGCCATCCTGCTTTCCAGGCCATTCCTTTCCAATTTGAAATGCCACCTACCGTGAGGACCAGTCTCACTATAGAACCACCAGTGTGAGAGGCTTTCATTTTATTAAGTGCTATCACTTAGAAAATTCAAGGGCTAACAAATTGCTTAGATTTGTATGTCTCTTGATTATTACGGGGAACATTTCATAGTATTTTTATTAATACTACCTCCATCTCCCCATATTGTTTTTCTTATGTGATCTTACATTTCTTATCAGTTGAATTAGTTCTTTATAGAATACTGTCACTTGTCAAAGCTGGTGCGTATTCACTCCAGTGCTTTCTAAATTTTTTTAATTGGAAGATAATTGCTTTACAATGCTGTCAAATGTTTTGCTTAAGTGTTTTTAATGGCTATAAATTAAAATTTTTAATCATTCATTTTACTTCGTCATTTAGTTCATTGCTTTTTTAAAAGCTAAGAGACTTCTCTTCCCTCCACAGTTCTGCTAATGAATCTACCTCTCTAGTTTTCAATAACACACATTTTTAAGCATTTAGTCTATCTCTATTTTGGTGTATGGTATGTAGTTGTTGCTGTATAGTCGCTCAGTCGTGTCCAACTCTTTCCGACCCCATCGACTGGAGCCCACCAGGCTCCTCTGCCCGTGGGATTTCCCAGGCAAGAATACTTGAGTATTTCCTTCTCCAGGGGATCTTCCTGACCCAGCAATTGAATCCACATCTTCTGCATTGGTAGATGGATTCCTTACCACAGAATCACCAGGGAAGTCTGTGGTATGTAGTACTGATTTCAAAGGGAGCTCTTATTAAAAAGGCAGATTTTGACGTCTTATTCACAGATATGGAACAAGTTCGAATAGGGCCTACGAATCTGCATTTTAAGCCATCAGGAAATGCTGGTGGTAAAATAACAGTCTAAAACATTATTCAAACTAGATTTTTCCCTTAAGTACTGTTCCAATATGGAGAAGGAATGGCAACCCACTCCAGTGTTCTTGCCTGGAGAATCCAAGGGACGGGGGAGCCTGGTGGGCTGCCGTCTATGCGGTCGCACAGAGTCGGACACAACTGAAGCGACTTGGCGGCAGCAGCAGCAACTGTTCCAATAACCCTAGATATTAATGGGAACTTTACACACATTACCTACTTTGTGCTAAAATCACATACACATTACCATGCCACATGGCAGACACACAACATACTTGTCAAACAAATAAATAAAAATGATGGCAATAGATTTTACATCTGAAAAAAACAAAAGGAATCTGAAGTTATCCACAAGTCATGACTGCCTTTCCTTTCTCTCTCTGCTAACGTCTTAGACAAGTGTCTTTCCAGTGTGGCCTGGCAGGCCGTGCCCCAGCGTGTAATGTGCTGACTATGATGGGCTGGGCTGTTTCCTCTGCAAGTTCAGAGGTAATCTCTCTGGAGATTTTCTTTTAGAGTCACCTTGACTTTTGCCAGTGTTACATATTCACCCAATACAACTGCTCCTGTGACATCGTTGTGTGGTGGTGGTGGGTTAGTCACTCAGTCGTGCCCGACTCTTTGCAACAACATGGACTGTAGCCCACCAGGCTCCTCTGTCCATGGGATTCTCCAGGCAAGAATTCTGGAGTGCATTGCCATTTCCTTCTCCAGGGGATCTTCCCAACCCAGGGATCGAACCCAGGTATCCTGCATTGCAGGCGGATTCTTTACCGTCTGAGCCACCATCATTGCACTGTCATTATTCTCAATTTGTGTGGTGATGCCAGTTTCCCTACAGATGGTTTTCAAATGTTAGAATGGCAATGTCTGCTTCCAAAATAGCGCTGTGTCCTAGGAGAGAGGACAGCTCCCAACTTACAGGCGCTCTGGAAGAAGAGCAGAGGAGGGCAGGGCGAGCACATTTTCCATGGCACTTGGATCCCTTCCCTTTCAGTCTGGTCCCACCCAGCCTACGGCCTGGACTCACCGCGATGGCCCGGATACATTCCAAGGCAAAGGCCCTCCTCACACAGGTGATAGAGGGAGCACCCAGCTTCTTCATCCTCCACTGCCATCGGCGGCATTTGAACCACTCGGGTTGGGAGATGGTACACCATCGAACGTTTTTCCTCGGGGCAGCCAGACACAGTCCTGGGAGAAAGAGGCCAAAGAGTGAGTGCTCTATCATTGTCCGTGGAAGAGACGGCCTTGCCCTCTCAAGCAGGGGCCCTCCCCTTCCCTCTCCATTCTATGGCTGAGTCAGGCCACTCTCCTCTGATGGAGGTGTTTCGCTAGCCTAATGACCACTCCATGCTGGCCAGAGGGCTGTTTGCGGACATGATCAGAGCCTCTGGAATCGTTTCCCTCCTCTGACTGACATACTTCCTACCCCCGACAAAAAGCCAGCAATGCTCCCTTGCATCAGCTAAGGGAGTTCTTCCACCTGCTTTGATCCCCTGGAACCTAGGAGGTAGGCAGAGAGAAAGTATTGCGTCTGTCTTTCTGGTGCGGAAGCTGACTCTCAAGGGTGGCTGAGTGACAGTCTGCTCAGCAGTGGCAACATCCAGCCTGGAATCCAGGTCCCTCTAGGTTGTTGAGGCTTCAGACATCTCCCCAGAGGATGCCAAGGGAATGAAGGAAAACACACCCCACCCCTTGTCGGGAGCTGAGCTGCCATAGGCGTTGTACCAAATGGGTCAGTGTGCCTGAGTTACACCATTCACCACTGCACCGAAAAGAGGACTCTCAAGGAGGGATGGAAATGTTCTTAAATTGATTTACCACGATGGTTGTACCACTTGGTAAAGTTACTAAAAACCGCTGAATTGTGTACTTTGATGAGGTGAATTTTATGATAAGTAAAATATACATCAGTAAAACTGCTACCAAAAAAAAAAAAAAGCCTCTTGGTTGCAAAAGCCACTCCCCTTTTGGATGTGATTTGGTGGGGAAGGAGGCTGCATTCAGCTCTCTGCCACCGTCCCAGGGAAATTTCTAGGGGTGTAATCTACCCTAGGAAGCCTTCCTGGATCTGTCCTGAAGTGAGAATCAGCACTATCCAATTTAGCCACTGGGATATAGCAGGGTTTCCTGGATGCCCTCTGTATACACGGCACTGGGTGATATGCAGAGGAGCATGCAAGCAGATGGCAGCAGCCGTCTCATCGGGAGAGGCAAAAAGCCCCCAGGGATGCAACCAAGTATGATGAATGCCCTAGAAGAGAACAAGTGCCAAGCCAGGTGTGATGTCCCCATGACCTGAGCCAGTAATTGGGGCGGGGAGGCAATCCAAGAAGTGGGCGCAATGGGCCACGTGCACAGAGAGGTTGCAAGGCCAATCTGTGCCAGGTCTTTCCTCAGCCCTTCATGTGTTCTGTTCCCCCTCGATCCACCCAATCCCTTTTCATTGAGTTTTGCTGATATCCACATTTCCTAGGTGAGAAAATTGTGGCTTTAACTTATGGCTTGCCCAAGGCTTCACAACTAATAAGTCTGGATCCAGGATTTGAACCTAGGCACTCAGACACCAAGCGCCCTGCCTATGTAAGCTGACTGGGTAGAGACGGGGTGCCGTGGAGATGGTAAAGGGTTTGGGGGCAGGTCATGGAAAGCCTCCCGTGCTGGTCCTAGAAGGTCTTGTTCAGAAGCTGTGGAGTGGTGACTCACAGGAGGGCAGGGACAGGTGGGCTGAAACCTGGAAACCAGGCAGAAAAGCGTCAAGGAGGGAGAACACAGCAGAAATCGGGAGTTGGGGGGGGTCACAAGATGGGGGTGAAGGGAGAGAGCAAAACGAAGACCGTGTGTCAAGCTGGAGGGAAGGCATGAGCAGGGGCAGGAATAGGGAACCAGGGGACGAGTTTGTGTGCTCCCTTGGGAGGGGTGAACCAGGGAACTAAAGCACCACTGAGAGGTTTTCTGAGACGCACCGCCCCCAGCCCCCCAAACACCCGCGCTGGGTGCAGAACGCAGCGCTCTGCTCCTCCCCTCCACAGCTCCCAGCAGCCAGCTCTGAAGCTGTGTGTCTCTTTCACAAAACGCTCCCCGAGGCAGATCTAGGTCTGGCCCTGTATCCCCAGCCCCGCCCCTGATCTGTCTCAGTCACTCACATGCTGCCCACTTGAGTCTGGATGGCACCCTCCTGAAAGGACATGTGCTCAGATTCCTTCTGTGTGGACACACAGTGCCCGTCTCTCAAAGGCAGGGGCTGGGGTGGAGTTACTCTTCTCGGCCCACCCAGCCTCTTCCTGCCACGACACCCATGGGGAGCAGGGCAGGAACCCCCTAGGCCAGTGGCCGGTCCTTCCACTGGGTAGGACAAGGGATTCAGTGATACTTTGGGACGTTGGCCACCATCCCATGGACAGCAGGATTTAAACTGCAGACCTCAGTGGGGGTCAAGACAACCAAAGATTCAAGTGAGAATGGAACCCAGTGATGCAACTCTGAGCCAGATCCCAGACCACAGCCCATGACCACTTCTAAGAAAGCAAGGCTTCCTGCCCCTCCGGCCTCTCCTAGGTGGCCCCGACCCTGTGCTATGGGCCCAGCAGGCCACGGGTCAGGGAGCAGAAGGAAGGGTAGTCGTGAGCTGGTGGTCCTGGCCAGGTCCAGTCCTGCCTTAGAGAAGAGAGAATAATCCACAGCCCTGGGGAGGATGAGATGGTTGGATGGCATCACCGACTCCATGGACATGAGTTTGGGCCAACTCCGGGAGATACCAAAGGACAGGGGATGCCTGGCATGCTGCAGTCCATGGGATTGCAGAGAGTTAGACATGACTGAGTGACTGAACAGCAACATGGGAGGGAAACTGGAGAAGAGGACCAGAAAAGAGGGACAGGTTAGGGAGCAAAAGCTCACGGTTATCCTCTAAACACCTCTTTTCATCCAGGAAGCTCCCAGCCCGGAGTAGATGCCGGAGGACAGAAGGAGGCTGCACTGAGCTGCTGGCGGGACAGGCTGCAGAGGGGGACACCTGGGCTTTCACTTGAGCCCTGCACACACCCCGTCTCACCGCTGACACTCTCCAGCCCTTGAGGCCACTGTCCTGGACCTTCCCCTCCGCTGGTGGAAGCCCGGCCCTCACATTTACATCACTAATGTCCAGCACAGGTGAGTGTTCTGAGCACTCCAGGAATCATTTCCGACACTTGAGGGGGTGGGGGGTGCGGTCAGAAGGAACGGTGGTTTAGTTCCTTCTGCTTAGTCCCCTTCTAGTCCAGGCACATTAAAAACCAGGCACCAGGCACTCCTCTCGCACCCTCTGACAGAAGGGGCCCAGCAGCAGGGTCTGTGCCCCCTACCCCTGCCCCTTTGCAGTGGGAGGGCTTGTGTGCGCCTCTGTCTACCAGGGCAGGCGGCCCTACGGCCTCCTCACAGCCCTGTGGAAAAAGGGTTGAGCCATTTTTCAGTGAAGCTGAGGTTCAGAAATACTGTCTCTTGCCCAAGTTACACAGTTCTTACAGGAGCTGGAACCCCATCTGCAGTCTCCTGAGTGTCTTGGGCAAGTCACTCGCCCTCTCGGAATCTCATTACCACCCAGCCTCCCTCTGTATACTCCTGTCACCAGTGCTATGGGTAGGACAGAAGCGACAGGGACCGGGAAAGACCCTTGGGGAGCTCGGCAGCTCTGGGCACAGGACCACGCCGGCTTCTCGGAACCCAGCTCCGGGCTCCTCCCCAGGCGAGTGGGCGGGATCCGCTCCGCTCCGCTCCCGGCGCCTCCTCTGCGGCAGGTGCCCGTGTCAAACTGTCTGCTGCAGGGACAAGGAGGCCCACACGGCGGGGAGCGAGGACCCAGACGCCTACACTGAGGGGTGAGGGGACTGGATGCTCCCACAGCGGGGCGTGGGGACCGGGACACCTACCTGGAGGGGCATGCCCCCGCCCCCACTCATACCTGCACTCACCAAGGGCTCCAAGGGACAGCAGGGCGGGGACGAAGAGCTTCATGGCTGGGGTCCTGGGGCGACTCCGGAACGAAGGCTCTGCCACCTGCGCTCGTTCTGCGTCCCTTTATCCAGTGCTCGGTGACCTCACGAGGTTTGCCCCGCCCTGTGGTCCTATAAGCGCCCCAGCCTCCCTCCTCCCCTCTCCCGAGGTCTGCTGGTTCCTAGAGGGGAAAAACCGGGGGGGAAGGGGGAAGAGCGGGGGTGGAGACCGAGGGAGCGAGAAAGGTGCCCGGGCGGGGCTTGGCGCTCGGGGAGAGGATACCCAACCCACACCCACCTCTCAAGTTCCCCAGCGCTGCCTAGTTGGGGGATGCTCTTTCTTTCCCACTTGTCCGCAGCCCTTCGGGAGTGGCAGTCCCTGGGTTTTGTCCCCACTCCGGTCTCAGTGCCTCCTAGAGAGCGGGATCCAGAGCAGGGGTCCTAGGGTGAATCTTTGCGGATCAGCTTGACTATAGAGAAGGTATCTAAAGTGCTTGGGAACCAGTTAAGACAGACGGAGACCCTTGCATCTGCACGCAGCAGCCAGCCTGGAGTTTTGAAAGAGGGCCCGCTGCCTGGCCCGGGGTCCACGGCAGCCTGGTCCAGCTGGCAGAGGCTGCCCAGAGTCTGACCCAGACTGCCCCTGGGGTCCTCCTGAGACTGCAATACAGCTCCCAGAAAACAGAACCAGAGGCCTAAGTGCCCAAAGGCTGTCTCCTGGTCCCTCATTTGCCAATGAAAAGGATATCCCACCCCTTGTGTTGTTTTGTGGCAATATGAGGTGGGAGACAGGAACCTCATTTTGATAAACGTCCTATTTTGTCCTCAGTACACAGGCTGACCCTGTTTCAGGAGGCTGGTTTTCAGTTCTAAAGCTAGAACTCTGCTCTGCATCCTTGAAGGACACTCCCTTGAAGCACAACAACTCCCACGCAGGGGTCTCCAGTGCAGCCCTGCTTATCGTTCACTGATTGCAAGCAAACTAAGTGTCCCCCAAGGGGTGGGGGAGGACTTCCCTAGCGCTTCCATTGCAGCATGTGTAGGTTCAGACCCATTTGGGGGAACTAAGATCCCATATGCTGTGAGGTGTGGCCAAAACGTTTTAAAAAAAGGGGGGGGGGGCTGTCACATAGAGCATGGTGCTCTGGAACATACTGGGGGGCCCAGAGAGAAAGGGCCACCATGCAAGTACTGATGAGCACTTAGCTCCAGGAGATACTAAGTGAAGAAGTCAGGTACTAACAGTGAGAGAAATTCCCTTTGTGGGTTAGTCTAGACAGTATGTTATTCTGAAATCTGTCTGTCCTGAAAAGCTGGCCTTGATTCTTTGCTTAGACTACTGAGTACACAAAGGGTTTCCAGGAGCAGAGGGGCAACACCTCAGGAGGTGGCCCTGTTGGGGGTGGATATGCAGTGGGCGGCACTTGGCACCATGGCGAAGAAGAGCCAGCCCAAGTCTTGGAGGCCCTCGAGGAGGCTGTGGGGCCCCTCTATCCTG
>NW_011495042.1:1350535-1361842 GCF_000754665.1 Bison bison bison | reverse complement strand
TCCTGGGCGTGGATCTTGCCAAGGCACATGAGTGGAGTCTGACTAGGGATCCTGCTTGCTGGGCACAGGAGTGGGATCCAAGGTTCAGTGGGAGAATCACCAGTCAGCTTTTGGGGTGACGGATCCAGGGTCTCTCATGGTTTGGAAACACAGTGTTGCACCATTAAAAGTTGCTTTCATCAATAACTGCAATAAGCCATTACAAAAATAATGAAGTAACACAAAATTGACTAATTCTCAGGAGTGCTGAAGCATCTTTTTACCTAAATTAGCAACTTGGCTTTGCCCTTCCGTGATTATAAAAGTATTAAGACATGTCACAGCCCAGGTCTGTATCTCCAAGTGCAAATTAGAAAAAGGATGGGTTAGGAGGTAAGATGCCTGCAGATTCTCTCATGTCTGATACAGAGTTGGCAGGAACATAGAGAACCTGGGGCCACAACTGAGAGGCTGAGCTGAGGGATTGCCCTGGAGGCAGGATTGGAGTAAGCAGACTGTTTTCATGCTGTGTCTTCAAGGAATGTCCCAGCCTCAGGCCAACAGAACAGCCCCCAAGGCCATCTGAAGCTGACAAAGGAGGTGGGGCTGCCCAGAAGACAATGTTCCATGGATCTGTTATCAACATTCATTCATTCACTCATCCAAGCCAGAACTGGTGGGTACCAAGAGGGACACAGAGAAGGGGGTCCCGTCCTGGCCCTAAGGAGCTGACGGCACACCGAGGGTGGGGTGGGCACAGGCCACGGAAGAGGCAAGGCAGCATAAATAGAGTGAGCGAGGGAGCCGAAGGAGGGCCATTTGACCGGTTTGCATCATCAGAAGCCCATAAGGCTTTGAAGAAGAGCATTTGACCTAGGTACCTGAAAGAAAGGTTACCTATCTACCAAGAGAACTTCAGGTAGAGGAAATAGCCAGGTAAAGGCTTGAGAACATGGATTCAGTGGCCTCAACAGACAACCAAAAGTTGCCCTAGGCTTTCCGACCTGGAATACATTGAAGGAGGATTCACAAAGTCATGTCCTCCATCCTGAGCTCCACGTCAGGTGTCTATCTGCCCCTTGCTGCGTGTCCTGCAGGCACTACAGTCAATGCATCAAAAATAGATCTCCTCTGCTCCCTCAAGCCCCACATTTCCTCTCGTACCTCTTACTGTGGTGGTGGTTTAGTCACTAAGTCATGTCCAACTCTTGCGATCCCATGGACTGCAGCCTGTCAGGCTCCTCTGTCCATGGGATTCTCCAGGCAAGAATACTGGAGTGGGTTGCCATTTCCTTCTCCAAGGGATCTTCCCGACCCAGAAATCGAACCCGGGTCTCCTGCATTGCAGGCAGATGATTTACCAACTGAGCTATGAGGGAATCCCTCCTACTACTTCCCACCAAATGAAGAGCCTTGGAGTCATCCTCAAATCCTCTGGCCAACGAGCCCTATATGTGTGCCGGGCACTTAATGATTAACATTGGTTGAATGGATGAGTGAATGAATGAGGAGGAGGGACAGTTCAGTTCAGTCCCTCAGTCGTGTCTGACTCTTTGCAATTCCATGAACCGCAGCACACCAGGCCTCCCTGTCCATCACCAACTCCCGGAGTCCAACCAAACCCAGATCCATCAAGTCGGTGATGCCATCCAACCAACTCATCCTCTGTCGTCCCCTTCTCCTCCTGCCTTCAATCTTTCCCAGCATCAGGGTCTTTTCCAATGAGTCAGCTCTTCGCATCAGGTGGCCAAAGTATTGGAGTTTCAGCTTCAACATCAGTCCTTCCAATGAACACCCAGGACTGATCTCCTTTAGGATGGACTGGTTGGACCTCCTTGCAGTCCAAGGGACTCTCAAGAGTCTTCTCCAACACCACAGTTCAAAAGCATCAATTCTTTGGCGCTCAGCTTTCTTTATAGTCTAACTCTCACATCCATGCATGACCACTGGAAAAACCATAGCCTTGACTAGATGAACCTTTGTTGGCAAAGTAATGTCTCTGCTTTTCAATATGCTGTGTAGGTTGGCCATAGCTTTCCTTCCAAGGAGTAAGCATCTTTTAATTTCATGGCTGCAATCACCATCTGCAGTGATTTTGGAGCCCAGAAAAATACAGTCAGCCACTGTTTCCCCATCTATTTGCCATGAAGTGATGGGATCAGATGCCATGATCTTAGTTTTCTGAATGTTGAGCTTTAAGCCAACTTTTTCACTCTCCTCTTTAACTTTCATCAAGAGGCTCTTTAGTTCTTCACTTTCTGCCATAAGGGTGGTGTCATCTGCATATCTGAGGTTACTGATATTTCTCCCGGCAATCTTGATTCCAGCTTGTGCTTCTTCCAGCCCAGCGTTTCTCATGATGTACTCTGCATAGAAGTTAAATAAGCAGGGTGCCAATATACAGCCTTGACGTACTCCTTTTCCTATTTGGAACCAGTCTGTTGGAGGGACAGGAGGGCAGCAAAAGATCCTGCTTGTAATGTGTCAAATGTGAAAGACAATGAGGGCCAGGGCTGGCTATGACAGTCACCCCAGAGCCCTTGTGCCTGGAGCCATCAGTTTACCCATTAACTCAACATCCATATATGGGGTACCTCTGATGTGCCTGGAGCTGGACCAGATCTTGAAGAGCCTGCAGGGAAGTAGGATGCAGGTTTCCAGATGCTGAGACAGTGGCAGAGCCTGAATATAAGGAACATAAAGAAGCTGGCTATAGTACAAACCCCTGTGTTACGGCAGGAGCTGGTGTTTAACAGGGCTTTCCAGGTGGTACAAGTGGTATAGAATCCACCTGCCAATGCAGGAGGCACAAGAGACGTGGCCTGTGAGGGAAGCTCTTCCCCCAGGATCCACCCTCTCTCCACCCCTGAAATTCACACAGTGACCCTCTGCCGTCCAAGCTAAGCCCTCCCCACAGATGGGCAAGTAAATCCCATGCCCTCTCTAGAGTCCTCCAGCTTCAACCGCCAAGAGGAGTATTGGAAAGAAATGAGGGAGCTGGGCAGAACTGGCTTCACATGGGATATAGGAAAACAGGAATTCCCAACACATCCACTCAATGGGGGCTCCAGCCTGACTGACAGGAGACCCAGGCCTTGCTTCCTGCCCCTGCTAGTGAGGTCACTGGCTTGGTACAGAGCCACTTGTTGAGTATTGAGGGCTTTCATGGCGGGTTCCAAACCACTGGTAGCTTGGAATCAGTCATGGTGGGAATATTTATACCGTGGAAATTAGCGAATTCTAGATGTCTGGTCATTTTTGCCTCCAAGAGAGCCAGTTGACAGCAGACCTCTGCCTGTGCTGGTCATTATTTGGAGGAACACAGTGCCCATTGTTGTAATGGGTGTGTGGTGGGGGGGAGTGTCATCCTAGCAGGGAGAAGATAATAGTGCCTAGCAGTTAGATGGCACCTTCTCCTCCAAAGAGCACGGTCAGTCACCTTGTCTCCTGTGACTCTAACAGAAACTCTGAGTTAAGAAAGTCACTGTTCCTGCTCTAAAATGAGGGAAACTGAGGGTCGCCTGTGGTCACGCAGTGAGTGAAAGATGGAGACCAAATTGTTAACACTGTGTCTCCCATTAGGCCCACAGCCAGGCACGCTTTCTACCACTCGGCCAGAACTCTCTGAGAGCTCTGCATGTGAGACCAGGGCCCAGGGATGGCTTCTGCCCTCGATCTCAGTGGTGGTATTGGACCGTCCTGTGGACCATGAGTTTGCGCAAGCTCCAGGAGTTGGTGATGGACAGGGAAGCCTGGCGTGCTGCAGTCCATGGGGTCACAAAGAGTCGGACACGACTGAGCGACTGAACTGAACTGGGGCCCAGGCACTGTCAGCCCCTTCACACATCAGCTGAGCTTCACAGAAGCACCGTGATTGCCTTATTGGTCTTCCTTCCAGACGTGGGGACTCTGGCAAAGCAGCTAGCTCGTCCACCATCCAGCTAGAAATCTGTCACTGATCCCTGCCCCCTGCCCCATGACCTCTCAATGGTTTGATTGTTCCTGTGCTGACCACCTTGAAGAGAGAGCAGAAAGTAAGCAAGAATGAGCAAGAGATGGATGGAGAGCTCCCAGCTTTCCCGCCAGCGCGATGACTGAGATTTCAGATCAGGTCTTCGCACTGGGCCCTTTCACAGAGCCCAAGGTCCCTGGGAGCCTTTGGACGTGCCTGTGGGTGCTGGGGGGTCATCAGGAGGAGGAGGGAGCTCAGAAGGGCAGTGGGCAGGAAAACCGGGCCTCTGTTAACTAACACGTTGTGTTGCCAATTGTTGCCCAATTTACAAAGAACCCACAGAGACAAAGAGCTTCTATTTCTGTGCACAGACCTCTTCCTCCTCCTCCCTGCCCCTCATCATAATCAGGACCCTCGGCCGGCATGGACCCTCTCCTCTCAGGGCCAAGCCCTCCCGGGACAGACACCCCACAGACCTGCTGAACAACAGTCTCCCCAGCAGTCAAAGGGGCAGTGGAAACACCCCAGGTTTACCCAGCTGCAAAGTTTCAATTTTGGCACCCCACATTCCTGGCAACAATCGGATTCCATGAGCACCTAACCGTGGTATCCACCGAGGTGAGAATGTGCAGCATGCCAGGCCCAGGGAGAGTCCCCCAGGAAGGTGCCAGTCAAGGGCAGCCTGGAGGAAGCTGGGGGCTGGCCCCTGGCCAGCCACGCAAATGTCTTCCCAGAAGGAATGAGCCCCTTGCCCAGGGAAACCCCCAAGCAGGAAGCACCTGAGCCCTGGGGGCCCTTCTGCTGCCCTTCCCAGGGCCACATTTGGGCAGGGAGGGGGCCTGCTCTCTGGCCTTGAGCAAGTCAGCTCAGGTGGCCTCTGTGTCTGCCACCTGCACCCCATGGAGAGAGGTTAGGATGGCTTTCACCGAGAAGCAGCTGGAGACGCACACTCAGAGCTCCTCCAGGCTGGGAGTGCCCAGCACCCAGACTGCTGCTCCACACAGGCTTCCCTTCCTCATCCCTCCATTCATTTCTTCCCTGGACAGCCTGGCATGCTGGAGGGCACAGGGGAGATGCGGTTAGAAACTCAAGAGATGGGCTTGGATGTGGGGTTCCCACCTGCTCCAGCCTAAACTGCCACCTGGTCCTGGGCCATCTCTCAACCTGCCTAAGCCTCAGTTTCCCCAGATGTATTAAAAAAAAAAAGGACACAGATAATATCAGTTCCTGAAGTGGGCAGAGTTCAGACCTGATGTTTGAGATGTTTACAAAGGCTCAGTACAGGCGAGCTATTGTCCATATTTACAGACACTCAGCAGCCCCGGCCACGTGGGGCTTAGCTAAACAGAGGGTAACAAGGGAAGTAGAAATGGCCTCTGGGGGCACCGGGCCCGGCGGGAGGGGCTGTGTGTGCTGAGAGGTGCACACACACAGGTGTCACAGGGAGCCTTGACAGACACGGGAACAGCCCACCTAGGGTGCGCCCAGGCGCCCCATTTTCTAGAGTGCTCAGTCCTGCCCTGCCCTGCTCTCTGGCCCCTTCTCCGGGTCTCTGTCTCTAACCCCTGCCTCCTCTCCTCCCCTCTCACTTTCTGTCCCTCCTTGGCTTCTTTCTCCATGTCTAGCTCTCTCTCTCGCTCTTTCCCTCCTGAAACACACATCTGCATTTGTCCTGGATGCCCTGCTGCCTGGATCCTGCTGTGACCGTGGCTGAGCTTTCTTCTACCCCAGTCATCACAATTACCAACTCATCTCTGGCACCCCTACCCCACGTCCCCGATGCTGAGCTCAGGGGGAAAGGGTCTGTGGCTGCAACCAGAAGTAGAACTAGCACAAACCCGGGGCCCTTTCAGAGCTGCTTGCCGGAGAGCTGTGGCCTTAATCCTTCAAGCGTGTCTTACTCCGGAAATGACGCTCTCCCAAGGTCGCTCCGCAGGCACCAGCCCAGGGCGGGTGAGGTGGGGGTGGGGGGTAGCAAGATGCCTCCTCTTTGTCACCCACCCGAGACTGATCTTGACTGACCCTGAGCAAAATCTTCCTTCAGTGAGAATTAATTTCCAAAAAATGCATTTGAGAAAAGACTCTTAAAGTTCAGCCTTCTGGTTGGCCCTCTTGAAAAGAGAGCTGACCCCCTGGAGCTATGGTGTTTGTGGGGGATTTGGAGGAACTTGGAGGAACCTGAGGGGAGGGGGCTGGGGGCCAGGAGAGCAAGGGCCCTGAACCAGTAGTGTTGCCCATCGTGGCCCCATTTGTAAAGGACACTCAGTGATCAAAGGGCTTCTCTGCTTGTCTTTCCTGCCCCTTCTCTATACACTCCCCTTCCCCATGGTCTTCTCTTCACTCCAGTCTGGCAGGGCTGGGCTCAGGTTCTCAGTCTCACGGGGTTAAAATACTCATGTGTCTTTTGACTCCCCTTCTCCTTCACCCATAATGTGCGGTCTGGGGCCCAACGGCAGCTGGTCTTTCTTCGTCCTGCCCCTGTGCCAACACATTCCTTTCTATCCTATGGTCACAAGATGGCCCTGGGCTCCTGACCTCTCCCCTGCCTCTCGACTCCCCGCTGCAGTCTGTGCCGGAAGGAATCAATCTTTCAGAAGCACAGAGCTAACAGCGGTCCCAAGGCATCTCCGCTTGACCCCGTTTCCTGTCCCTGCACTCTGTCCCTGAAGAATCTCATCCTTCTTCCCCCTTGGGAGGTGCTGAAACCTCCCAGAACCATACTGCCCACCCAGGTCTCATCTCAGCCGTGACCCAGACAACTCTGTCTGAAGTCCCACCAGAACCCCAAAGCAGCATACCCAGCTTCCAGTGCTGGCCCACGATGGAGAACACACATCTCTCCCTATCCCCCCTACCAACCCCGCTAATACAGCTTAAACCCTGGAGATGATAGAAACGGTGGCTTAAACAGCACAAATGAATCATCTCATAGTTGTAAAAGCAGAGGCTGAAGTCAGACTCAGAGGCCACAGAACAGCAGGCTGTGCTCCTCCTGGAGGCCCCAGGGAGCCCGCTTCCTGGCTTTTCCCAGCTTCCTTGGCCCCGCCTCACTCCCCCTTCTGTTTCCATCATCATAGCCCAGTCTCTCACCCTGACCCTCCTGCCTCTGTCTTATAAAAACCCTTATGATGACATTGGGCCCACTAAGGTAAAAAACATCTCAAGATCTATAATTTAATCATATCTGCAAAGTCCCTTTTCTCACATGAGGTAACATATTTACAGGTTCCAAGAATTAGGACGTGTACATCTTTGGGGCCCACACTCAACCTATCAGACCAGTATACAATGATAAACTGTGTGTATGAGATAATACCTAGAGCAACTACTAGGTTAAATATACAAAGAAATACACTCGAAAACACTACAGATAAATCAGGATGGAATTCTAAAAAATGTTTAGACAACCTACGAGATATTAGGTGAAAGAAAACAGTGAAATGTCAAAACAGGAAAAACAAACAAAAAGCAAAACTAAAATGACAGGCTTAACTCTAATATGTCAATAATCACATCAAATATAAATAATTTAACTATCCCAATTAAGAGGCTTCCCTGGTGGCTCAGATGGTAAAGAATCTGCCTGCAGTGCAGGAGACCAGGGTTCAATCCCTGGGTTAGGAAGATCTCCTGGAGAAGGAAATGGCAACCCACTCCAGTATTCTTGCCTGGGAAATCCTATGGACAGAGGAGCCTGGTGGCCACAGTCCACAGGGTTGTAAAGAGCTGAACATGACTGAGCAACTAACACACACACATCCCAATTAAAAGACTGAGATTGGAGGAGTGCTTTGAAAAAATAATCTTGCATTGACTGCTTACAAGAAACTCACTAAACTATATAACAACATAGCTAGGTTGAAAGTAAAAGCATGGAAAAAAATATATACCGTGTAAACATTAATTAAAAAAAAAAAAAGAAAGTGTGCCTATATTAATATCAGATAAAGTCAAATCAGAGTAAAGAACATTATTACAGGCAGCAAGAAATATTACATAATAATGAGTCTACACATCAAGACATCACAACAGTCCAAATGTGTATGCACCAAAAACCAGAGCTCTAGAAATGAAAAGAGAGGGACTTCCCCCGTGGTCCAGTGGCTAAGACTCTGCACGCCCAATGCAGGGGGCCCAGGTTCAATCCCTGGTCGGGATCCCACATGCTTCAACTAAAGATCCTGCATGTTGCAACAAAAACCCAGCACAGACACATAAATGTTTTTTTAAAAAAGAAATGAAAAGAGAAACAGATAAATTTATAATTATAGTCAGAAGTATATCTTTCAACAACTGATAGAACAAGGAGACAGCAAATCAGCAATGTGTAAGGACCAACCCAACAGCACCATCAACCAAGATCTAATCAGCATTTGTGGAACACTGCCCAACAGCAGAATACACATTCTCCTCAAGTACCCACAGAGCATTTAGCAAGACAGACTACATCCTGGAACACAAACCAAACCTCAACCCTTTTAAAAGAATTTAAATTGTACAATATGTGTTTGATCACAACTAAATCAAACTAGAAGTCAAGAACAAAGAGATAGGAACACCTTTAAACACTTGGAAACCAAGTGTCATACTTCTAAATAATCAATGGGTCAAAGAGTCAAAAATGGGGAGCTTGAGTTCTTTCTGAACAACAACTTTGAATAAGAACCCAGTTAGTTTTAAAGCAAGCAGCCAAGCCAAGGTTTTGAGTAACACAGGTGTGTACGTTCAGATATAGGGGGAAACACACACACACAGAATGAGAACCCATTTTTCCTTGGGGACCCCCCCATGAAATGAGATCACTTTCTCTGGCTCTCACCTCCCCCATGTCTCTCCCTTCCCCTCTCATACTGTCCTGGAAAGGGCTACCTTTGAATCACATGGCTCTTTGGATTTGGCTACAGTCAACTAACTTAAACTGTGGATCACTTACTCAAGCTGGCCAAGTACTCTTTTTTTTTAACTTAAAAAAAAAATCTCTCTCATACAGGAAAGTGTAAAAACATAAATGTAGAGCTAAATAAATTGTCCCAAAAAGAACACGTATGTAACCACCAGTCAGGTCTAAAAAGAAAACACTGCCAACATTCAGAAGTCCCCTTATACCCAACTCAAACCAACACCCTCTCTCTTATCCCCAAAGTTAAAGCTACTATCCTAATATTTAACACTATAGTTTACTTTTGCCTGTGTTTGAACTTTATGTAAATCATACAGTATGTATTCTTTTGTTTCTGATTCCTTTCAGTCAACATTTATGTTAGTGAGATCATCCTTTTTTTTCAACTTTCTGAATCTTATTCATTTCCTAATAATTGCTAGTATTACAAATACAATCTGTTTTTGAATGTTATCCTGATATCTGGCAACCTCATTGAATTCACTTATGAATTCTGTGGCTCACCTTGGCGTCTTTAATCTGTCTCCTAGCCAGCTATTTCCTGACTCTCAGGCCCTACCTCTGCTCCGCATCTTCTCTCTGATGCCTCCAGAGTTCTCTGGGCTACAAAGGAAGCTTTCCCAGGGTCCACGTGGCCACTTGGCCACTTCCCCAGGAGCAGAGGGTCACTACGTTGGTGACTAAGGACGGGTGATGTGCTTTTCAGGGGCCATGGAGAGTACCAGGAACTGAGAGTGAGTCCAGGGCCAGCTCGTTCTGAACCATCCTTCCCTGGTCATCCGGGAAGGGGCACCTTGATGAGAAAGCAGCAGCGGGATGCCGCACGGATGCCAGAGGCCAGAGGCCGAGATGAGGTGGCAGATGACTCGCAGAATGAAGAACTGGTAACAAAGCCTGGGGACCTGCTACACAAAGCAGAACTTGATGGCTATTTGGAAATGGAAGAAAGAGTCGGGGAAGTAAGCAATTTCCAGGATATTTGGAAATATTCTGGCACGCGGTTGCTCCTATGAAATAACCTGACCAAAAAAAAAAAAATCAGACATTCTCAGAGCTGAATGTTTCCTTTGATGCTATTTTACAAATGAAGTCTCTAACCCCAGAGCCCTGTTCCGCCCTGGTAGGTCTAGGTAGAATCTGGCTTCCTGACTCCTTGCACTAAGGGAAGAGAGGAGTCTCCTTCAGTTGAAGGAGCATTTATTGTGGTCCAGGTGCTTGTCAAGGTCTGGGGTCACAAGTGTCAATCAGACCTGGTCCCAGGCCCCGAAGACAACAGACAAGTAAGTGAGCAGCAGTTACCATCAATAATCAGGGAGAGAGATGAGACAGCTTCATCTGGGGTGCAGCAGCAGGGAAGCGGCAAGACAAGTTGAACTCTAGGTGTGATTTACAGGTGGACATGATGGGATTTGCTTACATCTCCAGAGGATATGGAATGTGAAGATCAGGAGTGGGAGATGACAATACCAAGGTGCCTGGCCTGAGAAGCTAAAGGATGAACTTGCATTAACTGAAATGAGGAAGACCATGGATGGAACAGACTGGGAGTAGGTGGACCAGAAGTTCCATCCTGGGCACCATCGTATTGACAGACCCTTGGACCTCCAGGTCGATTGTGAGAGAGGAAGCTCCCTGACTTGCAGCTGCCCAGAGTATGATGATCTGACAAGGGCCAAAGGCAGAGCGCTCTGGAGCTTTATTTAAAACTATTTTTTGGACCATGGATCCATCTTCTCCCGGATAATGCTGATGCCTAATTACCCAAAACAGTGTCCAGCATCAGGGGCTCATGAAACACTCGGTATCATGTCGATGGCTCAGTCTTACATGTTGGGAGTCTCGGACAACTTCCCTAATGGCCCCCTTGAGGTCCCCCTGACCGTTCTGCCCCTGCACTGCCCTCGCCTGCAACAGTGGAGGGCAGACTGTCTCCCATTCAAGCCTTGGGCTCACCCTCGCTGTTCCATGCATGTGGGTGCCTTCCTTGCACAGGGACTCGGCGGGGTTGAAGTGTTTCTCCACACGGTCCACACCTAGCACAGAGCCTGCCTCTGGGAAATTCGGGACTAACCCTGCTTTGTGATGACTGTTGACCACATCATGGCCTCTCCCAGAGCGAGACAGTAGGAAATGTCCACCCTGGCTGCAGGGAGAACAATGGGCATATTCACAAGCCCCCGAAGGGCTTCTGTGCGTTTCTCAACAATGTTTACTTATCATTTTACAGGCTGCTCTGTGTTGCCCACAGACTTCAGGGCACTAAAGGATTTATTGAGATCAGATCTGGGCAGTGATCCATAAGATGTGAGAATTAAACCAATGAATTAAACTCAAGAAGCCTTGAGGAGGAGAGCACGGGTTCCTCACCCGGGGCTTCTGCCCCAGGGACAGCCTCGCTGGGGCTTCCTCCTGGGTGGGCCAGGCGGCCGATGCACACAGGACAGGAGCCCCAGACAGTGGGGACACCATGGCCAGG
>NW_011495042.1:1347066-1350353 GCF_000754665.1 Bison bison bison | reverse complement strand
GGGATGGGGGGTGGGAGGCAGGAGGGAGGTTCGAGAGAGATGTATTCCTATGACTGATTCATGTTGGTGTATGGCAGAAACCAACACAATCTTGTAAAGCCATTATCCTCCAATTAAAAATAAACAAATACTAAATGGGGGAATTATAACTAAAAAAAATTAAAATTAAATAAAAAATTCTCAGGGCCAGCCAACTGCAGCCCCCTCCAGGAAGCCGAGCAGCTGCACCTGCATCGCCTCTTCCTTCCTACGGCCTACCACCCTTCCCAGACCCCACGTCAGCAAGTGGCCCTAGGAAGTACGTTTTGCTTATGGAATCTACTGCGGGTCATTCTCAACCAGTCTGGGTCAGCTAGTTTGCTCAGTCATGGGCTTAGTTTCTAGGAAGCTGCTGGTCCTGAGATATGACTACAAACTACAACTGAATTTTGTTTAAAACCCCACCAACGAACATATAAACAGGTACAACCCCCCTTGGAGACCCACTGGGCAGTATGAGTTGAAGCACAGTATGCCCCATGACCAGGGCTGGGCAAAGTGCTTACTAACTGGCTCTGGGAGCATAGTTGTTTGATACATTTCTTTTATGTTAAAGAGCAAGATGAAGGAGAAATGACTAGACCCATGACAGAACTTCAATTATTTGTCAGTGATGTGAGCAACATCTTTCCTGAATCAGATATATAAGCATTTTCCAGTGCTGGAAAAATATTTTCTCAACTTTTTGTGCTATTTACAATGCTATAACTATAGAGATGACACGTGCATTAGTTTAATCTGCATTATGGGGCTTTTCTCTGCCACTTTCTTAAGTCTAACTCTAAGACAATCACTAAAAAACAACTGTCTATTAAGCCCTGATTTGTAGCATTTGCCAATTCCCAAGGTGACTGATTTCATATTATCAATATGGATGGCCATCACTGAATTTGAAACAATCACAACATTGTTTGTTAATCGGCTATACTCCAAGACAAAATAAAAAGGTTAAAAAAGAAAAACAACTCCTTCCCTCAAATGGCAACCTGTGGCAGTGGCTGAAGAGAGAAGGCAGAGAGAAGAACTTGATAAGACATTTGAGTCGTGTCCAGCTCTTTGCGACCCCATGGACTGTAGCCCTTAAGGCTCCTCTGTCCGTGGGATTCTCCAGGCAGGAATACTGGAGTGGGTTGTCCTTTCCTATTCCAGGGGATCTTCATGACTCAGGGATTGAACCTGCATCTCTTAAGTCTCCTGCATCGGCAGCTGGGTTCTTTACCACCAGAGCCATCTGGGAAGCCCATGGGGAGAGGAGAGTGAAGTGAAAGTGTTAGTCACAGTCGTGTCTGACTCTCTGCGATAGCGTGGACTATGGCTCACCAGGCTCCTCTGTCCATGGGATTCTCCAGGTGAGAATACTGGAGTGGGTAGTCATTTCCTCCTCCAGGGGATCTTCCTGATCCAGGGATCAAACCCACGTCTCCTGGGTCTTCTGCATTGCAGGCAGATTCTTTACCATCTGAGCCACTGGAAAAGTCCAGGGGAGAGGAAGGGGAAGAATATTTGCAAATGGACAAAAGTCACAGTGTGATGGAGTTGAGCTGGGAACAGGCTCTGGAGAAGAAGTGAAGGGAGAGCAGGATGCTGGAGAAGGAGAGAAAAAGAAACAAGCATGCTTGGCAGACTCTGCCCAACCCCCGAGCAC
Source organism: Bison bison bison (assembly GCF_000754665.1). Lineage (NCBI taxonomy): Eukaryota > Metazoa > Chordata > Mammalia > Artiodactyla > Bovidae > Bison > Bison bison. The sequence goes on along the minus strand of NW_011495042.1, from coordinate 1,348,669 downwards.
AGTGCTGGGCACTGTGTGTGCACAACTCAGATCCTCAGCCATTCTTGCGAGGTGGGTCCCCCCGTCATTCCGCCCATCTCACAGATGAGGACGCCGAGGCCTGGGAGCAAGGTGACGCCAAAGCCCCTCTAGGCTGCCTCAGATCCCAGGGGCTGTGTGCTCTCTTCACCCGACCCCCCCTCCACCCCCCGCTCCTCTAGGAAACTCTGTGTCCCTGCTGGGAAGGCAGTGCCAAGACGGGCCTGAATCTCCGGGCAGTGTCCACCTTCCTCCCACACTGGCACTGAGCCTCCACTCTGGAGGCCCCAGCACACTGCTGTTGATCACAATGAGCTGTGAACATCATATGAAGCAGGGACATCAAAGGGGTCCACAGGAGGAATAAGGAAACAACTGAATCATTGAGCGGAATGTTCCCAGCGAGGGCTGATACCTCCAGCTTCACAGTCTGTCTCACCTCCCGCCCCCACCCTGCCCACCTCAGAGTCCAGCGGGGCAAGAACCTGCCACTCCGGGGCAGAGAGGCCAACTGTTCCATGCCCTCGGGGGCTGCTGAGTAAGGTCCTGAGTGGAAAGAGTCTCCATGACGCCCAGGCCTGGCCCAAGGCCATGCTTCCTCCCCGGCCAGATCCCTGCTCTCCCGAGCCCCTGCCAGCCCCCTGGAAGCCAGCCTTCCTCCTTTCTTTCTGTGGATTGAATTCTTGATCGGCCGACCTCAGTCCTGTGCTCAGCTGAAACAGGGATCCGGGAAGCTGGGAGCAGAGTTCAGGGCTGCAGGCTGGCTGAGTCAGAGGCAGGCAGCCTGGAGGGTGACGACCAGGTTTGCTGGCTGGGCTCCAGGTTTTGGTCCCCTTGGTTCCCGCTGTGCTCTGGGCCCACCCAGACCAGCCACAAGGGCTGCAACACACTATCCACCGGGGAGGGAAGCAGAGCTCTCCAAGCAAGCATGAGCAGGAATGGGGTGCGGGGCAAAGAAGGAAAACTGGTGGGAAGCAGGGAGCTGTGCCACGCAGCATGTCCCACAGCTCCTTCCTGTTCTTCCCGCTGCTGGCAGCGAGGGGCCACCATGGGCTTAATGTCAGTCACTAAGGGGTGCGAAGGTCAGGGCTGAGCCCCGTGGGGCTGCGGTGCAGCTCTGAGGACTCACATGGCTCCTGAGGTGAGGCGGGGGCACCCTCAGAGGAGAGGACTACAGGAGGTACCTGTCCCCTAGGATGCCAGCAAGCCACACCCTCCCTGTGTCCAGCCTCTTTACAGAACCCACTCATGCTGACTCGAACCTTTTCTCCCACGCATGTTGGTGGTCACACTTGTAAAGTGGTTTTCCTACATCGTCTTCCTCAAAGTTTTGGGTCAGGGTTCACTGTTGTGATGCTGGCCACTTGCAGCGTGTTCAGTTCAGTTCAGTTCAGTTGCTCAGTCGTGTCCAACTCTTTGCGACCCCATGAATCACAGCACGCCAGGCCTCCCTGTCCATCACCAACTCCCAGAGTTCACTCAAACTTATGTCCATTGAGTCAGTGATGCCATCCAGCCATCTCATCCTCTGTCATCCCCTTCTCCTGCCCCCAATCCCTCCCAGCATCAGGGTCTTTTCCAATGA
>NW_011495042.1:1291260-1346966 GCF_000754665.1 Bison bison bison | reverse complement strand
TCCTGCCCCCAATCCCTCCCAGCATCAGGGTCTTTTCCAATGAGTCAACTCTTCACATTAGGTGGCCAAAGTATTGGAGTTTCAGCTTTAGCATCAGTCCTTCCAATGAACACCCAGGACTAATCTCCTTTAGAATGGACTGGTTGGACCTCCTTGCAGTCCAAGGGACTCTCAAGAGTCTTCTCCAACACTACAGTTCAAAAGCATCAATTCTTCAGTGCTCAATCTTCTTCACAGTCCAACTCTCACACCCATACATGACCACTGGAAAAACCATAGCCTTGACTAGATGGGCCTTTGTTGGCAAAATAATGTCTCTGCTTTTCAATATGCTATCTAGGTTGGTCATAATTTTCCTTCCAAGGAGTAAGCATCTTTTAATTTCATGGCTGCAATCACCATCTGCAGTGATTTTGGAGCCCCAAAACATAAAGTCTGACACTGTTTCCACTGTTTCCCCATCTATTTCCCATGAAGTGATGGGACCGGATGCCATGATCTTCGTTTTCTGAATGTTGAGCTTTAAGCCAACTTTTTCACTCTCCTCTTTCACTTTCATCAAGAGGCTTTTGAGTTCCTCTTCACTTTCTGCCATAAGGGTGGTGTCATCTGCATATCTGAGGTTATTGATATTTCTCCCAGCAATCTTGATTCCAGCTTGTGCTTCTTCCAGCCCAGCGTTTCTCATGATGTACTCTGCATAGAAGTTAAATAAGCAGGGTGACAATATACAGCCTTGATGAACTCCTTTTCCTATTTGGAACCAGTCTGTTGTTCCATATCTAGTTCTAACTGTTGCTTCCTGACCTGCATACAGGTTTCTCAAGAGGCAGATCAGGTTAGCTGTGGCTAACATTGACTGGTTGGGAACCAAGGCATCCTGAGCTCCAGGGAGGTGGGGATGGGGGGTGGGGCCTGAGGCAGTGGACTGAGCTGAAGCTGGGAGGCGTCAGTGAGATACACACCACAGCTGCTGCCCTCCACGTAAAGGTCTTAGAAGAGAAACTGCCCTGGTGCACCTTCCTCGGAATCCTTTAAGGCTTGTCACAGCCGAGGAAGAGGAAGGACAAGGGGAGAAGGCTGGCAGGTCCTCTAGAAGCAAGGGGGAGGAGGGAGCACAGAGGTCTGGGTTCTGTGAAGAGCGGATGCTGCTTTGGGGAGCAGCTGCGCTCCACCTGGGGTCAGCTGCTCTGCAGGGAAAGCCCACCTCCCGGACGCCACACAGACAGACGCCCCAGTCCCACCCTCAGGCCAGGCAGGAACAAGGAAGCAGCCTGGTTTCCTGCTTCCTCACCCACAGCAGGGCCTTTTCAGGCTGCGGGGAGGACGGCCCAAGGGAAAAATGATGTCACGGTTGGGAAGGGATGGTCTCAGATGGGCCAGTCACCTGGAACCTGGGGGCCACACCAACAAGCCATGAGACAAATGGCAGCCTTCAGCTTCCAACAGTGCCCCTGGGCTACAGGAGAGGCGTTTTCGATTCACCTCTCTGGACCTCAGTTTTCTCATCTCTAAAATGGGAGTAATAACCTCCCAGGGCTGTAGACAGGATTCGATATTTAAAAAAAAAAAAACAAAAAACTGGCACAGTGTCTGGCCCTTTAGAGAAATGTTAGCCCCAGCTTTGGCCAGCTGGGATCTGTCCCAAGTTGGTTCCCACATCCTTTTGGCATGCCTGCATCCTTTTGTTTTTTGAGAACTTCCTTATTTTCTGGCACCACAAGATGCTACAGGCTGATCTTGTATGTTTCCTGCCCGAAGCCTATAATCAGCTATTTTACCAAGGAGTCTTCCTTCCTTTTACTGGACAATGAGAATCAGAAACCAAAGTCTTAACACTGGGTGTTCTTGTTGCTGCTGGCCCATCTCAACAGAGTGAGGCACCAAAGGTAAAGGCAACACGTGTAAATCACACGCTCAGATGTACTCACGCTGTTTCTGTATCCACCAGCTGAATGCGTCCTGAGCTGCATACGATCTAAGCCGTCCTCAGGATTCACTCCAGCCTTCCTTCCTGGTGTGCACCTTCCCTCTCCTGCGGTACAAACAACCTTCTATCCACCTTCTATCTCAGCACACCTGTGAGGCAATTTTGGAATTGCAGCCCTCTAGAAAACACGTTTACCAGTTACAATTAGAGCATGCTTGTTCCAACTCCTGTCATCTTTAGCCTTATAATTCCCAGGCAAAACACTGTTTGCTACAGTGATTCAGATCAGCCCCTTTTCCTGTCAGCCACTTCAACAGGGTCCTGTCACACATTTGTGTACAGTTTGTGTCAGTCATCAGCTTACTGCCTCCCAGCTCAGAATGCACTGGCAGCGGTCAGCGCATGCTCTGAGCTGGAATTCCTTTAGAGGGAGAGAGATGGTAAGCTTTCTCAGCAGGGGGAGCTGGAAGAACACAGCAGGAGAAAGGCGTCCTGCCACTTCCAGCGCTGGCGGTGGGGGGTTGGGGGGGACAGGGTGAGCCTGAGTGCAGGCAGTCTGGGCTGCCCATTTGTAGCCTGGGTCTGGTGATGACCTTTTCCAGAGCCCTCTCCACACAGATCCAGGAGTCCCACGCAGCCTGTGTGGCCTGCTCTGCGCTGGCACCCAGACTTCCTTTCCAAGCCCAGAGTCACACGTTGAGCTGCAGCCGCAGGGCAAGGCTCCAGGCTCTCAGAAGGCCTCCTGGCCCCGTGGCCCCTGGTGACCATCTCTGCTATCCCTGGACTGACCACACCTTCTCCAGGGAGACCCAGACCCCTTGCAAGACCCAGAGCCCTACTACAATACTATGTAGTTTCCTTATACCTTAGAATTATTCTTATATTATTGATTATTTGTTTATTAACTCTTCTGCTGCCCTAGAAGGACTCCCTGGGGGAGAGATGGTTTGCCCTGGCTCCAGAGAAATGGGTCCTGATTTAATAAAGCTGCCCCATCACGACCCCTTGGGACCAAGGCCAATGAGATGAGAAATGCAGACTCAAGCTGGTGGCCATGCCCCCGGACTGGTGGTTGGACAATTCTAAGTGCTGGTGAGGATTAAAGCAATTGAAACACTCATAAACTTTCAAAAAAAAAAATTGGTGTATCTACCCAACTGGTGGGCTGCACCCCACAGGCCTACAAGGCCTGTGCTTGCCCCACCTCAATACCAAAGAAAGAGCCTGGAGTTGGGAACAGAGACACCAGCAGTTTAATGGATGGGGAAGCTTACCTGTCTGAAGCAAGATCTGGGAGCAACACCCCACCGTGTGAGGTGGAAGGCAGGCAGAACGTGGTGACAGTCTTTGCTCCCAGGGGGAAGACTGATCATCAGGTGGGCTCATTAATTACCAGGGAAACCAATTACCAGGGTGAGGTACACCCCTCACCATGCCTTTGATAAGAGCAACCAGCAGTTGGAGTGGAGACAACAATGTAGGAAGTTCAGTCGCATCAGCAGGGCGCAGGTGAAGCAGGCACTGGTCGGGGAGAGGATGTACAGAGCAAGAGAACACCCTGACCACACACCAACAGAAAGGCACGAGAAAATGTATCTTAAGAATACACACATTCCCATTATTTATAATAAGCAAATATTGGTGTGGCCAAATGCACTGCAATTTTCATCCAATGGAATATGTAAGATTGAGAATCAAAAAATGATGGTGACATGGCATGACATGGATGAATCTCACGTGCATAGTACTGGGGAAGAGACATGTTAAAAGATAAACTGAGGCACATTAACATTTTCAAGATTTTGAGCACATATCAGCTGGAATCAGGCAGCACTAAACTGAAGATGGCTGGATGTGCTCCATGGACAGGGGCTGGGGGCTTTTATAGAGAAGACACAGAAGCTAAACAAGGGAATTATCTGATTAGCTATAGCTTGTGCGGTGGCCTAATATGACAAAGTCTATTTGGCTGCTTGTGACTGGTCGTTCTTAAGTTTCATTTTCTCGGATTCCAGTGTGTTACTTCTGGCTGAGGTTTCAGTTTGCTTTCTAAGGCTACCAGGGCAGCACGACCACCTCGTTCTAATGGACTCCTTGTTTAATTTCTTTAACACAGAGGGCTGTGTTAGACGTTTTAATGATAACATTTATTAAAAAATAATAGGGGACTTCCCTGGTGGTCCAGAGGCTAAGACTCCATGCTCCCAATGCAGGGGGCCTGTGTTCGATCCCTGGTCGGGGAATTGGATCCCACATGCCACAACTAAAAAACTATATGTGCCCCAACTGAGACCTAGTGCAGCCAAATAAATAAAAAATTATGGTTGTTTGCTTTTTCACTTTTTTTTTTTTTGCAATGTTAACAGAGTTATGGAAAAATAAAACTCAAAACACAAATAAAGATGCTTCAAGAGAGGACAAAGGGGCTTCCCTGGCGGCTCAGATAGTAAGGAATCCACCTGCAATGCAGGAGACCTGGGTTCTATCCTTGGATCAGGAAGATCCCCTAGAGAAGGGAGTGGCAACCCACTCCAGTACTTTTGCCCGCTTTGGGGATCTCCATATTCAAGCCAGAGCAGGTGGGGAGCTCTGTAGTCAGGTACCTTGGGTCTCAGAGGGCCCCAAGCCTCTCCTGAAGGAAGTAGGGGATGAAGCACCTCAGGGTGTGGCCATGCCCTCCCACCCACATGGGGACCTTGTAGTCTCATCTCCAGGGCACAGGAACTGCAAGAGCTTCTGTCTCCAGTGGGTGGAAGAGTAGGCTTGGACAGCTTAGTGTCCGTGAAACACTGTCCCACAGAGGCTTGGCACAAGCAAGGAAGTAAAAAACAAGAGCAAGGATGAAGAGGTACAGGCATTCGAAGGAGGGCCCTGGATGGCTGTGTCTTGCTTTGTGTCTCTCCTCCTGGATTCTCAGGACAGCAGCCCAGTTGATAAGGACTTTCAAATGTTAGAATGAGAAAGGGCAACTGAGCCTGTCTCCACCACTAATAGGGCTTTGGAGATAGAAAGGTGTGTTCCCAGTTAAAGGTGAGCAAACAGCAGAGTCAGGCTGAGACTCGCCCCCCCCAACGGAGTCCAGGGCACTCCTTTGGTAATATTTCGCTGGACGAAGTCACACATTCCGCATCTTTTAAAATCCCCCGTGGAACCACGTCCTGTACTTGAAACTGAGCCAGAATCAACTGACCTTTGTCCCTGAGGCAAAGACCTGGTTCAGGAGCCCAGTCCAGGGACCTAAGGAGAGAGTGGATCTGAGCTCTTCTAAAGTACGAAACCTCATGTCGCACTCAAGATCCGTCAGAGCCGGGGAGACTGCCAGGGTCCAGCCCCGGTTGGGTCCAGGGATTCCCTCAGGAGGACGGTGTTGGCGAAAGAATAGATAAAAGGAGAAAGAGATAAGGAAAGAATTTTGCAGTTAAGAAAATAGAGGAGAGAAAAGAGGCTGATATTCTTTGGTTTACGCAGAAAGCCAATAAAGCCCCAGCACGGGACTTGCTCTGTTCACGTAGGCCGCAGGCACCCTCTCGAATAGCTGAAGGTGCCCCACCTTAGGCACCTTCTCGAGTGGACCTTAGAAGCCCAGGCAGGAAAGTGAATGCAGAGGGCCCCTGCGCTCCAGGGAATCAGCCTGAAAAGGAAAAGGAAAAAGAAATAACATGGGGAGACCAAGCCTGATGAGCATGGCCCACACTTTATTTTCCAAAGTAGTTTTTATACCTTAAGTTGTGCATAGAGGATAATGGGAGGGGGGTTAGAGTCATGCAAGGTCAGCAATCCTTGATCCTTATTGAAGCCAGGCTTTCTTTCTGCAAGCTTATCATATGTAAAAGCTTTAGGTGATTTACATCATCTACTGGCCAGGAGGCCTGTTAACATTTTATGACCCTTTCTTCAGAAAACTTATTTTTCTCTAAAGGTGATTATTCTAAAGTCAGGCACCACCCTCTGAAAGCATTAGGTAAAGTTGCATTCCTATAGGGCAAAAGTGTGGTGGGCTATAACAAGAAAAGAATTAACTCAAGCGTCCAAGGTTACAAACATTAAAGCTACTACTTATAATCAATACACTCCCAGGGACACAGTAGGTAAGGGATATGGAAACTTGGCAGCAAGCATTAGCTCAACAAAGAAATCCTCTACTAGTTCTATTCTAACAATTTTAACTCTCTGAGAAGCTCTGCATTGTTAGACTATCTTAAGCTTCCCGTGCCTCTCGAGGTTGGGAGGCTGTGAACAATCACATGTGTAGCTGCAGGAATCTGAACAAACCTGTCAGGCAAGCTAGAAAGTCATCAGAATTGAATTGAATTGAATTGAATTGAATTGAAACACTCCTATTATGAAACAGTGAATTGAAACACTCCTATTATGCCCAGGAGACTTATTAACTAGAATTTTAAGTTGATTTTCTTACAGAGAAAGGTGGTCGGGGATAGCCCTCTGTTAATGTCAGAAGAGTTGGTGCAAGTTGTGAAATAGTAAAACAGACAGATTTTGGTTTTGGGGTAGATGCTCAGGCAGGTCCAGGGGGCCTCTCAAGCCCCGACTTGCCTTGCCCGTCAGGGCTCTCCCACATGACCTTGTCATGGGTGGGAACTCCCATGCTGGCTCCCGGCAGGAGACACTGCCACACCCAGCTCACTGCGATGGCAGAGATGGCAGAGATGGATCTGGACATGAAGGTGTGGAAGCGAGTGTTCCAGGAATTAATTCAGGAGGTGAAGCCATGTCACACATGGCAACTCACACTGGACAAAAGCCTTCTTCCTAACATCCTGAAGCCAGGGTGGGCACAATACCAGCAGCGGACCTTCGCCCGGTGAGTAGGGAGTGCGATGGAAATATTCCAGAAAATTCTTGCTCATTTCTTCTTACTTCATACACTCATTACTTTTCTTCTGCTCGTGCTTGTAAATTGGAGATTACAGGAAGGTGCCCATCATCCAAGATGCTTTAGCTTCATTAAAATTTTTTTCCTTATTACACTGAACCGCAAAATGAAAGCAAGACTGAGCTAATGCCCAGAGAGAGAAAAAACAAGCTGTGAGTGGTGAGAAGCAGTGAGGAAAAGAGAAGGGGAGGAAAGGAGGCTATTGCGCTCAGCCACACGAGAGCTGGATGAGCAAGGCTCAGGGCACATGTTCCCTGCTTTGGGGACACCTGGGATCCAACACAGAGTCTGTGGGGGAGAGGCCCTGTGTGCTAAGACCCCCTCAGAGAAGGGGCGGAGGGCGGTGAGGAGCTGAGCCACACACAGCAAACCTTGGCCCTCTCTACTCCGAGCTGATGGAGTCTTTTTATTTTTATTTTTTAAAACTCGGTTTTATCTATTTATTTATTTTTGCCTGTGCCGGGTCTTCACTGCTCTTGTACTAGCTTCTCACCGCAGCGGGTTCTCTTGTTGCAGAGCACAGGCTGTAGGCACACGGGCTTCAGTAGTTGCAGCACATGGACTCAGTAGTTGTGGCGCACAGGCTTTAGATACTCTGAGGCATGTGGGATCTTCCCCAACCAGGGACTGAACCCATGACCCCTGCACTGGCAGGCAGATTCCTATCCACTGCAGCACTGCAGAAGTCTGATGGAGTCTTTTAAAAATAGGACCTTCTGAGGTCATTCAAAGTCTAGCCCTCTCTTTTCCAGTTGGGAGAGTGGAACCTCAAGGGTTGGGGGTGGGGGCCTGGGGCCCCATCCCAGAACTGGGGCCGTGCTCAATCCCTTTTCTGGGAGAGGGTCCAGGCAGAGGAAGCAGAGCTCTTCTCTCCTGGTGGTGTATGTTTTCCTGGGCCAGGAGCATCAGAGCAGAGTCTCAGCTCACTGCTTACAGTCTGGAGGCTGGAAGTCCAAGATCAAGGTGCCAGCTACTCTTCTGGGCCACAGGCTTCTTGTTGTGTCCTTACGTGGCAGAAGGAGCTGAGTTGCTCTGCTGGCTTGCTTCTGTAGGAGCACTAATCTGAGTCCCTCTGCCCTCACATCCTAATCACCTCCTAAAGGCTCCACTTTCTAACACCATCACCTTGGGTGTTAGGATCCCAAAGTGGAAATTTGGGGGGTACACAAACATTCAGACTGCAGCATTTATCCACATCCACTTGTATCTATTTGTGGATTTCAGTTCAGGGTTCTTGGGGCTCTTGTACATATAGCCTCTGATCCACTTACATCTACATGTGAGGAAGCCTTGGTTTGGGGTCAAGAGACTGGAGCTCCAGTCCTGGCTCTTCCACTTGCTGGGTCTCCAGGCATGACATGTTTCCAGGATGTGCCTCATCTCTAAAATGATTACACTGGACTTGGAATTTTCCCAAAGTCCCTTCCAGCTCCAAGGGTTTGTGATTTGCTGTTTTCATGGCAGACATACCCGTGGGTCACACTGTGTGTCGGTGGCATGATGGAGACAGGAACATGGGGCTCAGGATTTCTTCCCACTAATCCACGACCCCCATCAAATCACGTCTCTGTGTGTCCTTCCCACACAGCCCACAACTTGGTCATATTGAGCCAAGTTATGGGTCTTGTCTTCTGTCTCCATAGGTTCCAGTGTTCCTTGTGCTCTCGAAACTGGGCCTCTGCCCAAGTTCAGGTCCTTTTCCACATGCGCTGGAGTGAGGGGGAATCCAGGGGGCAGGTGAAGATGAGAGTCTTTGCCCAGAGGTGTCAGAAGTGCTCCCAGCCTTCGTTTGAGGTTCCCGAGTTCACAGAAGAGAACATCTCAAGGATCCTGAACAATGTGGTGTTGCAAATTCTGAAGAAATGCTATAGAGAAGGAATTAAGTTCGTGAAGAGTCCTATGATTAAGGCCATTGCTCTCAAAGGGCCACATAACAGTGACAACTGCGAGGCATGTCTGCAGGGTGTTTGTGTCCAGAATGACATAGGTCTGGCCGTGCAGTCACCAGTAGCCCTGTCCTTTCCCACAGTAAGCTCACCCACCCCTGGGATCACCGCTGAAATGCCTTCTCCCACGAGTGGAAGCACCAGAGGGGAAGCAGTGACGAAAAAGAAGGTATTACCCAGATCGTGGTTTCCTGAGCCCATACCAGCTGAGAGCCTCCCTACTTCGTGGAGCCCAAGAACGAACACCAGCTTCCAGAGGGAGAGAAGAGACCAGGATTCCTCCTGTGATCAGAGCTTCTATTCCCACCCAGCCCAGCATCCCAGGAGCACAGGCATTGGTTGCTGCTGTTTCATCCTCACTTTAATTGTAATTATAATCATCATCGTAGCTGTAATTGTGGTAGCAGTCACTATCAGAGCCTCGAAAGCTTGATCGGTGAGTTTATAAAATCAGACACACAGTCATCTACTGTATAATCCCACTGACGCAAAATATTCAGATTAGGTAAATCTAGAGACCGGAAGTAGATTTAGGGATGCCAATCAAAGCACAGGGAAAGGAGAAATGGTGGACAACTATATAATCTGTACGGTGTTTTGGGGGAGTGACAAAAATATTTTAGAGGTGATGGCTGCACAACACTGTGAATGCACCAAATGCCACTGCTGTGTTCACTTAAAAATGGCTAATTTAACGTAAAGCTCACCTCAATGAAAAACAAACAAAAACACTGTAATTTCATTCATTCTCTGCAGAACTGAGACTGAGGAGTTTATGGCTCATGGAACCATTTGGAAATCTCATGCAACCCGGGGGCCCTCTCACCAGAATACTTTGCACAGACCTTCTGTTGTCAGTCTGTGGAGGTGTTTGCTGTTCAAAGCATTTGCCTGAAAATCCAGGTTCTAGGTCACAGGTCTCCACTGAGGAACTAACACACAGCTGAGGGGTGAGGCAGGAAGCTCCGCCAAGGTGGGCAGTTATCCTGCCAAGGTCCATTTAACTTATTCTTTGTACTTTACTATTTCTTGTCACATGTTTTGCAATGTATGTTATTAGCAGAAGGGGATAGTGATGTGATAAATAAATACACACCCATTTGGTGTGTGTGTTCAGTTTCTCATTGACAGGGTTGCACAACCAAAATCATCAGGGTGGTTGGTGGTGGGGGAACCCTGCTCTGAAGGACCAAGGGTGGAAGCCTGAGTGTGGAGTCTCAGCTAGATTCTGAAATCCAGTTGTTTTTGTACAAGTTTGCTGTTCTGATTAATGAGAACTATTTTAAGACTCATTCTCACATCTTCTTTTAAATGTAGAAATAGGAATCCTCCCATTTACATGGCTAAAATGAAAGCAAAAGTCATTTACAGCAAATGCTCCTTTTCCCTTACCCTCGTCCCCCTCATCAGTGTCAGCGGTTCCCACAAGCACAGGGGTGGTCTGGTCCAACCCGGCCTGCAGGCTGCTCCCTCTGGGGCAATCTCTACAACTACATCACTTTGCAAAACTGAACCTTTGTAGCCATTAAGCAACAACTCCCCCTTTCTCCTTCCCCCTAGGCCCTGCTAAGCAACATTCTTCTGTCCGTTTCTTTAAATTTGACTTTAGATATCTCATATGTGTGGAATTATGTAGTGTTTGTCTTCTTGTAACTGGTTCATTTCACTTAGCATAATACCCTCAAGGTTCACCCATGTTGTAGTATGTGACAGGATTTCACTTCCTTTCTGGGGCTGAATAATATTCCAGTCTATGTATGCACCATATTTTGTTTATCCAGTCATCTGTTGATAGACACTTGGGTTGCTTCCATCTCTTGGATGCTGGAACTAGTGCTTCTGTGAACTTGGTGCACAAATATCTCTTGAGACTCTGCTTACAACTCTTTTGGATATATACTCAGAAGTGGAACTGCAAGATCATACGATAATTCTATTTTAATTTTTTGAGGAACCTCCAAACTGTTCCGTAATTGCACCATGTTACAATCCCAACATAAGGATTCCAACTTCTTCACATTCTAGCCAACATTTATTTCATTTATTTTATGTTTTTTTTAACATGTAAGCACCATATCAATGGTGTAAGGTGATATCGTATTTTTGATTTGCATTTCTAGACAATGCATTTTTTTTATGATGAAAGTTTAATCTTCCAAGGCAATATCAGAAATAATATCTGTAAGAACTCAGCACAGAGATAACTACTGGGAACACAACCCAAATGTGTGGGTAAATTTTTCACAGACTTGAGCACAGTCTACATACCTGTATTAGACAAGTCGCTATTAGACTTAAAATAAATAGCAGGACAAGACAGAGAAAGCACATGCCTAAGAAACAAGCACGTAGGAGAAACGAGGGGGCCTCACAGCCCATAAACACCTGGAAGCTGTGTGACCAGTGAGGTGGGAAGGCATGCTGGATCATTAACATAAAAAGGGGTTCAGGGCTTCCCTGATGGCTCAGTAGTAAAGAATCCACCTGCCAGTTCAGGGCACACTGGTTCGATCCCTGGTCTGGGAAGATCCCATACGCCTCAGAGCAACTAAAACTCCTGTGCCACAACTATTGAGCCTGTGCCCAGGAGCCACAACTGCTGCACCCACGTGCCATAGCTTCTGAAGCCTGCGTGCCCTAGAGTCCATGTTCTACCACAGGAGAAGCCCCCACAGTGAGAAACCTGCACACCACACTAGAGAGTAGCCCCGGCTCACCGCAACTAGAGAGAAAGCCTGAGCAGCGACGAAGACCTAGCACAGCCAAAAACAAAAAGCAAAATCAAAAATTTTTAATTAAAATTGTTTTTAAAAAGGGGGTTCCTAGTGGAAAGCAAATCATTACATCTTAAAGTGGGGATCAGCCTTAAAGATTGTCTTCTCCACCTCTATTTTTTGCAGGTGGGGAAAATGAGACTCCCCCAAAGTGAAGTGATTTTTCTCAGGATGGTAGAGTTCATTTGTAAAAGAGCTGGCCTTGCAATCCGGGCTCCTTGAGTTCCAGTGTTGACTATCGGTCCCTTCAGGAGGTTACCAAATATATTCAGAAAGTCACAAGAATAAACGTGCTGTCAGTGAGAACCAGATCTATTTTGGACCAATTCATCACTAGTGCCTGAGTTACAGGAGCTACCTGGGGTTGACCAGTTACAAGTGAAAATAGATTGTGGTGTAGCAGCTGATTAGTAAAGACTGAAATCCTAACCCCAGACAGTGTCCCTCTTCCCCTCAAAGCCACACCTCTACCGGTGCAGGCTCAGCCTTGGGTCCTCTCTGTCCGCCTGGTGAATTTCACAGTCAAGGCAAGTTCATCTGTGTACCATCGTATCTTCTTTGATCCCAGTACCAGGGTTCTGCTGCTTTCCTTCCTAAGAATTATGAGTTAAGGCCTACTCAACTGTAATTTGCTTCTCCTGTAATTTATATTACACTGCACTAAAATGACAGAAGCATCTCAATTTTTCATTCTGATGACACAGCTGGAGACTCTAAGCAGAGATATTTGAGTTGCCTACGAACACTAAAGCTTGGCACCATTTCAAATTTTAAAGCTCAGATGTAATTTCCTAATTTTTAGAAATAAAACCAATGTACATACCATAATAAGCATTTAAACCTAAGTACACCACAGAACAATAACTAAGAAGACACACATATGGTCAAAAGCACATGACAAAGTGTTCAACATCACTAATTATCAGAGAAATGCAAGTCAAAACTTCAATGAGGTATCACGTCACATGGGTCAGAAAGTGTGACATCATCAAAAAATCTACAAACAATAAATGCTGGAGAGTGTGTGGAGAAAAGGGAACCCTCCTACACTATTGATGGGAATGTAAATTGGCACAGCCACTGTGGAGAACAGTTTGTGTGTTCGGTCGCTCGGTCATGTTCGACCCTTTGTGACCCCATGGACTGTAGTCCACCGGGCCCCTCTGTCTATGGGAGTTTCCCGGCAAGAGTACTGGAGTGGGTTGCCATTTCCTTCTCTAGGGGATCTTCCCAACCCTGGGACTGAACCCACGTCTCCTGCATTGGCAGGCAGATTCTTTACCACTGAACCACCAGGAAAGCTGGATAACAGAATGGTGTTTCCTTAAAAAATTAAAAATAGAGCTACCATATGATCCAGCAATTCCATTCCTGGACACATATCTGACGTAAAACATACTTCTAAAAGATACATGCACCCCAGTGCTCACTGCAGCACCATTTACAATACCATATAAATTCCATTTACATGGAAGCAGTCTAAATGTCCACTGACAGAGGAAAGTATAAAGATGTGGTATGTGTATGCTGCTGCTGCTGCTAAGTCGCTTCAGTCGTGTCCGACTCTGTGCGACCCCATAGACGGCAGCCCACCAGGCCCCACCGTCCCTGGGATTCTCCAGGCAAGAACACTGGAGTGGGTTGCCATTTCCTCCTCCAATGCATGAAAGTGAAAAGTGAAAGTGAAGTCACCCAGTCGTGTCCGACCTTTAGCGACCCCATGGACTGCAGCCTACCAGGCTCCTCCATCCATGGGATTTTCCAGGCAAGAGTACTGGAGCGGGTGCCACTGAGCCATAAAAAAAGAATGAAATGATGCCATCTGCAGCAACATGGATGGACCTAGAGACGACCACACTATGAGAACTAAGTCAGACAGAGAGACAAACACCACATACATCACTCGTATGTGGAATCTAATTTTTAAAAATAATACAAATGCACTTCTTTATAAAACAGAAACAGACTCTACAGACTTCAAAAACAAACTTTCAGTTACCAAAGGGGAAATGTGGGGGGAGGGATAAATTAGCAGCTTGGGGTTAACATACAGACATTATAAAATAGATAACCTACCGTAGAGCACAGGAACTCTACTCAATATTCTGTAATAAGCTATAAAGAATCTGACAAAGAATGAATATATGTATAACTGAATCGCTTTGCTGTACACCTGTAACTAACACAACATCATACATCAACTATACTTCAATTAAAAAAAAAATCACTAAAGGTATCTAAGTTTTCTTTCCATTCAAAAGTAGGGAGATGCATCAAGGCAGGAAAGAAAAGGAGGAAAAGACAGTAACTGATTTCCAGAGATTGCTCCTCACAGTCCTGAGTTACTCTAAACTGGTGTTTGGCAAGCATGTCAAATGGTCCTTCTAGACAGCTAAAGTCAAGAAATCTAGTGTAGGTCTTATTAATTAAAACGCACTACTCAATGATTTCACCCAAGTGTCTTTACCCCTTTACTTTCAACATATGAAAAATGGGTATCATAATAAGCTTTTGGAACCAGAACATTTTTCTCCTAAGAATTATATTTTCTTTCATTCATATTGCTTTAATATTTTACCTATATTCTACGTAAATTACTTTTCCAAATTATGAATCAATCCATATGCATCATGTAAAATGTTCAGATGGCTCTTATTTCCACTAAGATATTTAATCTACTTTAGAATCTTTCTGCATTTTTACATTTATATGAGTAAAGAGTATTTCTACAAGCCTCATGTTTAAGCTATATTTATTTAATTATGTTATTAAACATAATAAACATTATGGGATGTTATAAAATATGAAATAATTACATATCAATGTATTCAGTACTTTTTCAGTTATTTTTATGTAACATCGGTTTAAGGGTTTTTTTTTCACAAAAGACTGGTTTTATTGAAATAAATTTTACATGAGTTATGGACAGTCAATTTATGTGAAAGCCCTCATTTCCCCCCTTTTGAGGTACATTTTCCATTTGGCTGTTATGTAACATATGCTGTGGCATGAGATAAAATTCCAAAATCATTCACATAGTACAACTGATAAATTTGCATTATATTTGTAAAGTGCTATAAATAAAAACACAACTGTTTGAGGTTCAATTAAAGTGACTTCTCATTTAATTGAGAAAAGAGACTCTCCTACTCTTTTCATCTCTTAACCTACCTCTCAGAGTTTGCCTTTAAGTTGAAGCAGTGCTCTATGGAACCATTACTATGTGGCTTTAGACTGTTCTGTCTGCTTTATATCTGTTGAGGATAAAATATTTAGAAGTATGATTAAACCTATGAAGACAAAATATTGAGTGTCAGTAGTAACCCCTTGGTTCTTCAGATAAAGAAATAAAAATCACTCATTTCTAGTCCTGATTACGGAGAAGGCAATGGCACCCCACTCCAGTACTCTTGCCTGGAAAATCCCATGGATGGAGGAGCCTGGTGGGCTGCAGTCCATGGGGTCGCTAAGAGTCGGACACGACTGAAGCAACTTAGCAGCAGCAGCAGCAGCAGTCCTGATTAACTTCTGAAAAACCTAACTGACTTGACTTGTGCTGTCCAACATGGTGTTACCTTTGGCTATTTAAATTTAAGTGTAATTGAAAATTTACCAGACATTGTTCAAGAGCTCAAGAAGCACATACATTTGTCAGTTACTAAATTAGACAGCACAGATGCAGAGCACTTCCTTCACAGCAGAAAGTTCTACTGGACAGCACTTGGCTAGACCACCGAGGACTGGATTGATATTAACACATATGAATATATGCAATTTTTCCATCTTAGTCACAAAAGTTACTTGTTTAAACTTATCTTCAACATATTCACAATCTTGTTTATTTTAGCCTAAGATAATAGTATAAAAATAGATATTTGTATAATTTCTCCAAATCCTATAATGTGATACCAAAGTTCAAAGCCCCCTAATGAACTCCTTCTTTGCCCATGTAAACTCAGTCTCCTCTGCTCTCTGGACCACAGTGGCTCACCCGTGAGCAAAGTCTTCCTGTGGCACCTCAGGGAAGCCTTGCGAGGGACTCCTCATCAGTGTGGACTAGTCATTCCTGCTACCTTATATGACAGGTATTGGAGGACGGGTCCCCGGAGGCAATGCCTCTGCTCTGTGCTCTGGCATGCATCCTGGGACCCCCAGGAGGCCCACTCGTGGCAGGCTGACCATCATGGAGGCCCCACCAGGCTTCCCATTACCGGCCAGGCCCACACGTCCTCCACTAGAGCCACCAGAGCACCACCTGAGCCCAGTGCCTGGACAGACAATCCAGCCTGTCCTTCTGCCTTCAAGGCCCAGAATATCCCTAAAGTCTTTCCTGAAAGCCTAAACTTGGTAAAATACAACTTAAAACATACGAAAATAGCAATTTGTATAAGCCCAAGGAAAACCGTCCTCAGTAAAAGAAACGATGCGTTAAAACTCTTTCAAAATAACAAAATAAACTTTCATCTGACTAGTTCAATATAAATACTCTTTTCAACACCCCTTTATCCCTGGATCTCCAAAAACAATGCAGTCAGCTTCAAAATTTGGTCTTTTAAGTGATAATTTTTAAAAATAACACATTTTTTAAAACATTAAATGTGTATTATTTGGAAACAAGTAAATGCAAATGAACCTTTAAATATCAATATATAAACCCACTTATCTATTCTCCAGTCCACAGAGAGAGGTATTCACATATTTGAAATTTGAAAGTCATTTTTCCTAATAACTACGACAGTGGTTTCTAGACTTTGCCTTTAAGCCCAAGCCATTACTTCTCTATGACAACCCACAGCAGGAAGATTTACAGCTCCACAGGTCAGGAAAATTCTGTAGTCTTCTGATGGATGACATCAAAGCTGAAGGCTGAAAGATACTTTGGTGGTATAGCTGGGAACAGATTCTGCAACAAAAAGAAAAATATATACTCAACCACTCCACATCTTATTATAAAGTGTAACTACAGCAAAATTCAAATTATTGCCATTTCATACTCCAAGTATAGAGATAAATGCATTTATTTATCACCATTAAGTCAATCACGACAAATGCGTAGTCATGCTTCACAGATATTTAGACCTAAGATAGAAGAATGCATTATTTAAGATTGATTTTTAATTTTTAAATTTATATATATTTTTTCTTTTTTTTTTTCTGTGTGTTTGTTGCAGCACGCAAGTTTAGTTGCTATGTGTCATATAGGATCTAGTTCCTCAACCAGATATCAAACCTGTATCCCCTGCCTTGGAAGGCGGATTCTTAACCACTGGACCACCAGGGAAGTCCTGAAGATTAACTTATTATTAATTTTCATTCTTTTGTAATCTTTCCAACCACCTTACACAAGCTACATCAACATACTGGAAACTGTATGAGCCTAAAATAATAAAAGCTGATAAAATAGAAATATACAGCCAAGAACTATAGATGCCAGGTAGAAGGGAATATGGTTTATAAGAGAAGTCTGGGCTATTCCTAAACCAAGCACCATCTTATTAATAATCATTTTATCATTCTTGCTCTTCCCTGGTTACTGCACACTCTTTCTCTCTTCACAGCCAAAGTTTTTCAAAGGCTGGTCTATACCAATGGTTCTCAGACTCAAAGCATCAGTATCACCTGGGAACCTCTGAGAAATGCACATTCTCAGACCCCACCCCAGACCTGATGACTCAAAGATTCTGAAAGTGGAGCCTGTAGCTGATTCTCATGTTCACTAAAGTGTGAGGACCAGGGAGAGGCCTCACTTCTTCAACATTCTTGAATCATACAAAGTTGGACATCCACACAGACTCACCAAACTACTTTTTTTTTTTTAAATATTAACTTTTTATTGATAGCCTACAAGTCTTTTTCACATGCATTTGTGTACACCTCTTTCTATTCCAAAACTAAAATCATATCGATAAATCTACTTTTTAAAACAAATTTATTTATTTATTTATTGTGGCTGCACCCTGCGGCATGTGGGATCTTAGTTCCCTAACCAGGGATTGAACCCTCACCCCCTGCATTGGAAGGCAGAGTCTTAACCACTGGGCCGCCAAGGAAGTCCCACTAAATCTAAGTTCTTTTCCTTACAGTGATGAACTCTCTAACTCAGACATTAGTCTGAAAGGGAAGGAGAGAAAAGAGAGAAGATAGCACGATGAAGAAGAAAGAAACTTAAAAAAATTCAAAGCATATGTCCAACCACATCTAGATTGATCTATTAAGAAATCACCATTTTTGTAGGTCATACACAGCTGAATACTGGCAATATCATTTAGTGCAACCTAATATGAATATATGAAGGATGCGTGAGTGTGTGCATGCATGCTCAGTTGCTCATTCATGTCTGACTCTTTGCGACCCTGTGGACGGCAGCCCACCAGCTCCTCTGTCCATGAGATATCCCAGGCAAGAATACTGGAGTGGGTTGCCATTTCCTTTTCCAGGGGATCTTCCCTACCCAGGGATTCGAACCCACATCTTCTGCATCTCCTGCATTGCAGGCAGATTCTTTTACCACTGAGCCACCAGGAAGCCCATAAGAAGGATAGAATTATGATAATTATTTAGAAACCAACGAATGGATTCAAAACCTATTATCACTAAAGTTAACTTTTAAAATCAAACCATTTTTATTGCTGGCCACATAGATGGAAAGATTAATACCTGTTTTCTCTAATCCATTCTTACATTTTTATAATAGTACTATAACAGAATTATGAACAAATGAATAAAATACAAGAAAGTTTTCTGCAAGAGGAAAATTATACAACCCAAAGATAAATTTTGACAAATAAATGGTTCTGGTATTTCAGTTTCATGTTTAATATAAATTTCTAATTTATTTTATAACATTTCAGGATTCAGGATTAAGGATGGACAAACACATGAGAGGTAACTGTATAGAAATTTTCTTATTTTAACTGGAAAAATTTTACTTTGCCAATAAATGGTATTTTTCATTAATGTCATGAGATACCTGAATATCTGAATGTGACTTATCATCTTCAGATACCCACTAACAAGGGAGCAATAAGCTCACAGGTATGATACTTTCTGAGAGTGACTGAGGGAACCTGTCCCCAAGTGCTTGTCTTCAGAGTCACGGGGCCAGGGCTACATCCTCCCTAAATCCACATGCACGACATCTTTCATTCAGGTCTGTACCCAGCTTATCAAAAAAAAAGAGAACTGGAAAAATTAAGAGATAACTTGTGGGCACCCACGCTCAGAAAAGGAAAAAAAAGAAAAGAGGCAGCAAAAAAGAACAAAGACTAATTGATGCCTTTCCTTGAGTCTATGTTTCTGACAGGAGGAAGGGGTTCTAAGGCTTCTGGAACACTTTGGAAACAGCCACTGGGGAAAACACGTCACCCTTTCCTGAGCTACTGTGACTGCCCCGTTCCTCTGTATCATTTAGTTATGCAAAACCAAAACTAAATGCATCTACTTACTAATCTGCCTGGTGTTACTAGTGGTAAAGAATCAGCCTGCCAATGGAAATGTAAGGGATGTGGGTTCGATCCCTGGGTTAGGAAGATCCTCTGGAAGAGGGCATGGCAACCCACTCTAGTATTCTTGCCTGGAGAATCCCCATGGGCTGAGGAGCCTGGAGGGCTACAGTACGTAGGGTCGCAAAGGATCGGACACGACTGAAGCGACTTGGCATACACACACTAATCTGTCATTTTGTTTTTTCCTTTTGTGATATTTTACAGGTATACTTTGATTTATATAACAGATGACTTTTTTAGAAGTTAAATTTAAATGGATTTTGACATGGAAACTTCTGTTCTATTAATTAAAATACTATTTTATCAATATCATTTCATTACAATCCCACATAAAGTTAGTAATGCAACCTTCACATCTGGCATGTTTCCCGGCTTTTCTGTCACATGGTTGAGGATGTATTAAGCAGGCTAATACACTAGGAAATTTTGATTATTTAACGAAAGGAAATGTATCTCTCTCTTTTTCTTTTTTGGTAAATAGAAAATAATTTACAAAGTAACCTGCCCCTAACCAATCAAGTTTTATTTAGTTTGGCTTACAGCAATAAATGTGTTGCATGAGTGACTGGAATTCCATACACTCATTTTAAATAATTTTACATACGAATAACCTACCTCTTTCTTTAAGATCTTCAATATAGGCTTTCATAAATTCTTTATCAAAATGTTGGCGATCTCGTTCACTCTCCATCATTTCATCACCATCTTGACACTGGGTATTCTCAAGAGGATTGTCCTTAAGACTTACAAATCTATTCAAGAGAATATGGAAAATACCACCACTTTCAGCTGTGCACTTGCAATTGTACAAAAACCTCAGAAGTCAACCTTTGTGGCACTAAATCCCAATTTCTCACTTCTTCTTGGAAGTCACAGATGACCACATAATAGTGTCACCAGTGGGATTTCACCGTGCAGAAAGCCAGTAGGATTACTGGATTCAGTTTATACCAGACTGTGCAGAGGCTTGTTGGGAAGATGAGAGGTACTTAGCCACAGACAGAGGACAGTGGGCATGAGGTGAACAATAACCTCTCCATCAGATATGATGCCTTACTATGTTTGATATTACTCCCAGTTAGTGACAGCAAACTCTTAAAATGTTGTGGCTATGTTGAAAAGGGCTCAGATGAAATCCCCATCAAAGAAATATTTAAAATATGGACTACTGTGACAAAAAAAAAAAAGCTAAAGGAGACAAGCCAAAATGGCATTTGACCTAATTTTTTCACAATTTTGAAAGATCTTTTGATGTGAAAGATTCTACAAATATATCTATTCAAAATAGGAAATCTTTCAAACAGTCTTTGGTTGCAATTGTAGGCCCTACTAAGTCTTGGGGAATTTAGTCTACTTGCTTTGGTTTGTAGAAGAGATGTTACATACCTATATTACGAATATACATATATGTGTATATTATGATATCAGCCACATAGCTGTTAGCTTTATATATATATACATATATATATATATACCCCAGTTAATTTTCCTTTTAACTTTATTTAATAGCTAAATATGGGGAAAGCAAAAAGGCTTTACTTCTTATGTACATAGATCCATTTAACTTTTCATTTGCAATTTCTTTCACTGAATTTTTATCACTTTTTTTTAATCCAAAAATACGACATATACCTATATTTTATCATCTTTCATTTTTTATCAAAGTAATCACTGTACATATCTTGAAATTTGAATAGCACAATGATACTTTTTATGTAAAGCAGCCCTGCCCCTTCGCTCCTCTCCCATCTCAAAGAAATTTGTCATTGGTCAATCACTGTTTTTACTGAATCTATTTGAAATTATCTTTTACCATGGAAAAATACTTGAATGTTGTTCAATCAGGTGAAGGTATTCCTCCCCTTATCTTCAACTCCCTCTATTTCCCTAACCTTCCTCCCTCCCAATTTTTACCTATACTTTTATTTTTTCAACATTTTATTATGAAACTTTTTCAAACATTCAGCAAAGTTGGAAAATGTTACAATGAACACCCCTGTACCCACTCCTAGGTTCCACATTAAACACTTTACTGTACTTGCTTTATCACATCCCCATCCACTGATCCACCCACTCCTCTAGCCACCCATCAAGCCACCTGATTTTTTGAAGCCTTTCAAAGCACATCACAGACATTGTGTAGTTTTACACTGTTAACGTCAATACCATCCACGTTCCGATCTGTAACCACATTTAACTTTTCTATCTTGTTTGCAGTTTGATTCTAGAATTGAAAACCAGTTTATAATATTTGTGTGTTTGTGACAATTATCTGGTAAGTCTTACAGATACCTTTGTATTTTGAAAATGAGACAGCAAAATGTTGTCTGGACATCTTTATATGCAGACAGCGTTTGCCCGGTGGACAGCCCTGCTGTGGCTGACCACTCAGGGAGCAAATCAGTCCCCTGGGGAATCTCCAAACACAAAAGTCCAGGGTCATTCCCTAAAGCAAACCTCACACTCTGGATCAGTGGGCTAGACTCTTGGTGCTGAGTGAGCTGCCCAATGAAATCAAGGAGATCTGGAAGGCCGGGGATCGCCCGTTTGTATGAAGCTTTCGTTTTGCTCCTTCTGTTTTTAGCACCATGGCTCAGTCTACACCTTCCATACCTGAAATCCGACTACCACGCATCTTTGGAGTCCTCCAGGATATGGCTCATCTCTCGGTTTGCCCTCTGAGCTTCAGCCTATTTCATCCTATTTCCATCAGTCACCAGTGTGCCTCTGCTGAGTATCTCCCAGAAATGTGTTGGGACCTCTCATTCTGTGAGGGCCTTAGCTGCTTCTTTCATCGTTGTGGGTCTATACATTTTTTTCCCCTCATCTTAATGGGGTCTCAAGATTGACAGGTGTTAAGTACATCATCATGTATCTATTGTTGTTATCATCATTAACCTGGCAATTCTCATTCATTTTATAGCCTCCTTCCCATATTTAATTTGTGGCTTAATCCAGATTCCTTTTTATATGTTACTTATGACTTTATATGTATTTATCTATGTGTGTGTGTGTGTATTTGTGCCCTGGGCACATATCCCTCTGTGCCTTCAGCCAGCAGGTAGCATTTATCCAGAAATCCTTTGAGCTATACCTCCCCATGCCATTGGCCAAAGACTTCAAAATTCCATATGAAAGCGCCAGAATTTTTTGTTCTCTGAGTAGGAGAACCATTGAACATGGTTCCTGAGATGGACGCCCAGGCTCCAGGGGCTCCTCGCTCTTACCTTGTGTCTGAATGGGTCTCTACTGGGCCGTCTACTCACTTTAAAGGGGTGGAGGAGTCACAGAGGGCTGTTGGGAGCTCCACCAAGTGGTCCCCGCTGACGACTAACAAGGTGAGCTTCTTAAGGTTAAGCAAGGCATAAGGAAGGTAGGTGAGCTTGTTCTTGTACAGGAGAAAGGTCTGCAGTCCTTCTAGCCTAAGAAGACATGAAAGGGATTAGAACTCAAGGACTTAGCCTCACAGCCAAGAAAAGTGAATTACAGATAAATTCTAGTAGGAAATCCCTACCTAGTTTATTTTTTATATATGACCCTTATAAGAATAAACTGGCTACACAATTTAAATAAAGTCATACCGGGTGACACGATTTGGGTTTTTTGTTTTTTAAGTTTTTACTGAATTAATTGGCAATGGAAGATACAGATATAGCAGCAGGATAAGCAAATTACACAATATACAGTAGGCCATGATGGAACTTATAAAATCAGTGTATCTGCCATTCTATCTAGTATCTACTCTGTTCCCACAGGTAGATATGGGAAAGAAATCATATTAGAGCTGCAGTGAGAATAAACAAATTTTGGTAATGTATTTCCTCTTGTGAGAACACAGTTACTATTCTCTCATCATACTTTAAATAAACCTGCAGAGTGAGAAGGAAATGAGCAAAATATGGTCCAAATATGTTATTCTCTGTTTTCCATTGTCTTCTAGCTCAATGCCTGCCTCTCTAGCTTTTTATTTCACTCATCTGCAAAATTTTGACTGATCCCACAAAATATTTCACAAAGTTCCCCTTGTGTTTCAAACTAAAACAATTCCCACTTAGTCTCATAAACCAGGAAAGAATCCATATACATCACATGTCCCAGGAGTAGAGAAAGGTCATGAGATGGCGTTCAGGACCAAGCCATTTTCAGTTCCTGTGTCCCAACAGCTTACTATTCTACTTTGTGATGAACACTATGGAGTCCCGGAGGCCAGAAAGTTTGTTTCATCCACACTTGAACTCAGCCCACTTCCTGGGCCTGCCGTACAGAAGCCTAGTAATATTGGCTGATTGAATAAATGAATGAATCTATCATACATGACTCTGTACAGTAGTT
This sequence comes from Bison bison bison, assembly GCF_000754665.1. NCBI lineage: Eukaryota > Metazoa > Chordata > Mammalia > Artiodactyla > Bovidae > Bison > Bison bison. Next base: position 1,323,585 of record NW_011495042.1, on the reverse strand, counting down.
ATTTTTTAAAAATGAAATAGCTGCAAGGAGAGAATTTAAAAACCTTACTAAGCATATCAATTTTGTTTGAAACATTATGTATAATAAAGCAATAAATGAAACTGATAAAAATTATCCTGATAGCCTATATAGAATGAAATGTTTCTATTCCATACGTAATGAATTTACTTTTCCACTCCTGGGGAGTAAGGGAAAGCTAAGCTTCCATTCTACTGAGGACTAAAGTAAAGCAAAGATGTGTTCAAATTGTGTGTGTGTATATGCGTATATATATTGCATTTAAACTGTATATATATACATATGTATATATATATATATACAGTTGACCCTTGAACAACATAGGTCTGAACTGCGTGAGTCCACTCATATGCAGATATTTTTCAATGGTAAATATTACAGTATTGCATGGGTCTTTGGTTGGTTGAATCTGCAGATGCAGAGGAACCCTTGGTACAGAGACCAACAAGAAATTATATGCAGATTAAGTCCCTCATTGTTCAAGGGTCAGCTGTACATGTATCTGTATGATGTAGACTGACAACTGTCTTATTCTATAAAGAACCAAACTAATTTCTCAGAACCAAGAAACTCTGGAAAATTAGTTGATCTTGGAAAACACTCATGTGTCGGGCATGTTTGAAATGTTAGCGACTAGTTCATGTCCTGCACCTTCAGAATGCAAGTAGCTACCTGTCTATGTCTTGTGGCAGGTCACTCAGGTTATTGTTGCTGATATCCAACCACTTCAAATTAGACATCCGCAGGACGCAGATCGGGACGCTGGCAAACTTGTTTGCTGAGATATCTACGAATGAAACTTGCTTCAAATTACTTAACTAGGAAGGAATAACAAAATATTCTAATTACTTTTTAATTTTTTAATTTATTGGGGTAGCATTGATTTATTACAATGTTGTGTCTAATTAGTTTTTAACAGTGAGAATTAAGTTCAACTAATAATTTTTAGATTGACGTCTCTTACCAAAGGCATTTATGTGAACATATGCAAAACAGATAAATACAGTATATATTCTGAACACCTGTTGTGTGTTGTTCACTGTGCTACCTTCTAGGGGTAATAAGACGAATAGCTCACAGTGGCTGCCCTTGAGGTGTTTATATTTTCATAAATGAGCAAGGCTAATTTATGTAGTAAGAACTAGTGTGAAGAAGTTTCCAATTTGCAACACTCAGTAACAGAGAAAGGAGTGAGGTGAGAGTCAGGGGTCAGGAAAGAGTCACAGAGAATGGAGTGTTTGAATTGGGTCCTGAGGTTCCTTGACAGGTGGAAAGGTTGGGGAGGACACTCAGGTGGGGAACAGCACGTGCAAAGCCAGAGAAGACAGAAAGTGTAAGCCTCAAAGAGTAGTATGACCTAGCGAAGCCTGTTTTAATGGGTTCTGGCAAGTCTTCAGGAGACTCACACTTGAATTGGTAAAGAGACACGGCAAATGATCAGAAATCTCCACTGTTATTCGGAAGGGCATGCCCAACAGGACTTACTCATGGAGTGGACATGGGGCACGGGAGCAAGAGAGGTCAAAGGTGAGTTGGCTTGCTGCCAGCCTGCACATCTGGGAGAGGACTGGGCCTCTCTGTAAACATGGGAGCACTGGGGAACGAGAAGCTTGTGGGAAAATCTTGAGCCCTGGCTGTGCCCCTCACCAGGACCATCCCTCGGCATGTCCCGGGTCACACAGGTGCTAAGAGTGGAAGCAGACACTCCCTCTCACCCAGAAGTTTCCAGGAAAGAAGAAGAATACGCCTTCCGGGACTAGACAGAGTCAATGGCCAGGGCCTTGTCAGAGCCTCACCAGCGACACTATTTTTAGCCTATTCATTAGCAGCAGGATTTGTGAGATCCTTATTGCTCTTCAAGCACAAGAAGCTTGTTGAGTTTTATTTAACAACAAAAACTGTTGACTTTCATCTGTTTCATTTTATCAGAAAATAATTTAAAATCATTTCCCCAATGAATACAGGCAAAAAAGAAACAAATGGATATTTTTTAATTAATGGACTTCTCGAATCATATCTATGGGCTATTTTACTTATCTGCATTTAAATTTTTAAAAATTTTATCCACTTTATTTATTTCCAATTGTTTCCAATTTTTTTCTACATTATGGGTAAACAAGTTGGGATCTGCATTATGGACATCAGGCATCACATATTAAATAGACATTAAATAAAAATACCTTGCATGAAAATAGGATTTATTTTGCCTAGTTTTCTTTTGATAGCGGCTCTGAAATTAAATTTGAGTTGTAGCCAAGTGTAAGCACATTTCTAAAGACTTTATATTAGCTGGTTTAGGATGATTAAAATGTCATGAAAATGTGACTTAAGTAAAGATGGATTTTATCTTCTAAAACTTTTTCCCCATATTACAGACCATTCCGTGTCACAAACCAAGTAAAAGTAAATCACCATGCAAAAATGTTTCTTTCTTACTTCAAAAGGGAGCTCGGTTAATTCTAGATTTCCAGAACAATCCAGTTTCTCTAGATTTTCACAGTCTCCCAGTTCTGGAGGAATGCTCTTCAGATGGTTGAAACTCACGTTGAGTTCCTTGAGGTTCTTCAAACAACCTGTTATCAGAAAAAATCAACAGGCATGGTGCAGGTTCATTAAGGTCTTTTAAGGACAAAAAACAAAATGAAGATGTAAAACATTTGCATAAATGATGGTGGCAAAGGCATGAAACATGATTTTGTGTTTGTTTTCTAAGCACTCTGATTAAATGTCTGCTCATCTTTTATCTTAAGCATTTTGGTCATAGATCAGAGCATTTTTTGCTTATTTTTTTATCTGTTTAATCCTTTGTGAAACTATAGGCAAGGGGGATGTGGGGGATTTTTCCTCCACATAGACTGAGTCAGGGCCCAAAACCTGCAAACCTCTCTAAAATCGTATGATGAATGAAGTAACAGGCAATGGCTTTGAAGTGGTCCAGTTCCTAGGGGCAGACTCTGATGGGAGGCAAGCTAAGTACTGAAATACACACAAAGCTCAATGTACATGGTAAATGACTTCAACAAGGAGACTGTTCATAGGCTGCATAGAATTCATTTATCTTTTGCTTCATATTTGCATTTATTAATTATGACATATTGTGCTTCCTAAATAATATGTGTGCTTTTAAAAAGCCTAAATCCCTTTCACAGGCAGGAAGCGAACACACTAAGAATATTAGGCAATAACAGATTGATGGAGAAACACCACATCCCACTTCTGTCTTGATTGACTAAACGTATGACCAGTTTCAAATCAGAAACCAGTACAAGAGTAAATATATTTAATATTCCAAAAATCATGTCACGCATGATCTAAAGCATTACTTTAACATTCTTAATCTAAGTTTAAAAGTTAGAAAACCAAAAGTATTGTTTATTTTTGCAGAGCAGGCACTCAAAATACAAATTTTCTTGCCATTTTATAAATGAGAAAGGGAAACAAAGAAAGACAGTATATTGGCAGTAGAGCCACTTCTGAGTCAATTTTTGTGGTCTCACTGTTAGAAGATGATGATGATGTTGTGAAAATCAGTGGCCCCTCTAACTTACCCACCTGGTATACACTGCAACTGCAACCTTACAGTCAGGTATTGGTGTCAAAATAGCAGGATGGATTTGGGGGCTAATATAAAATAACAAAAGATTGTTTCTCTTATGGGGAGGGCTGGGGAGCGTGTGATCAGACTAACGCTCTCCATAGGCCCAGCTTCTGTAAGACAGGGTCACACTGCACAAACCTTCTTCAGTTTAAATAAGGAAAGTTAAGATTGGCACAGATAGTGTGACTGTTCTAAGCTATCTAGTCTCCAGATTCAGGAAAGTAAATGTGTCTATTAAAGAGTTACCTGATCTGGTTGGTGGAGGCCTTTGCTCCAGTACATTAAGGACACATTTATACCAACCGTACATGCATTTATCGCAAGGGGATGCAAAGAGAAGATGAGGTAATGGGAGAGAAAACTGTATACAAGTTCCTTCTAGCTGGTGCAGAGAAAAAGTAGCAGCTTTGGCAAGTCTACCTCAGATATAACATTTTAATAATTTACAGACATAAAGAAATTGTATGTGTATGTATTCACATTGTTGTTCTCCTTGCCACATTTTCATGATGTCTGATCTCATTATACAAACACTACTTTTCCTCTCTCAACAAATAAGAACTTGGCATTATTCATCTGAGATGAACTCAGTAGTCCCCATCAGAGATAGCGAACAGCATTGTCATCAAGCACCATGAGCCTGAAGATCCGGGAAAAATCAGTTTTTCAGTGTGACAAGGGTCCCAAGTCACAAAAACCAAAATAAAACCTTTAAGGCACTGCTATGGTCTGAAAATTCATATGTTGAAATCCTAATGCCCAAAAGTGATGTTATTATTAGTAGGTGGGGTCTTTGGGAGCTAATTATGGTTGGGTAAGATCATGAGGGTGGAGCTCCATGAGGGATCCATGGTCTTGTAGAAAAGATCCCACAGAGCTCCCTGGCCCCTTCGACCACGTGAGGATGCAGGAAGAAGTGTGCAACCCAGAAAAAGGCCCTCCGTCCACCATGCTGGCACTCCGATCTGACTCCAGAACTGTGAGCAAAAAAATTATTTTATTTAAAAACCACCCAGTCTGTTTTTTTTTATAGCAGTCTGAATGGACTAAGACAGGCATCATAGCTCCAGCATATTATATTTCTAAATAGCTAATGAGTCTATCCTTTCCTGCAATGTTCCAGGATCTTTTCCAACTGAAATGAAATCTCCCTACTTATATAGCCCATTCTCCCAGGGCCCTCAGACCTAATTGCCAGTGAGCAAAATATAATCTAATTGGGGTACAATTTGTTGTCCAGAGGCTTCTAGCTTCTAGAGCCCAAAGAAAGCATTAAGGAATTTACATACTTTAAATTAGTTGAGTAAACAGTTTTAAACTACTTCAATAATTAGCTATTTTAAACCCATTTAATGATTATTCCTCAGAGTTAAGAGGACCACTAACTGTCATGCTTAATTTGTCAGAAATAATTGTCCTGATAATGAGAAACAGGATACCCCATTTGGTGACCACTTCCCCTCACCCACTCTGCTCAGCCAATGCTCAGTTATTCTCTAAAATAGCTCTGTAAGAGATCCAGTTTCACCTCCTTTACAAAAGAGAGCCATTCAACATAAAAGAGCTTAAAAAAAAAAAACAGAAAAACACACAACTCTTCAGTCCTCTTTCTAGCCAATCACATTCTGTTGATTTTTTTTTTTAATTTCTCTCTAGTGTGTAAGGAGTTATACCTACTCCACCAGGAAAAGACCATGTCTTGAATTAGCATATGTTTAGTTCTTTTCAGCACATTTGGAATGATTTGTCCTAAATGTCCACAATAGTTGTGCTTGAAAAGAAGATGTATTCCAAACACTCCAAGTTAATGACTAGCATCTAAGAAGCAAGCAAGCAACAGAAAATAACTCCCTAGAATAAAACAAGGGCCAGTTACATCACCTAAAGACCCTCTTTTTATTATTTGGCCCTTACTTTTCTTATGAATGCCCTATGTAATGATAAAAATTTTATACTTATCCATCACAAGAATCTTCAAACTAGGGATACGATATATTTCTCAGCCACGTGAGGAGAATTTTTGTGACTCTGCCGAAGTCACAGGTGTATTTGGCTGAATTATATTCAGTTGACTTGAAATAGACTCAAAGTTACAAGGTGGATAAGATATTTATGTATGACTTATATCCAGTATAGAATGTGTAAAGTTTCTGAGACTTCTTTCCCCTCCCCTCCCACAGTGTTTTTGACATGCAAAAACACTCAACTAGGGAATTTTAAAGGTGGCAAATATTATTTAAAAAGTCTGACCCCTTATCCTACAAAGGAGGATACTAAGATGCAAAAAAATGAAAGTATTTGCCCAAGTTACTCAGACTAGAATTGTGTCTTCAGAATCTTAGATCTAGTGTCCAATTACTTAGTTTAAATGTAAAATATTTAAAGAAGAAGTTAAATAAAGCATACCATAATCATCACTCAGCCATTAGGGAGAATGAGGAAGGATAGGATATTCTGATATTGAAAAATAACATTTATGTAAAGATAACAATGATGAAGATGATGAGAGTGGGGAAGTGAAAGTCACTCAGTCAGTCGTGTCTGACTTTGTGACCCCATGGACTATAGAGTTCATGGAATTCTCTAGGCCAGAATACTGGAGTGGGTAGCCATTCCCTTCTCCAGGGGATCTTCCCAATCCAGGGATCGAACTTAGGTGTCCTGCGTTGCAGGCGGATTCTTTACCAGCTGAGCCACCAGGGAAGCCCAATGATAGTGGTGGTGGCTAGCAATTGTTGAGGGTTGATCTGTTCTAAACGCTTTCTTTGTATTAACTATTTAATCTTTACAACAACCTTGTGAAGTAGATATTATTATTATCACCATTTTACAGATAAAGAAACTGAAAACCAGTGAGGGACCTGCCTAAGGTGACCTTTCAGTAAGTGAAAGACCCAATCAGCCTGACCCTAGAGTCCATCCCCATCTTCAAGGTATGATAAGGGAAAAGAAGGCTTAGGCTGAAGAACACAGTGTGAGCTCTTCTATGGAACTATGTTTAGTGTGCATATACGTTAACATAAGCATACATATAAATATATTTAATGGGCATATATTTTAACATATATTTATAAATATGGCTACAATGTAGAGCTCTAGAGGAACATTGGATATGTGTATAATTTTGATACCAGGAAATAATCCTTGCTGAGAGAGCTGACTTTACATTTTATGTCTTTCTAGAATGTTTAATTATTTCGCCCTGCTCATTACAGAGGTTTATGGGGCTGATATGTCTCCAGAAAGACTTGAGTGTCTTGGAAGAATCATAACGACTATGTGCCCAGAACAGCCATGTGCTTCACACACAAGAGAAAGAGAAGCAGTGACGATCATTATCATGGACTTCACTTACGGTGAAGCGAGTGAAGAACAGAATGATTGAAAATACAGAATCTGGACCAAAATAAAACCATAAGCTAAACTAAACTCATCAGTGGACTGTTATGTGGCAACAATATATTGTATCTTATATTTATAATAAATACATTATTGCATGTTTGTATTTCTAAAGCCAAAAGAAAAAAAACAAAAAGTTTCTAAACACAGCGCTGCTCACTCGTGAGACTTGCCATTTCTAAGGAAGTGGCAAACGTCAGCACTGCTGAGTTACGCAGGGAGATCCTGGCATCACTACCCAGAGGGGACACTGTGAACCAGCAGCTCTGGAGAGACATGAAACAGCCCCGAACAGCGACGTCCTGGGGCAGCAGGAGAAGGAAGAGTTCTCCGTGTCCCCTGCTTCCCAGACAAGGGGCATGAAGGTTCCAGCTAAGGAACATACCAATTTCAGCTGGAAGACGGGAGATCTGGTTTTTTGGCAGATCCAGAATCCTCATGGCTTGAAACAGTTCGATATACTTAGGAATGATCTGAATCAGAGTATTGCTGATGTGCCATTCTTTCAAATGCGTCTGCTCCTTCAAAGAATCTGGGAACTCCTAGAATAGAAGGGAACCCGTTGGTCAGAACTAGCTCTTCCCTGTGTAGGAGTTCAGAGGCAGAACGCAAGAAGCCAAGGAAAACATGCACTTGTTCCAAAACCCAGAGGAGAGGGAGCGTGGGTGAGAGCATTCGCCTAAACTGACTTAGCAAGCATGCACGCATGCCAGCTCTGCAGCCCTGCCAAAGAGAAAGCAAGATGCTGTGGCTGGCAGTAACTCCACAGTAGCAGATGAGCCCAATTTCAAAAGGGCCATGAATTCATATTATTAAAATAAAATGCTGTGTGGACACTGACAACCAGGCTCCCACCCCAAGCCACATACATATTATTTATTTACAACATACGGATTTAACATCATCTAAAAATAAAATCTGGCCATGACTTGGATTTTAAAACATGTGCTCCATCTCCCTTCCTCTGTATTACTGATAGTTGCTCTTTAAAATATCTGATAAAGACTTAATATTTGCTGTGCCAAATTTCTGAATTTTTTAATGAGTCTAACAGGCTAAGAGCCGAGAAGGACAGTGGGGAGACCTGGATGCTGAGCCACATCTCAAGGGCACGCCTTTTCTGGCCCTCACTTCTGAAGTGACAGGGAGCAACTCAGCTGTATCCAGGATCTTCCCTGCCTCAAGTGGTCTGGGATAAAATCGTAAAGGTGTTGAGAAATGCATTAGACCTTAGAGGGACTATTTGGCCAGCTAGAGAATTTCAGTTCATGGGCTTACGAGCGCCTACTTCAACAAGGTGTGCTGAGCACTGAAGGACATGCATGTCCCCTGACCTCACAGAGCTGACCACAGAGCACCATCAGCAAAGTGGGGCCGGAATGTACAGGGGAGAGGTGGGGCGGGGCGGAGGCAGCAATCAGAGCGTCCACAGTGACCCTTTGCTTGGTACCTGTACTTGGAACGGGCTTTAGGATCACTGCTCTTGGATATGTGGATTAAGTTGTAACTTACAGAAGTCCTTTCATCTTTAACATGCTTTCAGATAACAGTACAAGATAGGCAAAGTGGGCATGATTCAGGTCCATTTTAAAGAAGAAAACTGAGGACTTCCCTGGTAGCTCAGTGTTAAAGAATCTGTCTGCCAATACAAGAGACAAGGGGATCGATCCCTGATCCAGGAAGATCCCACATGCCAAGGAGCAACTAAGCCCACGCACCACTATTGAGCCTGTGCTCTGGCGCCTGGGCACCACAATGACTCAAGCCCATGCACCCTAGAGCCTGTGCTCTGCAACAAGAAAAGCCACTGCAATAGAAGCCCATGCACCGCAATTAGAGAGTAGCCCCTGCTCACCATAACTAGAAAAAAGCCCGAGTAGCAGTGAAGACGCAGCACAGCCAAAAATTAATTAATTATTAAAAATAAATAAAAGAGGAACATTGAAATCCAAAGACATTTAAACGGGTTACTTAGGGTGCGTTCCAGCTACGTAGTTTCAGGAACTAGGACAAAATGAAATTGCAGGCCCCTTCTAAAAGTTATTAGGAATTTCAAGATGGAGATGGCAGAGCATTAAATCAAGCCCAGGGCCCTTCCCAGCATAGGGCCTTGCGTGACTGACCCCAGCACCCGGGCCTGACAAATCCATCTCAGCACCTCCTCATCCTGATCCGAATGCCACCCACACCAGACCAGACGGTTTCCTTCTGCAGCTCAGACAAGAAAGGAGCTGGGGCATCAGGGAGCTGACCCCAGGTCATAATCACACTCTCTTTCTTGAAGTTTCAATGGTCAAGTGCCTCATAAATAACTTCTCTCATATTGTTCTTCCAATAACAGCACGCTTGCAAAAGTTACAATGCCTTCTAAAATTATATCCATAACCATTTTTAATAACATGGGAAAAATCTTAAGATAGCACATTAAATAAAAATAAAAGGAACGGGGTGAAGATGGCAGGTTGAACACACACATATACTTTTGCTCTTCTCTATGAAAAAAGACAGTAAAAGAATTCCTTTTTGAAAGCATAAACCTTACAAGAGGGCAAAGAGAAAGAGAAGAGAGGCAGTAGCAACAAGGTCTTGGTAGCTAGAAAGCTGAAAGATGGTAACCCAGCGCCCCCGACCTGCTCAGTCTTAGGCCAGCAGCAGGAACAATAAGACACAACCTGAACTTCTTAGGGACCTAACAGAAGCAGAAGAGATTAAGAAGAGGCGGCAAGAATACACAGAAGAACTGTACAAAAAAGATCTTCATGACCTGGATAATCACGATGTTGTGATCACTGACCTAGAGCCACACATCCTGGAATGTGAAGTCAAGTGGGCCTTAGGAAGCATCACTACGAACAAAGCTAGTGGAGGTGATGGAATTCCAGTTGAACTATTTCAAATCCTGAAAGATGATGCTGTGAAAGTGCTGCACTCAATATGCCAGCAAATTTGGAAAACTCAGCAGTGGCCACAGGACTGGAAAAGGTCAGTTTTCATTCCAAGCCCAAAGAAAGGCAATGCCAAAGAATGCTCAAACTACTGCACAATTGCACTCATCTCACACGCTAGTAAAGTAATGCTCAAAATTCTCCAAGCCAGGCTTCAGCAATACGTGAACTGTGAACTTCCAGATGTTCAAGCTGGTTTTAGAAAAGGCAGAAGAACCAGAGATCAAATTGCCAACATCTGATGGATCACTGAAAAAGCAAGAGAGTTCCAGAAAAACATCTATTTCTGCTTTATTGACTATGCCAAAGCCTATTGTGTGGATCACAATAAACTGTGGAGAATTCTGAAAGAGATGGGAATACCAGACCACCTGACCTGCCTCTTGAGAAACCTGTATGCAGGTCAGGAAGCAACAGTTAGAACTGGACATGGAACAACAGACTGGTTCCAGACAGGAAAAGGAGTACATCAAGGCTGTATATCGTCACCCTGCTTATTTAACTTCTATGCAGAGGACATCATGAGAAACGCTGGGCTGGAGGAAGCACAGGCAGGAATCAAGATTGCCGGCAGAAATATCAATAACCTCAGATATGCAGATGACACCACCCTTATGGTAGAAAGTAAAGAGGAACTAAAAAGCCTCTTGATGAAAGTGAAAGAGGAGAGTGAAAAAGTTGGCTTAAAGCTCAACATTCAGAAAACGAAGATCATGGCATCTGGTCCCATCACTTCATGGGAAATAGACGGGGAAACAGTGGAAACAGTGTCAGACTTTATTTTTCTGGGCTCCAAAATCACTGCAGATGGTGACTGCAGCCATGAAATTAAAAGACGCTTACTCCTTGGAAGGAAAGTTATGACCAACCTAGATAGCATATTCAAAAGCAGAGACATTACTTTGCCAACAAAGGTCCGTCTAGTCAAGGCTATGGTTTTTCCAGTGGTCATGTATGGATGTGAGAGTTGGACTATAAAGTAAGCTGAGCACCAAAGAATTGATGCTTTTGAACTGCGGTGTTGGAGAAGACTCTTGAGAGTCCCTTGGACTGCAAGGAGATCCAACCAGTCCATCCTAAAGGAAATCAGTCTTGAATATTCATTGGAAGGACTGATGTTGAAGCTGAAACTCCAATACTTTGGCCACCTCATGCAAAGAGTTGACTCATTGGAAAAGACTCTGATCCTGGGAGGGATTGGGGGCAGAAGAAGGGGGTGACAGAGGACGAGATGGCTGGATGGCATCACTGACTCGATGGACGTGAGTCTGAGTGAACTCCGGAAGTTGGTGATGGATAGGGAGGCCTGGCGTGCTGCAGTTCATGGGGACGCAAAGAGTCGGAGACGACTGAGCGACTGAACTGAACTGAACTGATCTTTTTACCAGATGCCCCAGAAAGTTAGAAAGTAGAAGAGCCAGGGATGTGCGGAGGTGAGGGAGGAAAGCAGGGCAGAAAGAAGGAGGTCAGGTTCAAAGTCTAGGACCAGATCTCTACCCCTATCCACGTCACAGAGCTACTGTCCCTGTAGGAGACTGAGGCTTATCTACTGGAGGGGTTAACCGGAGTCCTGGATTGGGGACCTTGAGGCACATCTCGGAGGGGAGGCAGAAACAATAGGATGAGTGATGGATGCCAAGACTCCACCCCCAGCCCTCCTCTCTCCAGAGCACAGGCTGCCAGGCCTGTCCCTGCCGGCAGGATGAGAGAGTACTCTCTCCGTGGGCTCTCACCAGCTGCAGACAAACCATAAATATGTACTTCTGAGGCGGAGGTGGAGGGGAGCACACTGGTGATATGGGGGCTCCCTCAAAAAACAAAGCCCCTACCTGAAACACACTTGGACCTTCTAATCAGCTTCTCAGTGCTCCCGACATCCAGCGTCTCCAGAGCTCCCAGGCAGTCCCAAGATGCCAGATGCAAACACCCTAACATGCAAACCCCCTAAAACATGTAAACACCCTAAAAGAAAAAGGAGACCCTGAAAGATGGAAACTGCATCCAAAAAGCTATTGATAATCAAGATAGATAAGAAAGTCCCAAGAGGACTGCCCTGGTGGAGTAAAAGATAAGAATCCGCCTGCCAATGCAGCGGACTCGGATTGGGTCCCTGGTCCAGGAGGATCCCGCGTGCCGCAGAGCAGCTAAGCTGGTGCGCCACAACTGCTGAGCCTGTGTTCTAGAGTCTGGGAGCCAAACTACTGAAGCCTGCATGCCTAGAGCCCACGCTACACAAGAGAAGCCACCACAATGAGAAGTCTGCACACCACAACTAAAGAGTAGCCCTCGAAGCAACAAAGATCCAGTGCAACCAAAACCAAATAAATTTAAAAAATGTTAAGCCCCATGAAAATAGGAAAAAAAAACTTTTAAGTTATCTTAAATTTTATAATATATATAAAAGTAGAAAATAAAGCCACATCACAGGATGCATGCATTCACAAAACAGAGAGTTCTTGGAAATTGAAAACTTGACAGACAGTAGAAGTGAAATCTTCTATTGAAGACATGTTGAATAAAATTGGAGAAATCTTCCTGAAAGAATAGGGCCCAGGGCCTGGGTGCTTCTAGCTCACAAAGAATGACTAGCCCCCTAGTACCACCTCCAAATAGGTACCTTCAGTCACAGATCACAGCCCCACAGCCAGCTCTAAGGGACTCCAGACGAGCTCTCCCCACCCAGTCCCCAAAGCCCCAGAAGCTCCTCCGCCCTGTCCATCCCATGCTGGCCTCCTGCAGGGACCAGGCCTGCTGCCCAGAGTGAGGCTAGAGGCCAGAATTCCCTCGCTGCCATGAGCACTCTAATACTCATGGCAAAAATCCCTTAATGGAGCTTTTCACTCCTTATGTAGAGGCAAGACTGAAACACAAATCTCTCTGGGGAGGGAAAACAGCAACTGAAATTCATACCGATGAATGCTGGAGGCCCCAGAGTCTCTCCCGGGGCGAGTACCAGTGAGGATAGGGTACCAGCTCAGGGAGCAGAGTGGAGGGGACGGGAAGACTGTAAGTAATGAAGACACTGTCCACAGGTTCACCCTAGAGTGTCCAGAGCTGCCTGGCTCTTAACCCTCTTCCTATCCCCTTACCACTCCAGGCACTCACTAAATGCTCTGTAAACTGGTTTCCAAAGGTGCTGTGAGCCGAGAGGACTCAGCAGGTTCCCCAGGGGTCTGGGGTCAGGTCTGATGATGGTACATGAGAATGACTTATGAGTGATATTTACTTAGAAATCCAGAGAGGCCCTCCTTCTTGCCCCAGAAAAGGCAGCACTGATCTCAGTGATGGGGATGCAGGAGAAAGGCCACTAACGAGGTTTCAGTCATCGTCTCTCCCATTTTTATAGGGATGTGTCGCTAATGGGTCAGTGTCACAGAGTATCTGCTCATTTAACCCTCACAAGGGCCCTCAGAGGGGGTCAAGGCAAGCAGCAGCACCATTTGACAGAGGAGGAGGTGAAATGCACGCAAGTGGAGTAAACGGCCTCAGATCACGGGGCCAATAAAGGATTACCCCCAAATACTCGGTTTCCGGTCCAGAGGCCTTTCGGCCACAAAACGGTGGCATACAGAGAGACGGAGGGCAGGTCGGGAGAAACCTGTCCCACTGAAGGGAAGAGAGCCTGAGCTCATTCCCCTACCTCATGCATACCCACCCCAGGTGCTGCCTCAACCAGGAACCGTCAGACCACAGGCAGCCTCTCCAAGCCAAGCGGCAACCTGGGCGGAGTGGGAGCAGGAAGGACCCAGGCACACTTGAAGAAAGAAACAGAAGACATTTCTGCCCTGGCCTCAGAATCTCAGAGAAAATCTGACTGCAAAATTCCTTTGCAGCCCTGCACTCCGTGACAAGTCAGCAAAGTCAGAGTTACATGTCAGAGTTAGGCAGGTTACATGCTCAGGGTTTTTAAATTAAAAAAAAAAAAAACGGCAAACAGTTATTTTTTAATGTCAGTGGGGAAAGATGGCAGAATCAGGCATTTTAAAGACTTGCGCCAGCCTGGGGAGCCGCTGGGGTCCCAGTCCCTCACAGAGAGACTCAAGGGGATCCCGCTGCTCTTTTCACGACTACACAGTCTTTCAGGGCAGAAAAGATGCAGGAACTCAGCTTACAGCAGGCAAGGGATCCTCCGCATTCAGAGAAAAACCTCTCTAAAGACAAGAGCGCGCTGGACCAAGGTCAATGCCCTGAGCTCAGCCTAAGCAGCAGACGTCGGCCGCAGCGCGGCACCAGCCTCCACTTGCTGCGGGGACAGGAGCGCGTGGACTCACCTTCCAGTGATCTCCGGAAAGTTCAAACACAAACTCACTGCTCCGTTTGTCTCTTTCCTTGGAAAGCGCGCTCTGAGCGGCGAGAGAGCGCCTTTCGATCCGTTCCAGCAGCCTCACGCTGGTGTCTACGAAGCCGTTCTTGCAGTACTCGGCCTGGGGAATGCCTTTCCTCCTGCACTCGGCCACGAAGTTCCACTCCTCCTTTATCCTAAAACGGGGCGGCAGAGGTCGCGGTCACCTGCCTGGAGAAGTCGGCCAAACTACCTGCGCGCATGCGCAGTCCTTCTCATCACCTGCAGTTTCCCAGCAGCCAGAGAAGAGCCCTCCCCTCCACTTCCATCCCCTCTCCCCGCCCCTCCTTTCCTGTTTCCTCTGCAGTGGGGGATCTGGGGGTGGGAAGTGGGTAAGAATCTTCAACCTTCAGAGTTGTGAATTTTTAGCAAATCTGACTTAAAAATACAGGAGTTACACAGCTGGAATTTTTACCAAAATTACCTATTCCTTTGATTAATTACAATATCTTTTGATATTATAAGGTGCTAACCCCAATTTTTTTTTAATGCAACTTTTAAAAATGCAGGAATTTGCTGATCTTCCAGGAGCCATCAACCCAGGTGGCGCTAGTGGTAAAGAACCTGCTTTAAGAGACCCCGGTTCGATCCTTGGGTTGGGAAGATCCCCTTGAGAAGGGCATGGGAACCCACTCCAGTATTCTTGCCTGGAGAATCCCACGGAGCCTGGAGGGCTGCAGTCCATAGGGTCGCACAGAGTCAGACATGATTCAAGCGACTTAGCACGCACACAGGAGCATATGGATAGAAATATACAGACAGCCCCAGTTTATAAAATATAACTTTAGAAGGTCTACCACCAGCCGCCTTAGGAAACTTCACTCCTACAGATGAACCTGTTATTCATAAACCTCAGTTTCAGTCAGACACTGCAGCTGGCCCAGGACTCCTCAGCCTCCCCATTATTCCCAGTACCTTCTCGTTGCTACCTCCCTAAAGTGAAAGTCCCCAGTCGTGTCCGACTCTTTACGACTCCATGGACTATACAGTCCATGGAATTCTCTAGGCCAGAATACTTCTCTAACCTATCACTTTATAGTTTTCTTTGTCCTCCAGCTTGGTCATCAGCTCCATGACGATGGACTACATCTCACTGCCCTTCTGATGCCCACACGGTCATTAGAACAGTGTTGGGCACCTGGGGGATCTTTCTCCATTTAGAGACTTGATATCTGCTTGGAGCATTTAATAGGTTAACCTTCTGTGTGATACAAAACAAGGTTTGATGTGGCTGTCCTTCAAATCTATCACACAGAGACACTGTCTCAAAATAAGTAGCCTGCCTTGGATAGGAACTTGGTACAAAAAACATTCAAGAAGACATCTGGGCTCTTCTTAGCCCAACTCAGGGACTTGGTGGCAGGCGGGGTCCTGGGCTTAAAAAGGGGGCTGTTTCAGAAACAGGCTGCAACTGCAGCCCTGGTGTCTACATGACCCAAGGCAACACAAATGCTGAGCGAACAAACAGATGAAAACCCTGTAGTAGAGGGTCAGTCCTAGCATGGAAACTCTCAAGCGGTACCTGAAGGAGAAATGCACTAGAATCACAGTTGGCTCTGGGGTCTCAGGCAAACCCAGGAGCCAAGGCATCAGGAAGGGCAGGAACAGAGCAAAGAGTCTGGCGTGGGAACATCTCTGAGGCCAGGGCTTTTCCCTGACTACCAAACACTGTCAATTGTAAGAAAAAAAAATGGAAGGCTCAAGAAAGCAAGAGACTGGTAGATATTTGGAATGCCAGAGCCCTGGTGGATTTTATCCAATCCTATAGGGGTATGCACCTTTGTCGTTGACTAGGCTAAGCTATGTTACAATTCAGCAGGGATTGAAGTTAACTTGTATAAAATTGATAGCGATACAGATCATCCTTGTCTGCAGACATTCTTGTTTCTTGGCATTTAATACATCTATATGCTGACAAGGCCCAATTATATCATTCCAGCCAAGGCGTCCTCAGTGAATCCAGCCTCCTTGCCTCCCAACAGCTCCCCCTGAATAAGTAAAAGGCATCCCAAAGTTGACAAGTTCCAACCCAAACTCCTATCTCCACCTGCTAAACTTGCTTCTTTCTCCATTTTAGTAAAAAGACTTCCCAGGTGCTCTGACCCCAAACCTCAGGGTCATCTTTGACTCTGTGCTTTCTTTCATATCTCACATCAAGCCCATCAGCAAATAAGGTCATTTTTACCAGAATCTGGCCACTCCTCACCATCTTAACTGCTCCCATCCTGGTCCAAGTCACCAGCGTCTTTAAGCAGGGAACACTCTTGCCTCCTGACAGTCTACATCCATCCAGCATTTTGAGTGGACCTGTGACAGTGTCCGTCACACCACGTCATGCCTCTGGCCGCATCTCTCACTGGTTTCTGTTTCACCCAATAAAGCAGTTGTCTCACTATGGCCTAAGGCCCTGCAGGTCTGTGCCCTCCCCTTGCCTGTCTGACCTCATCCAATTCTGCTCCCTCCCTTACTTTTTCTGGCCCAGTCACTCTAGCCTCCTGGCTCTTCCCTGAACCACCCAGGCAAACCCCTGCCTGAGGGTGTTTGCATTTGCTATTATGGCGGCTTGGAGTTCTTGATCCCATATCTCTGCAGGGCTGGTTCCCCAGGACTATGTGCAAATGTTTCCCCCTTAATCAGACTTTTTGCTCTTCAGAAATCACTTCAGGTATCAGTGGAGTTTCATGCTTTGTCATTACTCTAGCAGAACAGGAGCATTTGAGAAAACCATCTTGCTGATGGCATTGGCTAGCACACTACTACGAAGGTCTTAGTCACAGGGAGCTGAGCGGGAGAATAGCACTGGGTAATCAACTAGCCGGTGCTTTGGGATCTATACGTGAAGTCTATAAATAATGTCATGCGTGCTCAGTCATCTCCAACTCTTTGTGACCCCATGGACTGTAGCCTGCCAGACTCTTCTGTCCATGGAGTTTTCCAAGCAAGAACACTGCAGTGGGTTGCCATTTCTGACTCCAGAGGATCTTCCCAACCCAGGGATCAAACCCACATCCCCTGCATTGGCAGGCAGATTCTTTACCACTGCACCAAACAATGTAATAAAACAGATACATTTAAAAATACCAGCACATGGAGAGATAGGAACTTAATACCAGAAGAAAATGCTGAAAAAAGTTAGAAGTGGACTCCTCTGGGAAATACTAGCAGGGGCTTGGGGTGATTTGCTTTTCATTATTAGTTTTTCGTATAATTTAAATATTTTAATATCATCTGATAAAAATGAACTTAAATATTTGCCTGTAGCTCTAGCTCTAATAGCAGTCAGGGATTCAGGCCAGACCCTAGATACAAGATACTGGTTGAACTAACAGAAGAAGCCCTCCAGAAATTTCACAGCCAACAGCACAGCCACAGCGAGGCCTTCTATGCACTGAGCACTTTTCAGACCAATGTTTCTAATTTTTCCTTCTTCATTTCTTAGGCTGAACCTGAAAGTAGATTCTGGCAATGCGATGAAAAGATATCCATTCAGTCCTACCCAATACATCTTCCCTATATCACAAATTACAAATTGATGTGACTATTTCACGTATCTTGGTAGTCAACATAGAACAGAGAAAAAAAGGAAATCAGATATGCAACTTTAAAAATACTTAAATACTAAATCTTCTTTGGATTTCTTTTTTAAATGTTTATGTCTTAGTCCCTTTGAAACCTAATGATAGGAAAGTCACAATATCAACTATTTTTACAATGCCATTCTCTTCCTTGAGAGTAACTAACATAAATAAAATGTCACTGTCTTTATACTCTATCACTCATGTTAGTAACTGAATAATCTCCCCCTGGAGTCAATTTTAGTAGAACTTCAAATACCATGTAAACATACAAAATAATGTCATTAGGACTCTATTAATTAAATCAGTAAATGTGCAAATAAAAACTCTTTCCTTAGGCAATGAGCCCACAGGCTTAGCCTAGATGGCAATAGCCTCATTGGATGAAAAATCCCTCACTTAGAGCCTAACAATAACATCTCTAGCTCTCCCTGTAAGTGAGTTTCATTCATGTAGAATGATGCTCTCTATTTGATCTCTACTTATAACATTGAAGTGTGGGGACAAACACAGTTACAAAATGAAACACCACGAAGTGAGGTAACAGAGCCCCTCACAGTGATGGTTACAGGTAGCAGCTTCATTATCCAGCATGATCAGAATAGGTATTTGTTTGGTCAATATAGTTCAGAGAAGTGGAGAACCAAGAATAAAGAGACATTCACATCCTACACATTTTGATTTTATCCTAAAGCACCAACATATGTCACCATTTGCCAACTTGTATGGCTGTCATGGACCGCCTTTGAGAATGGATCTGCAATCAGAATCCCACTCTGCCTTTCTTATGTAAACCACACCCATAACACACCATCCAAGACTTCTAGTTTGAGTTTCTTCACAAGGAGTAAAAATTACAGACGTGCAAAGCCACCTGAATGTGCACCCTTTCTAGCTCACTGTACCTGTATCCGTCTTGCACAGTGTTAATTCAGTTGTGTGGTTCATACTGATCACACATGTAGTTTTTCCAAAGCACTCAACTGAGTTTTCACAGACACAATAACTCTCTTTTACTCATACTTCACGAGTGTGTGATAGCAGTCAAACCACATCACTCCAATCCAGGTAAAAAAGGCATCGACGCAATAAGCCTTATCTAGTGTTCAGCTCAACAGGGGAGGGCTGAGGGCAGGACAGACAGCAGCCCTCACATGGCCACAAGGGGGAGAGCATCAGACAGCCTGCTGAGGTGAGGTGCGCGGTCTTCTCAGGATTCACTATGGAGACATTTATCGTGTCACTGCTGTCTTTCCATGGCTAGCACGGTGCCTGCAATGCGTGTGGGTCCTTATAGCCATGCGTATTACTGTTATAGGAATCAAACGTTCATCGTGGGCAACAGATTCTGAAGCCCAGTGAGCACATGTCACTGACAGGGAGAAATCTCAGAGGAGAGGCACCCCCTCCATAGCATAACTGCAGCCTCCCTATTCACTAAAGACAGTGCAAAGCAAATACAGAGAACACATACTTTTCCAAAGCGCTTTTCTCAAGCCTTTCTGCCTCCTTCTTCTGCCAGGCTTTGTGCTTCTTGACACGAGTTTCCCACAAGGCTCTGACGACAGAAATGTCAAATACGACCACTTTATGTCCCATTTTGGAAGCATGAAATTACCTGTTTAAGAAACATATATGTCAGCTTCATACACACAAAGAAGAAAATAGTTTTAACTTGAACTTTAAAATATGAGTGAATCAATTTTATCACTAATGGTGAAATGCCCTGTTGCTTCCAGAATGGCAGTTTCTAATGTCCTTAAGGTCTGAGAGGACTCTTGTCTGTAAGTCAAAATTCAGCACTCAACTGAGGTCATCTCCTCTAGAACGTCACACTTATCTCTTTACCCCTCAGCTGAAACATAGGTTCCCAAAGCCCCCTGGGCATTCCTCAAGCTTCATGGTTCTACATTCTATTAAATTTATTGGAATCTGATCTTCCAAATACATTGTAACATGCTCAAAGATAAATTTGATGAATTAATTAAAACACACATGCCAGTTATCTGAGGCTAAACACCAACCACCATTAAGTAACAAACCAAGCATTGTACCAAACCCCACTGAGCATTTTCCTGCCTGGGACTAGCCACACAGCCTGGGCACTTGTCCTATAGGTTTTTCCTGTGACATGAACCCTCACAAGCTGCCGATCTCTGTTTATGTGGTTTTCTAAATGCAAGAAAATTCAGACTCAGGTACATCTTGGTCATCACCACCTGGCACATAGTAGGCTCTCCATAAATATTTATTGAAAGAATAAGTGAGTAAACGAAAGAATGAAAGCAAATAAAAGATTTGCACCCAGGTTGCCTTACTCTCAGCCCACTCAGTGACATTTCTCTCTTCTTTTTATTTTCCCACCTCATCTTTACTGTTTAAGTGATGATTTGCTCACTGCAAAAAAAAAAAAAAGATCAAGGTACACTTCAATATTCATTCCATTAAGGCATACTTTCTTCCTTATTGAAGTAACACAAGTTTCTAGATATTGTTTTAAACTTCCCCTACCTACAGCATTGAAGTCTGGCTAAATCCATTTCCTGATCTGCAAAATACACAGAGCGTCAGTTGGCAAATAGTATGGCTGTGAATATTCTCTGTTCCAATTCCAGACACTTTTTAAATAGCAGTCAGTGAGGATACGAAACCAAATATTTCCTCTTCTGCCTCAAGTGTGTGCTCTCCACAAATGGCTTGCCAACATGAGTGGGAGAATTGGCTTATGTTTGTGCAGCTGAACATCTGAGGTCCATGAGTTTAGTCTGAAGAGCTGAAAATACTGACCTCAACTGATTCCCTTCTTTCCTTTCTGACATCTGGGACTGTCTTTTGTCTCCCTTTTACTTAAAGGAAATTTTTGACAAAGGTGCAAATGATGCAAGTTTTTGTGTGGACATATGTTTTCAGTTCTCTTGGGTAAATACCCAGGAGTAGAACTGGAGAGTCCTATGTCAATTCTATGTTTAACTTTTTCAGGAACTGCCAGGCTGTTTTCCAAAGCACTTGCACCATTTTACATTCCCATCTGCAGTGTCTAAGCGTCCCAGTAGCTCCACATACTCGCTGACATGGTTAATATCTCTCTTGGTATTACAGCCATCGCAGTGGGTGTGAAGGGAGTCTTGTGGTTTGCATTTCCCTGACAGCTAATGATGCTGAACATCTTTTTATGTGCTTATTGGCCATTTGTATACCTTCTCGGGAGAAATGGCTATTCAGATTCTCTGCTCATTTTTCAAATTGGGCTGTTTGTCTTTTTACTGTTGAGTTGTGGCCGTTCTCTACATGTTCCAGATACTGGTCCTTTGCCAGATGTATGATTTGCAAAAAGCTTCCTCTCGTCTTGTAGGCCACCCACCACGAGAAAAGCAGGAAACCTCTTCCCTGGTGGCTCAGATGGTAAAGCGTCTGTCTGCAATGCAGGAGACCCGGGTTGGATCCCTGGGTTGGAAAGATCCCCTGGAGAAGGAAATGGCAGTCCACTCCAGTATTTTTGCCTGGGAAATCCCATGGACGGCGGAGCCTGGTAGGCTACTGTCCATGGGGTCGCAAAGAGTCGGACACGACTGAGCGACTTCATTTCACTCTTCCTACTACACGGTCCCTGCAGTGTCCTCTCCGGAGAAAGGTTAACATGATGTTCACTTCAGAGGACAAATACTTAGAGGAATTCCATCGTACACCACAGAATTCACACATTGAAGGATGCACTCTGAGCTGAGAGGCAATAAGGTGATAGCTCACACAGCAGGTGATCAGTTTGGTTGGGTTCAGACCTCGAATTCCAACCTGCCCCCTGAGGTTGTGAGTCACACAGCAGATCCCGCTTGACTTGGCAGCACTATTCAGCTGCTCCACGGGCGCCACCTTGTGGCCACCTGGGACGGTCTGATGGTCCATCCTGGTGGTCAGTTCTAACAGACTTGGACATGCTGTTTAGGGTCAGATCCGAAGAGGTGCAGCTCGGGGATGAGCCCAGGAGTTCATAAGCAACCTTTCAGAGTTGTTCTCCACAGCCGCTCCCTCTTTATGTCTCTCTGGTCCTTCCAGATTCCTGGGGCTCCCTTTTCAGTCCTCTGGTCGGAGACCTGAGACTTTAGCTACCCTGCTTCACTGTGCATGTCCTACAACTGTACTGGTTCCAGCAGCAGGAGGACAGTGAGAGGGGAAACTCAATGAGAGCTCCCTCCACCCTCTGGGGACCACAGTTTCACTGATCAGAAAGGAAGGATCCTTTCTCTCATAGTCTGGGTGACTGATGTCCTCCACTATCCATTGTCCTTCACAGCTCCTGCTACACAATCCTGTGCGGGCTGAGGCATGAGAGAGTGGAGAAAAGAAAAAGGTAAAAGAGAGGGATTTACTCCCCAGTCTCTGAGCATTAGGAGCCCCATTCTCACTCCTGGAGCAAAATTAAGTACTTTGTCTTTAATTCTGGGTTTCAGGCTGCCTTGAGTCCAGGCTCGGGAATACTTGAGGGGGAAAAATGGGGAAGAGACCACAGGTTCTGTGCTACTTTGAATTCTGGTGTCCTTCCCTTCTTCTCTTGCAACTGTTTACTTTCCAGGGACTTCATACTGCTGTTCTGTGCAGGATGTCCAGGTTTTAAAGCTGCATTTAGTGGGAAGGATGGGTTAAGTGTGCTTGCTCCATCTTGGGCTTCCCTGCTGACTCAGACAGTAAAGAATCTGCCTGTTCCATCTTACTCCAAACCAGAAATCTCTGTATTTAATTTTCCTTTCAGCACTTCCCCTACTCTGCTACCTTTAGCTCAGGAGCACTTTTTTTTTTTTAGAGCCACACCTTGTGGCTTGTGGTATCTTAGTTCCCCAACCAGGGATTGAACCCACATCTTCTGCAGTGAAAGCACAGAATCCTAACCGCTAGACCACTAGGGAATTCCCCTAAGCTGCAAAAGTCTTAAGGCTTTGACTTTTGACAAAAAAGCTTTCATAAAGGAATGCCAAGCATCAGCTTGAAAACAAGAAGTTAAAGACTATAGCCAGTAATGGAGAATACTTGTTAAAAGAGAAAGAATCAGGCAGCCTAGTTTCTTTGAGGAAATCTCTGTACATAATCCAAGTCTACAAATAAAAGCAAACCAGAAGGCCAAAGTAAAGTGAACTGCTTTTGAGTAGTGTAGACAGCCAGTCATCCAAGAATAACCAAAGCTGGAAGACTCGCCTGCTGTCCAGGGTGTGTGTTCTAGATCAGCCAGTCATGGCTCCGATTCTTTTGTGGTATTTCTTTAATTTTCTTAGGTCAGTAAATCCACAAAAAGTAACCAGATCTGTACATTAATTTCTATGCATTTAGAGATATGTAATTAAAGTCCCTGAATTACAGAGATTGCCTCTTCTTGATGCCTTTGTGTTATATTTTTAAATAGTTGTAAACCTGGTGGCTCAGACAGTAAAGAATCTGCCTGCGATGCAGGAGACCCAGATTCAGTCCCTAGGTTAGGAAGATCCCTTGGAGAAGAGAATGGCCAACCCACTCCATTATTCGTGTCTGGAGAAGTCCATGAACAGAGGAGCTTGGTGGGCTACAGTTCATGTGGTCACAAAGAGTTGGATACAACTGAGTGACTAACACTTTTCACTAAACCAACATTAGTCTCAGTATTTTGGTGGGAAAGTGTCTATCCTGATTGTCATCTAACCACGTTAATTATTTTCATTTTCTGCCAAGCAGAAAAAGAGGTACTATCCTTCAACTTGGAGAAGGCAATGGCACCCCACTCCAGTACTCTTCCTGGAAAATCCCATGGACGGAGGTGCCTGGTAGGCTGCAGACCATGGGGTCACGAAGAGTCGGACACGACAGAGCGACTTCACTTTCACTTTTCCCTTTCATGCATTGGAGAAGGAAATGGCAACCCACTCCAGTGTTCTTGCCTGGAGAATCCCAGGGACGGGAGAGCCTGGTGGGCAACCGTCTATGGGGTCACACAGAGTCGTACACGACTGAAGCGACTTAGCAGCAGCATCCTTCAACTAAGGGGGTTCTGAATGTGCCAGGATTTAAGTCAAAGTTTTGCCTGTCAGATGTTCCACTTACAAATATGCATAATGAAAACTAGAGACTCTAAGTACAGTAAGTGGTGACTGTATGCTGGGGATCTACACTATAAGAAGCAGAGATCCTGGGAAGCGGAGGAACACCAGCTCCTGAGTCCCAGGTCCAGCCCAGCTGCTGGCACCCTGTGCAGGACAGGGCTGAAGTCCAGGGGCCCCTGGACAACTGAACAGGTTTGACCTTAACCCAAGAGGTCATAGCCCTATGGGTGGGGCTGAGACTGGGAAAGTGGTTTTAAGACAAGAGCCCATGAGTCATTCCATCCAGGGATAAAAAGCCATTTGGAGCCAGGGCAGGGATCGGGAAGCCAGAGAGGAGGCAGATTCAAGGACGGACGCAGGAGCCACTTGCTTAGCAGCCTGGGGGGAATGAGAGTCCCCTGGCAAATTCACAAAGTTAATCTCTTCTTTGTACCATGACCTCCATTCAGTCCACTCTTTCAGATAATTACATAAAATGCAATTTTCTAAGCATTAACTTTCTGTAGAGCTATAGAAATATCACCAAAGTATACTACACCAAAGGTTTCCCGGGTGGCTCAGTGGTAAAGAATCCACTATTCCTAGGTCGAGAATATCCCCGGAGAAGGAAATGGTAACCTACTCCAGTATTCTTGCCTGGAGAAACTCATGGACAGAGGAGCCTGGTGGGCTACAGTCCATGGGGTTGCAAAGAGTCGGACACTACTGAGCGACTGAACAACAGCAATACTATACCATAGCAGAAGAGAAAAATTAACCTCTTCAGGGTCCAGTCTGCAAACCCTGAACACAAAGAAAACATTAACCTCTCAGAGAAAACACTACAACCAAGGAGACTCTCCTGAGGCAGCATAAGAAGGCAGAGCTTTAGGCTGGGCCCACAGTGAACTTAACAGCAAGGATTCATGGTTCCAAGAGGACTCTCATGCCGGTTCTCTGCTGGAGATCTGGCTTCACAAGGTGAGCACAGACTCATGAGAACAAGTCTCCCTAGATTTGGCCATAGGGTCTACAACCACAGAGCACCTTCCAGAGAAGAAAATACTTGGGACTGTGAGAGGGGAGGGATCCAATGTGTCCCTCACTATGACAGAAAAGGGCACAGGTATAAAGTGTGGTCAGGTTCACTCCCCTCCAGTGTTTCAGGCCCTGAGTGACAAGGTCAACCTTCAGAGATGCTCATAGGTTGGATTCATTGTGGAAACAAAGTTTTTTTCCCCTGGAAAAACCATTTGCTTTACTGCAAGATCAGCAAACTTTTAGTAAAGGGCAAGATAGTAAATATTTTAT
Organism: Bison bison bison; assembly: GCF_000754665.1. NCBI lineage: Eukaryota > Metazoa > Chordata > Mammalia > Artiodactyla > Bovidae > Bison > Bison bison. The sequence goes on along the minus strand of NW_011495042.1, from coordinate 1,298,356 downwards.
GAAAGTACTTATATAACAAAAGAGAAAATGCCTGGTCTTCCTGCCTGTCTGGCATGGGCCTGCCCAAGCAATGAGCTCGAATCTATGCTTCCGCCCAGTTGCTGCCCACTGGACACATTCTCAGGACCAGAGCGAGCAACAGATCCAAGAGGAAAAGGCTTGGCAGGCCACGAGCATGGGGCAGAGGAGGGGGGACCCACTATAGTCAGCTTCGCTGTCTGCCCCAGTGATGCCTGTGTGTCCTCCCCTCCCACTTATCTCAAGCTGGACATTGGGCTGAAGGTCAGTGACACGCTAACTCACCAACTCTCGAGCAGAAAGTCGACTGCTTGGGGCCTGGCAGTTGCCAGCAGTAGAGTCTCAAATATGTGAATGGCAACCAGTGTGGGCCCTGGGCAGCACTGAGATATGGCTGGCCAGGTAGACAGGTGCTGAGAGTCTAGGGGGAACAGGAACAAAGGGCATTACTCCGGTTTGGTCTCCACGGCTCACGTTGCCCTGGCAGTGCCCCTGTACCCAGCCTGTGGGTGATCCTTTGCCAACCCCAGCTTTCGTGAACAATAAGAGAGAGCAGCTTTCATTCCCCCAGGCTGCTGACTGGGTGGCACCTGCTCCCCTGTTCCTGAATCGGCCTCCTCTCTGCTCCCAGAATGGCTTTGTTTTTCCTGGACACAAAGTTCTAGTGGATGTGAGAGCTCTAAATGAACGCACAAATGCGTCAACTTTCTTTTTTTTAAAAGGCTAGAGCTTAATTCCTCTCTCCTTGACCTTGGGCTGGTCTTCTGGACTCGCTTCTAATGACTATGTTGTGGTAAAAGTGATGGTGTGTGAGTTCTGATATGAGTCATCACCCTCTCCCTCAGCTCACTCACTCTGGGGAAAGCCAGCCACCATGTCCCGAGGTGGTCAAGCAGCCGTATGGAGAAATTCCGTGTGAGAAATTTCGTGAGAGAAATTGAGGACTCCTGCCAACGGCCATGTGAGTGGAAGCTGCCTTAGCAGCAAATCCTCAAGCCTCGTCAAGCCTTCAGATGACTGTAGCCCTGGCCAAAATCTAGACTTCATGAGAGACCCTGAGCCAGAATCATTCAGTTAAGGCACTCCTGGTTTTGAACCCTTCAAAAGTATGGGAAAACAAATGTTTATCCTTTTAAATGTTTGGATAATTTTTATACAGCAATAAATAAATAGTAATATAGTAAAAAGGAGGCACTTATAAAAATTAGTCTTAATTTATAGTGACATCTGGTGTCTATGCTTCCTTGACATACCCACTTCTCACACATATCTCAAAAGAAACACGATTCCCTCCAAACTTACTCATCTAGAATCTATCCATCCCTGGCTGCCTTAATTCCCCAGCTTGACAATGACTTCACATTCATCTGGAGGTCATTTCATTATGCTGTTTCCTCACCCTGATCACCCACTATGAAGACACATACACACACACACACACACACACACTCACACACACACACTCATTTACACATCCAATCTATCCTGTAGGTCTTAGAGGGCACACGTTTCTCACCACCAATCCATGCCACATCTGGCCCCAGTTGTGCAAAAGCCTCACAGCTGGTCTCCTGACTTCCTACTCACCCGCGTCCAATCCATTTGCTACACAATGGTGAGCATCACCATCTGAGGAGAACCAGACCATGCTGCCACCTGGCCCAAGTCCTCCAGAGACTTCCCTTTGGGCTGAGAGGGAGATCCCAGCTCCTCACAGGGCCCAATAAGACCCTGGCGTGACCTCCCCTCAGCCATACCCCCCACTCGCCCCCTCTGCTCTCCTCCACAGAGCCTGTCCACCCCCTGCCTCATCCACCCCCTGCCTTGTCCCTCCTCAGACAGCACACGCGGCTCCCTCGGCCTAGACGTTTCCCCCGTCCAAACAACTCCCCCAACCCCTACACCCTTGGACTCAGCTTCTGCTGTTCTCTCGTTAGTGTGGCCTCTTTGTCTAAGGCAGAGCCCCCTGCTGTTCTGTCTCTCAGACTATTCCTTACTTACTTCACAGCATATCATACAAGTTGAATCATTCGACCATTTGTTCAATTATACTTTATCTGCCCGTCGATGGACAGAAACATGGTTTACTGACAGGAGCTGCCACCCGAGGGGCTCCAGACTGGGGCTCAGAGCCTCACCCTTCAAGTCAGCCCTTGACGCTAAGTCACAGACACAGTAACAGACACAGGAACTAGAGAGGGCTCCAGGCTCCAGGCTCCTGCTTCTGAATCTCGACACAGAAACCCTGGGTATGCAGCCTGTTTACTTGGTGTGTATTTCTGCTCGTTGATTCCCAGGAACCCTAAATAACTGACATTTAGGAACACTCATTAAATGCAGAAAGATGGACGTCCTTGCCTCTGAGCTCTCAATCTGGAGGGATGAACAGATGTTTAAAGGGATACATTTCAGTGCGGCATGTGGATTCGACAACACAGACTGAAGGAGCTGCTGTGGGAGCCAGAAGGGAACAGATGCCCTGAAGTATGTTGGGAGGAGGGTGGATAGTCCCACAGGGACTGTGAGAGAGCCGAAAGGACTATTCTTCTGGGTTTAGTTGAATGGTTTTCCGTGCTCCCTCCCCAATTCAGGTATATCAGAACCACTTTACAGAATCGTCCGCTATCCCAAGCCAGAGGGTGACGGAAGAACACGTCCTTTGGCCCAGAACTCTAGTGTCCACTTAGAGTCACAGGACAGGGTTCTAGGTAGGAGGGGAGGCTTATGGGTCACCCAGTCTTCTCACTCTTGGTCAAATGACAGACTGGGCTGGAAGGTGGCAGGGCTTCATCTCAGAGAATTTAGAGTGGAGAGGATCTGGAGGAGTCTGGGAGGAGACTCAACTAACCCCACAATTCAGGTTCCAAGCCAGTCTTGATGCTGCCTCTGTGAGGCTGGGAGTGGGGACAGTAGCAAACGGGGGAGGAGGGAGCAGGTATCAAGGGTCACCTGGATCAGACACAGGGAGAGAGGGCTGGCTTGCCTCCTCCCCACCTGCGCCTCAGAGCCCCCAGGGACCCTCATTCCCTGGACTGACCGGCGCCAGGCCTTCCGAAGTGTTTTTCCAGGTGTATTCTCCGTGTGCAGAAAACACCTATCATCAGCCTTGCTGGATCCAAGGGGATGACTATAACCAACAGGAACTTCCAGTGATACCAAGGCACAGTGGGAGAATAACATGGCAGACGAGGGTCTTTAGTGGCTCACAAATTCTTTCCCATCCTCACATAAGGCCTGGACCCCAGAGTTGGCACACAGAGTGAGTTTTCTGGTAGAAACAGTGAGGGAAATAGTGGCTAAATCTTCAAGCGAGGTCAGTCACAACAGTCACACTATTTCAGCCAAATTCTAAATTAAGTCACGTTTTATGTCCCTTGATCAGAGTTCCCCCCAGGGGACACCCATTATTTTATGGTAATTTTTTTAGGCTAGAAAATCTGGCCATGGGAGGCAGAGGCTCCAGGCAGGATCGAGAGGACAGTCTCAGAGTCAGCCTGCAGGGCTGGAGTCCTGCATCCGAGGCAGTTACCTAACCTCTCTGAACCCTAGTGTTCTCATGCGGACACACTGTAACAGCAGCACTGAGCCTTCAGGATTAGTGGGAGGATCACGAGTGATCATTTGTGTCAAGTGCTTAAGACAGTACCTGGCACCTAGTAAAGCTCAAAAAGCTGTCAGTTATTTAAAGAAAAGAAGAAATTAAGACACACATTGTTCCCAATTAAACATAAGATAAGCATAAGAGATAAAATACACGAGCATCTGGGGATTTTTCTCTAACAGCCATGAAGGTTCTTTGGGAGAACATCCAGCCTCTGAGTTAACAGAGAGGATCTGGTCATTAGAAGAGCCACCAGGACAGTGGAACTGCTTACAAAACTAGACAATTCTCTGGGTTTCCAGTCACTTTCCCACCCTCATCCCCAGCCTCTCCTGCAGGACAGACTTCCCCGGCCACTTGATCATCCCCTCCCCGGCGCTTAAGAAGCACAAACAAAGATGATTTATCTCCCCTGGACAGCACTTTGGACCAGCAGGCTTTGAGTTCACCCTTGGGTACAAGGATGACGCTGGGAGTAACTCACTAAGCAGGAGCAGGAATGTGTGGAGCCGGCGCCAACAGACCCGCGCCCTGGACAGGCCCGCCCACAGGCTCTCCTTCAATTCCAGGCCATGCCCTAAAACGCAGATAGATGCGGAATCTTTTGCCTGCATCCACGGAACAGACATAAACAAGGAGGCATTGACCCCCACCTCCGCAGGTGCCACACACCCCCTCCCTCGCTTTCCCCACAGTCCCCCCAGGTTCAGGAGCTGCCGCGCACTGACCCCTCCACGCCCACCTACCCGTGATTACGCTGCAAACCTGAACCCCTGCCGCGGCTCTCTGAGCGGAATCCGAGCCTGCCTGTTGACACCGCAGCAGCCACACGCTGCGGCCGGAAACGCTCCGACCACGGGAGCCTGCCCGCCTGTGCGCTAACGGGCTATATTTGTAAGCTGATAATATGATCTGTAGGACATGTGCTGATAAACTATCTATCTATTCTATGTGACTCAGCCCGGCATGAGACAAAACAGACTTGGGAGGGGAGGGTTTGGCACAGGGCAGCCGACGAGCCGGCCAATCTGAGCCCTACAACCCGGGATTATCTGCACCTCCCTGCAGGCGGCCGGGCCTTTTGACATTGGAAATCCTGAAGCGTGTTAAACAAAACAGGCCAGAGAAGGCCAAGGGTGCCGCGTTCTTAGCCCGCCAAACTAGGAACCAAACAAAAAGCAAGATAAGAAAGCCATATGACCAAGGAAATGTAAGGGCTGGTTCCCCCTCTACCCCGCCCCAGTATTTGAAGCAACAGATGTCTAAAATGTTTCACGGTACATTTTTTTCTTAATTTAATTAAGAAATTAATTTCGTAAAACATATGTGAGTTTAGGTTCTGTCTAGAGATTTTACTAATTTGACAAATATGTTTTCCTGATATCCAACATTGGGACGATGTGATAGTCACTTAATAAGCAGTAATCATGTCCAAGACAACCTCTCTCAGTGCCTCTTCATGGCACCAGTTCCTCATACACTTCACCCTAAAACAGCAAAATACCTTTGTCTAGTATATACATAAAAACTCTAATTAGAAAATAGTTTGATTTCTGAGGGACTATTTTCTATATGGAACATTTTCTATTTATTGACATTTTAATTAAGCTACCATTTTAAATGGTATACTAAGTTGACATTGACATAGTCATTCAGTCCTGCCTGAGCTCAACGCCCTGGGTTCAGGAAGGCTGCACTAGTTACTGAATCCAAGTGATCTACTGATTATTAAGCCAGATCTTCAAAATTATTTTGTCCAACTTTCTAATTGTTTTCTGCAGATTTGATTTACCTTTTCTATCATTACCGAAAGTGGAAACTACAATCATAAAACTAACTGAAAGAAATCTCTCATACATACTTATTTTCTTCCATAGGGATTCATCTATTAATTTACCAAATATTTATTAAGTGCTTACTATATTCCTGGAAATATGTTTGGTATTAAGGATTTGGTAATGAATTAAACAGGATCTTGCCCTTTGGAATGTCACAGTTTGTTGGAAGAGTGTCCTCTAAACAAGCATTTAAATATCCAACGGTAAACTGTGGTTAATGCAATGAATCAAAAAAACTGAGAGTTATGAAAAAGAATAATGAAATAATCACTGATGATCTGACCTCTCATATTGGTCAGATTTCTTAGTTTGTAAAATTTCTGGGAGACACAGCAAAAAGATGGCCATGTGCATACCAAGAAGAGAGGACTCAGAAGAAATCAAACCTCGTAATATCTTGATCTTGGACTTCTAGTCCCCAGAACTGTGAGAAAATAAAGTTCTGTTCTTTAAGACCCTTGGTCTGTGGTATTTATTATGGCAGTGCTAGCTAATTAATAAGTAAATTTCTTAAGAGCACTAGATACAAGATCAATATAAAAATTAGTGCCACAAAAATGGAAGTAAAAGATACCATTCACTTTAACATTAAAAGAATAAATATTTAGGAATGATCCAACAAAACTCTATAATATCTCTATATAGAAATTATTAATAAAAAAATTTTTAAAGAAATTAAACAGCACCTAAACAGATCTTCATAGACTGAAAGACTCAATATGACACAGATAGTAATTCTAAAGGATCAATGTGCTTTTATCAAAATCCTGGCAGAAATTTTTAGAAATTTGGAAAATGTTCTAAAAATTAATTGGAAATGTAAAAGGTCAAGAAAAGGTCAGTTTTCATTCCAATCCCAAAGAAAGGCAATGCCAAAGAATGCTCAAACTACCACACAATTGCACTCATCTCACATGCTAGTAAGGAAATGCTCAAAATTCTCCAAGCCAGGCTTCAGCAATACGTGAACCATGAACTTCCTGATGTTCAAGCTGGTTTTAGAAAAGGCATAGGAACCAGAGATCAAATTGCCAATATCCGCTGGATCATCGAAAAAGCAAGAGAGTTCCAGAAAAACATCTATTTCTGCTTTATTGACTATGCCAAAGCCTTGACTGTGTGGATCACAATAAACTGTGGAAAATTCTTAAAGAGATGGGAATACCAGACCACCTGACCTGCCTCTTGAGAAATCTGTATGCAGGTCAGGAAGCAAGAGTTAGAACTGGACATGGAACAACAGACTGGTTCCAAATAGGAAAAGGAGCACGTCAAGGCTGTATATTGTCACCCTGCTTATTTAACTTATATGCAGAGTACATCATGAGAAACACTGGACTGGAAGAAGCATAAGCTGGAATCAAGATTGCCGGGAGAAACATCAATAACCTAGATATGCAGATGATACCACCCTTTTGGCAGAAGGTGAAGAAGAACTAAAAAGCCTCTTGATGAAAGTGAAAGAGGAGAGTGAAAAAGTTGGCTTAAAGCTCAACATTCAGAAAACAAAGATCATGGCATCTGGTCCCATCACTTCATGGGAAATAGATAGGGAAACAGTGGAAACAGTGTCAGACTTTATTTTGGGGGGCTCCAAAATCACTACAGATGGTGACTGCAGCCATGAAATTAAAAAACG
>NW_011495042.1:1290751-1291160 GCF_000754665.1 Bison bison bison | reverse complement strand
TAAAAAACGCTTACTCCTTGGAAGGAAAATTATGACCAACCTAGATAGCATATTCAAAAGCAGAGACATTATTTTGCCAACAAAGTCTGTCTAGTCAAGGCTATGGTTTTTCCTGTGGTCATGTATGGATGTGAGAGTTGGACTGTGAAGAAGGCTGATCGTGGAAGAATTGATGCTTTTGAACTGTGGTGTTGGAGAAGATTCTTGAGAGTCCCTTGGACTGCAAGGAGATCCAACCAGTCCATTCTGAAGGAGATCAGCCCTGGGATTTCTTTGGAAGGCATGATGCTAAAGCTGAAACTCCAGTACTTTGGCCACCTCATGCGAAGAGTTGACTCATTGGAAAAGACTCTGATGCTGGGAGAGATTGGAGGCAGGAGGAGAAGGGGACGACAGAGGTTGAGATGGC
>NW_011495042.1:1270710-1290651 GCF_000754665.1 Bison bison bison | reverse complement strand
AGGAGATCCAACCAGTCCATTCTGAAGGAGATCAGCCCTGGGATTTCTTTGGAAGGCATGATGCTAAAGCTGAAACTCCAGTACTTTGGCCACCTCATGCGAAGAGTTGACTCATTGGAAAAGACTCTGATGCTGGGAGAGATTGGAGGCAGGAGGAGAAGGGGACGACAGAGGTTGAGATGGCTGGATGGCATCACTGACTCGATGGACGTGAGTCTGGGTGAACTCCAGGAGTTGGTGATGGACAGGAAGGCCTGGTGTGCTGCAATTCATGGGGTCGCAAAGAGTCGGACATGACTGAGCCACTAAACTGAACTGAACTGAAAAGGTCAAGAATAGTTGCTATAAAAAAAAAAAGAATAGTTGATATAAGCTGAAGTATGAAAGGGAGATAACTTACTATTCTGAATATCAAGGACTTTTTAATTATAAAGTATAAAGCTACAGTATTAAAGACAGAATGATATTGGTATAAGAAGAAAGAATAAGGCATTAGAAAAGAAAAAAAACCACTTCACACAAACACATGAACAACTGATTGCTAATGACATAACCTGACAGATCAGTATTATAGGAATGATCTTTTCAATTGGTGGTGCTGCAATGGAATACTATACAGCAATTGAATATGAACAAGCTTCTACAAACAATATGGATTACTCTCACCAAGGAAGAGCAAAAAGAAGCAGATATACATACACGCTGATGGTTATAAAAAGGTCAAAACCATGCAAACCCAACCTTTGGGATTAGAAATTTAAAACATAAAAGCTCTGAGGAAGAGGGAGTGAGTGGTGGTTGTGAAAAAGCAGGAAGTGGACTTTTGGGGTTCTAGTAATATTCTTCTTCTTGATCTGTGTTGTGGTTCCATGGTTCTGACTTTGGAATAATTCACTAACCTGTAACCCTAATTACTTGTAGACTTTTATCAAAGTAAAACATACTTCATTAAAAAAATTTTACCTATTCATCTTATATTGCTGAATCAAATTCTCACAAATTCAGTGGCTTAATAGAATATCATTTATTCACAGTTCCTGTACTTCAGATATCTATCCTGGATCAACTGTTTCCAGAGTAGGGAGCACCTCAAAGTGCCCAGGGTCATTTGCATACAGGAAATCTTCTCCCTGGAGCACAGTAACCCATCTCTGATACAGCCTGGGTTTTGCACTTTGGCCTCCCTCCGTCCCTCCACTTGCATTTCATCCATTTCAAAACCATTAAGAGCTGTGAAGAATGCCTGAATGCAATCTGATACAAAATCCACTTAAGAAGCACTTTAAAATGAGATCCTCCACGTCTTGTGAAACCAAGTGGGACCCCAGCTCACCTTCCCAAGTCCCTTCAAAGAGTCTGTCTGCCCATCTATCTGTCTGTCTGTCCGGGGCCACTGACCTTGACCTGGTCACGGGGCCATCAGGAAATGATGGCTCCTTCGCCGTCAGCAGTTTTTTTGATAACACTAAAATGGTACTTGGAATACATTACTGGGCTCGTCTTTTCTGGGGGAAGTGGGAAAGGAACAGGAGTGCAATCTAGGAGATCCTGTCTCCTCTAGTGTGCTCAGCAGAGTAACTATTGGACTAATTTGATTGAAAAGAGAAAAATTTTGGTGAGAATTCTAAACCATAGCCATGTTTAGAAGTCTAAATCAGAATTCCCCTACCCTAACATGGTTTCTGGTAACCGCATCAAGACTATTTCGTCTTGGACATTGTGACCTCTCTTGAATAGGCTGCCCAGAATTCAGCACTGCTTAGAGTACTCAAGAGTCACTTATTTTTTCCTTCACTGTTGTCGGCAGGGAGTATTTTTTGTTGTATTTCCTAGCTCAGGCTAGGGGGCGCAAGTTGTTTTCCTTTGGAGCTTCTCAAAGACCTAGTCCACGCCCACCCCATCTTCTCATTTAGAAAGTAAGGCGAAAAGGTGATGTGTCAGCCACAGAGGCGGCACACAACAAGATTCAGCCAAAAGGAAACCAGCACAGACAGACAGACACTGCTCTAGAGGTTGCAGAGGTGAGATTTCCAGAAGACCAGGTTTCCGGATCTCCTGGTGTGGAGGATAAGGCATAAGGAGAGGGGCTGGTGAAAGACAAGAAAACTGGTTGTTAACAATAGGGTTGACAAAATGAAGGGAAACTCCAGTTCAAACGCCCTCTCAGAACCACCTGCCAGTTCATAGGAAGAGACATACAAGCATCCAGTAAACATAACAATGCAAATCCAAACAACAACGGGATACTATTTTCACAAACAGATTCAGCAAAAATTAAGATACTTGTTGTGGGATTTCCCTGGTGGTCCAGTGGGTTAGATACTGTGCTTCTGCGGCAGGGGGTGTGGGTCTGACCCTCAGTCAGGAAGCAGATCCTGCCAGCCAGGTGGCGCTAGTAGTAAAGTACTCACCTGTCAATGCAGGACACGTAAGAGACCTGGGTTCAGTCCCTGGGTCAGGAAGATCCCCTGGAGGAGGGCATGGCAATCCACTCCAGTAGTCCTGCCTGGAGAATCCCATGGACAGAGGAGCCTGGCGGGCTATGGTCCATTGGGCCGCAAAGAGTCGGACACAACTGAAGTGACTCAGCATCCTCGCACAAGATGCTTGTTGCAGCCAGCTGTTAAGGACCTGGGGGATGTGTGGGGAAGGGAGGAAAAGGGAGGGAGAGGAAACCAGCACAAACTTCTTGGAAAATAAATTTGGAAATGTTCTCCCTTTAACCAAACAATTCCAGTGCTAGAAGTTAACTGGCTAGATATATTCCCCCAAAGTCACCAGGATATACATTCAAGGGAGCTCACTGTAAATGTAGAAACACACCAAGTATTTCTTGATAAGATAGTTTATGTCTGTATAGAAATTGATATGATATACCCTCCACCCCACGCACGTACATACACACACACACACACACACACACACACACACAAGGAGTCTCCTCCTAAGGCCTTCTCTGTCCTTCTTATCTAATTTCTATAACAGTATAGCATTAAATTGGCTCGTTTGAACAGTCTTCCCTTCTGAGACCGCAGAGTTTTGAGAGCAAGAATCTATTCTTCTAAACCCCACATAGAGGTCTCTGCAAATACAGAAGAGGTTTCCAGTGGCTATTTGCTAAGTTAACTGGTGAAAAGAGAAAGCCATTTACTTGTTGATGAACGGGTAAGGGCTCCACTTCTGCCAGAGTGTCACTTGGGTTTTATTAGAAGCCATTGGGTGCTGAGCTTGGTAGCATCTACATTCCTCAGCTGAAGTTCCCCAGCCTGGCTCATTGTTCTTCTGGCCTGAGGAGACAATGATAGAGGTGCCACACAACTGTCCCTAGGAGTCCTATGAAAAAAGTAGGCTTTGACTTTAAACCTCATCATCGTGCTGCAGAAATGGCTATTCTTTTTATTAACTATTTGAGCTTCCCTGGTGGCTCAGATGGTAAAGCCATCTGAGATAGCTTTAAAGATGGTGGCTCCTGCCTGCAATACAGGAGACCCGGATTCTATCCCTGGGTTGGGAAGATCTCGGAAATGGCAACCCACTCCAGTATTTCTGCCTGGAGAATCCCAGGGACGGAGGAGCCTGGTAGGCTATAGTCCATGGCGTCGCAAAGAGTCGAACACGACTGAGAAACTTCACTTCAGTTGAGGTTTAACTCTAAACGGTCGCAACCACTGAAACGCTGAATTGACTTTTTAAAGTTAAAAATTTATCCTATCTCCAAAGGTATTTTCTTACTTGAAATTGAGACAGACACTGGAAATCTCTGTTGGGATTTTTTTTTTTTTTGCTTTGACTATTCTTGGTTGGTTGATTGATTTTAAGTCAAATTCTTACTTGTATATTTTAAACACACACAACTCTCTTTTGCCCCAGTTTTTAATGCAAGACAACTCAGAGTGTTGTCGAACCCAAGTTCACGCACCCAGTACTCGTTTAGGTTTGTGTGGCCTCCTTGTGCATGGCACAATGACTTGGGTTGGACGACAAGAGGGTGGTAGCGAACCATCCTGAGACCAAGACCATCTGTCAGCGCCCTCCATAAGGGAGAATGTGGGCTGCCAGTGACTGGGAACCCCCCCATTCCAGGGTCTCCTAACCCCAGACCGTCCATGGGTCTCTAACACAGTAATTACTGGCCAGAGGCTGGGTGGCCTCTGTCAATTTCAGCAGTGACCGAGCAGAGGTGTCCAGTGGCTGTCTCAGAGATGTCAATCAACTCCCCACCCAGAGACAGCAGCACAACTACAATCATGACTGTCCTCTCTCCCCCACTGAGCGGTGGGGTCACCTCTCAGCACTGTGTCCCCAGAGCGCACCCCTTGACCAGCAACACAGTAGCCTCATTAAAAACTTGTTGAATGAACAGCCTGTGGGTCCCCAGCCCAATACCAAATATCTAGCCAAACACTTCAGCCCTCCCCTCCCCTTATCCTCTTCCTATCTTAAAACTTAGCCCAGATTCTGTCTACTGCATACACTAGATTTTCTCTGCCCTCTGTCCCTGTGGGGAACACAGATCTTTTCAGTGAGCTCCTGTTTTTGGGTATGCAGAGATCCTGTGTGGGCTGCAGGCTGAACTCACACCAGTCATGCAAACGTCACCAGACTCAGGGTCTTGATTCTCTCCTGAAAATGAGGAGGTGATTTCCAGGGGTTCTATTCCAAGTTCCAAAAGTTCCACAAGAGCCCCTTTAAACAAGGAAGTGTCAGGGCAGGGGTGGTGTCCCTCTGCCAGTTCTGCCACAGACCTGCCCAGCCTCTGTGGAAAAGACCTGTAAGTCCACAGATGGGAGCCATTGTTTCATCCAAAAAGTGAGACTAACGTTGCCAATGCTATTATCTGCTTAGCACATTGGATTGTTGAAGACTGTGAAGCACAAGCTGTGCTAAGAATGTACTGTTCTTTCTTTAGGCCTCCATGCAGTTCCTGAGTTAGATGATTAGCCTTCTCTTCTGCACTGCCCTCCCCCACATCCAGCTTCTAGAGCTTCAGGCCAAGTTCCTCATTCCCTCTGAATCTCAGAGTGACACATGAAGCTTTTTAACAAGTTGGACAGCCACACAGGGAGCTGAAGCACAGCAGGAATTAGTCAGCCACAGTGGAGTAACTACCAGCTTTAAGTAAATAGGCTGCATCCCACTCCACCATTGCTCTGATGGGGACCTACCTTCCAATAAAAATCATTTAAAATTTAATTCCCCCAAGAATTAAACTGCTGGTGTAGAAGCAAATAACCACTCTTCTTTATACCTATGGACTCGTCACACTCACATGGTAGACAGGGATGCTGAAATGGTCTCAGATGCTGTGATTTGTTCTGCCGTGGGAAGGGGGCAGAGCACAGTCCTTAAAAAATGACACAGCCGTTGACAAAAACTGCAGACAACAGAAACTGGCTAGAGCTGACTAGGCTCAAGATGGTGGAAGATTTGACTTCCAGTAGCCTCATTAAGAGCTCATTGAAATATATTAGCATATTCGAAATGACACATCCTGTGGCACCATGACTGTTCTGAGAGGGAAGGCCAAAAAGGGGGCAGTGGTCTAATTCCTCAAAATAAATGAAATAATCCTCCCACTAACCACCCCAACAATTCGCTGCCGCTCTTGCCTTCTGAGATGGACCACATTCTGCCTGTGGAATACGTATTTCTGCTTTCACTTTCCTATGGCTCACTCTTGAATTCCTTCCTACTCAAAGCCAAGCACCTTCATTTGGTGGCCCATCCCAGGAACTCACCTGAGACCTGGGGCATGACCATCCTTTCGGGCTCCATTTTCCTGCAACTTCATTACAAAGTATATTAATAAATCTATACTTCTTACCTATCACTTTGCCTGTTACTGAATTCCTTCTGCACCAAGACATAAAGAACCTGAGTTTCATTAAGTCCTCAGATGAGTTGGGCCATTTCAGCACTAGATAAAAGTTTCACATTTGTGTGCCTGGCAATATTAGGTAAATGGAGGGCTTTTACCTTAGAAATTAGGCATAGATGATTTTTAAAAACTACTCATGACTTTAGGGGCTTCCCTGGTGGCTCAGACAGTAAAGAATCTGCCTGCAATGCAGGGGACTCAGGTTTAATCCCTAGGTCAGGAAGATTTCCTGGAGAAGGGAATGGTTACCTACTCCAGCATTCTTGCCTGGGAAATTCCATGGACTGAGGAGCCTGGCAGGCTACAGTCTATGGGGTTGCAAAAAGTCGGACACAAATGGGTGAGTAACACTTTAACTTTCACTCATGACTTAGGATGTATTTAATAACAAATTAAATTATCTGGAGCACTCAGGTATTAGGTGAAAGTGTTACCAAACCCACTCTCAGCGGCTCTTTGCTCTAGAGTCCAATACTGAGAGACAAGTGTTAGGTAAAAGGAAAGATAACCTTATTAAGGCAGCCAGCAACCCTGGAGAGACAGAGACTCAGGTCACAAAGAACCAAATCCCCAGGTTTGCTCAGAGATTACCCAGGGAAAAGAGGAAGGGGCTCTGTGCAGCGGAGGGGGCAGTCTTTTATATCCAGAGATGACTGTCCCCATCACAAGGTTCCAAGTAGCCATCAGGTCTTGCTTGCGATTGGAACAAATCTTTGGTCAGCTAATCCTGGAGAGTAGGGAACAGAAGTGAGACCTATAGAGAAACTAATCTTCAATCTTGATATGCATCAACAGCTTTCTCTATCTGTAGCAAGCTAAGCCAAGCTAATGGTAGAAGTCAGGCAGAGTAAACAATGAAGAAATAGATTTGGAGGAGTTCCCTGATGGTTCAGTGGTTAGAACGTCACACTTCTACTGTTGGGGCACAGTTTTGATCCCTGATCAGGAACTAAGGCCCCAAAGCTGCTCAGTGCAGCCAAAGAAAAGAAAGAAAGGGAAAGAAATAGACTTGGAATGCTGAGTTGCTGACAGTCCCTAGTTAGAGTCTTACTTCCTCAGTGACAACCCCCACTGTCAGATTTTCCTTCCACGTCTAGGGAAAAAGGGTGAAGAAGTCTTCTGTAATTTCAAGCAGAACATGGGCAACGAAGAACTGTTAGAGTGGAAGGATCTGACCTGGTATAAGAAATATTCTCTGCTTCCCTCACATGCCCACTGAGACTCCAAAAGATGCATCTCATTATTAACATTTTAAGTAATCATTTTGCAAAGACTCGTCATGCCAATTATGATCCCCTTGACTAGAAGATAAAATTCCAATTTAAGGATTCCTTCAAGCATTGACCCACTCCCAGAGGAAATTCAAGAAAGTAGGTTAGTAAACCAATCTCATCCACCTTGAAATAGGGAAGTTTTGTGGGCTAAGGTCTGTTGGAGCCAAGTAGCAGGTTGTGTCAGTGTCATCTTGATTGTTTCAAGCCCAGTTAATCTTCAACTCCAGGGTCAGTTTTTTTCCCCATTCTCTTGAGGCCAATTCTTGGAATTGTGCTGGCCAGACATACGGCTTCCTTGGTAGCTCAGCTGGTAAAGAATCCACCTGCAATGTGGGTGACCTGGGTTCAATCCCTGGATTGGGAAGATCTCCTGGAGAAGGGAACTGCTATTCACTCCAGTATTCTGGCCTGGAGAATTCCATGGACTGTATAGACTATGGGGTCACAAAGAGTCGGACACGACTGAGCCACTTTCACTTTCAGAGAATCATTGCGGCTCAAGATGGAGCAACTTACGTCATGGCTACAGTCCAGTCATCATGCAGTTAGCCTTTTCCCTTTGGTGGCAATTTAGGTATCTGCAATACAGCTCAGGAATGTGCATCAGACACTTATCTGCCTCCTTCAGGGAGGAACTAAAGATTCTGTGACTCTATTGTCCCAATCATTAACTGCTTGAGCCTGCTCCTGTGTGACTTACAGGAGACAAGGGACACGGAGGGACTTTTTATATCTGGGAGGGCCCCAAAGGGTCCTGTTCTGTTTCAAGAGGCCTCGGGGCTCAGGGACAGGCCTCTCCAGCAGCAGCTTCTGGAGCTTACTGACATCACCAAATAAATACTTTTAGGGTAATACAGGACACAGCTAAATCGGGTTAATTCCTGTGTTGTCGGAGGAGTGGGGGACAGGGCAGACTAAGGGGATGGAAGAGACTGCACACTGAGCACTGCGAGACTGTTAAAATGCAATGAAACCCAGTGGCAAAGCTGAAATGGCCTCCCAGGCTAGACGGCCGTGTTTCTACATCCTTTTCCTGGAGCAGGCCTGGCACCCGGTGCGCAGACCGCTAGCGGCTGCGCCCCGGCCTGCGGTCCAGCAGAAGGCGCAGGCCCCGGCCGGCCGGACACTCCGCCTCGCTGCTCGCCTCCCCTAGCCCACCCACCCGCCTGGCGCCGGCTGCGCTTCCTTCCAGCCTCGCTTGCAATTCAGGTGCGCCTGGAATTTACACCCATTCACTCCAGCGGGGGCAGGAACCCCTTCCTGACCCTGAACTTCTGTCCTAACCCTAACTTTCCCTGAGTCCTCACCTTTCCCTTCCACCCCCGGAGACACACCCTTCTCGGAGCACGGGCTCAACACACCTTTCCTGGGAAAACCAAAAATGAAAGCAAATTTCGGGAAATAAAACTTATAAAACATCAACTCCTTGGGAGACCCAGACTTGGTGTTTCGGTTTTCCTGATTAAAGCAATACTTTTCCACCACCTCGATACAGTAATTGGTTTGCCCCTCCCCCCCTTTTTTAAACAGCAAATCTGATATTTTTAACCCGAAACTAATGATACAGACATTAGGGCTAATTAGCAACAGTTTTACAAGAATGGCCTTTTCCACTCTCTCTTTGTTTGGCCGCCTCGCAGCCTCTCACCTCCACCCCGGAGTGTTTAAGCATTGTAATGCGAACGGGCCGCCGCCTCCCCGCCCACCGGAGGGTTGTCCCCACAACCCCCGGGCTTGCGACTGAGGAAAGTGAATCTCCCTAAAGGTTATAGTCCAAGCGTTTGTTAGGACAGACCCGTGAGGAGTCCCCTAGTTTCGCCGGACCGCCCGACTTCTGCTTCTAAGAACTTTGGGGGAAAGCATATTTCTCATCTGGGATATTTTTCTTTTAAAATGCACTTTTTCACGTCAAGAAATTAACATTTTCCTTTGGGTATTTTGGCAATGACTGTGAATTAAAGCCGGGTTAATTTTTTTTTTTTTTCTTCTAAATTGTTAGGGGCCACAGACCAGAGGAAGATGGAGCGCTTCTCTTACAGGTATGAACCGATCTTGAGTGTGAACCTTTTATTACTAGAGTTTGCCAGCTTAGGAAACGTGTTCTGTACCTCTGCGTTGTTCTATTCATCTCATTCAAACCTTAAAGAGCTGCCAACCGTGCTGCTGTTTTTCCAAAAGACCTGGAACTTACAGTTGCATCTACCTGCGTTATTGGCTTTTAACATCTCCAGTCAGGTTACTGCCTCTGCCTATGACATGACTAGTGGTTTCCTCCTCTTTTGTAAGAACAAGTCAATATTACAACGAAATTTAAAATATACTTCTGAGAAGGTTGAAGTTATAGACAGGTTTTCAATATTTGGAAACCGTTAAGAATAATGGGAAATGTTTTTTAACCTTGAACATCTTTTAAATGGTGTAAATGAAATAGTTTGTGAAATGTGATTTGTTAATAACATTGAATGTCATCCAACCATTTAAAATTGCTATGAAAACTAGGTGCAGGAGAAAACTATGTGACATAGAAAGCAGAATCCTCATATGCATATGAGGATACGTATTGGAAAGAGTTGGAAATTAGTTGGACTTTATTCTCATCATCTTTCTTTGGGTTGTTACATAAATTAATTATGTAAAAAGAAAAGAGGTGGGGAGGAAAGTGGTGCTGTAGGATTTCTCTCCCTAGTGGCCTGTGGTGTTAACTCAAAGGGATTTTATTTGCTTTGTTTTGCTAATGGAGGTCTGATTTCCTCTTCCTAGTGTGATTTTGATCATGGCCTTTTCCAGAGCACTTGAACTGGGATTAGTCGCTGGTAAGAGACTTTGTTCTTTTGATCACTGGCAATTTTCAAGTGGCCTGGAACATAGACTCAAGGAGTTAATTTTGTCATTCAGGATTGGGTGACCTTGAACTTGCCCGTCCATCACAGGGAGAGCTGGCCTTCAGAGATGATGGCCTTTGGTCCCAAGAGGAGCCTGCAATTCGTCACCAGCCTTCCCAGTTTGTAGCATCCATGGGAATCCAAAAGAGTAAGATGTACCCGCCTTAGATGTACAGTGTGGTATCTTTATCGTGGTCCTTTATGTGTTTTCTGAGTATCTTTTTGACACTTTCACCTAAAACAGTGAGCATCTGATTCTGGAGCTGGGTTTGATTCTGGGGACAATACAGGCATGCACTTCACACTGCCCTCCACCCCACCGCAGAACACAGTTTCTCTCGCAGAACACAAGTTTCCCTCACCTGATCCCACATCACTCTGGGGATTCCAGGTACCACCACTGGCTGGTGCATGAAAAAAGATTTCTCTGCTCAAAAGCACAGGTAGTCAAAGGAACACTAAAGAGCAGAGTCTTGTTCAGTGAGATTTACAATGTTTAGACATCTGCAAATACTTTGGGGAGATTAAGTCCTTACCGCCATATTAACCTTTTAAGAGAACTCACTTTTCAGTCCCTCCACCCCTCTCAGCCACCTCTTCTTACATTTCAGGTAAGGAGCTGAACAGAACCTGCTGTTTGAATGGGGGAACCTGCATGCTGGGATCCTTTTGTGCCTGCCCTCCCTCTTTCTATGGACGCAACTGTGAGCATGACTCTCGCAAAGAGTAAGTCCTTGAAAGGGGCTGGGGGTGGAGAGGGGAGGAGAAGTGGGGATTTAAAATCTGCATGTCCATTCATCCTCAGGAACTGTGGGTCTGTGCCCCATGACACCTGGCTGCCCAGGAAGTGTTCCATGTGTAAATGCTGGCATGGCCAGCTTCGCTGCTTTCCTCAGTCATTCCTACCTGGTTGTGGTAAGCAGAGGGTCCCCTCTTTTGCCTTCTCAGGTTAGTTAGTGGCCTGTGGACACTTAGTTAATAGGGTCTTTCCTCTTACCACATGGCTTGCTGGAAACTGTCAGTCAAGGTCTGCTTGTAAAAGCATCGAGGACTCCAGATTGGATGTTCATCCTGGCACCCTTGATATTAACTTCCTCAGTATGAGGCTAGTTGTGCCACCTTTCAGGTGGAGAGTTACTTTGAGTCTACCTGACACTTTATAGGATGTGAAACTCTGTAGAGGAAAATAAACAAGAAAAGCCTCGGCCTCTTAAATACCAAGAGATGCTCTCTGGTGTTCCTTTCTTTGGGCAGGGAGACCCAGACAGACTCCAGAGGGGCAGCTCAGTTTGTGCTCACCCCAGAGTGGGATTGCAAGTGAAGGCAGCCGTCTGCTAATTAATTTGCAAGTGAAAGTCGCTCAGTCGTGTTGGACTCTTTGCAACCCCATGGACTATACAGTCCATGGAATTTTCCAGGCCAGAATACTGGAGTAGGTAGCCTTTCCCTTCTCCAGGGGATCTTCCCAACCCAGGGATCAAACCCAGGTCTCCTGCATTGCAGGCGGATTCTTTACCAGCTGAGCCACAAGGGAAGCCCAGAGTGGGCATGAGAGAACCCAACTTCAAGTATTATACTTAAATTCCACGGGAGGATCTGAGCCCCCTTCTCCTTTCATAGGAGCTTCTTCATGGATCCTAAAAGGTCCCTGTACAGCACTCCCTGGTGATTGGTCTCAGAACCCGTTCACCTTATTGATTTTTACTGATTTGAGGAAAACAATGACAGGAAGGGCAGGAACATAAAGGAAAACAAGAGGAGAGGGTTTGCTCCCTACCCCAACCTGAGCCAGATTTCAGAGGCCACCCTAGTTCAGAGGCCTCTCCTAGTCCTGACCCTGCAGACGTTAGAAATTGAAAATATTCAACAAATTGAAAATGAAAACAAATGCTTCATTGAGCACAAGATGGGACACCGATCCAGGCAGGGATTGTCTTTTCTACTTGCATTGGGTATCAGACCCAGGTGGGCTTTCCTGGTGGCTCACACGGTAAAGAATCCGCCTGCAATGCTGGAGATCTGGGTTTGATTCCTGGGTTGGGAAGATTTCCTGGAGAAGTCCATGGACAGAGGAGCTGGCAGGCAACAGTCCATGGGATTATAAAAAGCTGGACATGACTGACTGACGAACACACACACACAAATACACATACACATCAGACCCAGGGTAGGTGATTGGAAGGTGTGGTGGAATAGTTGGATAGGTAGGGACCATATTTTCTCCCCAGAACTTGGGGCCCAAAACGTGCTGTCTCCTTATCATCAGATCCCAACCAAGTTCTGCCACACGCCAGCAATTATAGGCTTCACTGGCAAGCTTGGATTACCAGGTCTGAGAAAGACCAAGTTAACAGTGGGCCTGTGGCATCTTCTGTCAAAATATTTTTTCAGGGGAGTCTGACTACACGTAATTGGTAGGTACTGTTGATCCCATAAACACATTGTACTCAATCCTGGACCCTAACTGCTTTGGGGCTCATGTAGATGAGTCACCCGTGTGGGCAACAGGATAAAGTGCCAGAGGAATCTTCTTTAATGACCAAGTGTCTCTATCTTCCAGACGGCCATGTGATAGATGAGCACCTCACAGCTTCCAGGACTCCAGAATTAACACTGTCTGCGTGTGCTCTTGTGCTACCTGGCATCTGCCTTGCTATACAAAGTTATTATTAACCCACATTTGTTTTCAACATTTGTCATGCAGATTTCATGACCTGTAAAGGCTGTCTCTCTAATGTCCCAACTGAGAGATGATAATTTGTTAGTTGCCTTGAAATAGTGAATAGATTTCCCTGTGGTCCCTAAAAAGATTTCCTTGAAGCACCAATTACTTTCCTCTGCCCTGCCCTCTCCAAAAAACTAATTAAAAAAAAAAAAGAGTAAGCCATATCTTGTGCCCAACTCCTGTGTTTCTGATACAGGTAACTGCCAAGGGCTTACAGATAACTTCCTTTAAACAATTGAATTCTATATTTAGACTATTAAAGGTTACTCTCAATGTGGAACTGAGCATAAAGCTTTGAGTGGAGTTGATTGACATCAGTTAAGATAGTATCTTGGAAAGGAGGGACCTGTAAGGGGAGCAGAGGAAAAGGGAGGGGGCAGATATCCATGGTGAGAGACGGGGTGCTAGAGTAATGGAGGTGTGCGTGTATCCTGGGTGACTAGGTAGAAAAGTGGGAGCAAATGGGAGAGATTTGAGAAAATAAAATGAATGTCTTGGTTGATCTGGTGGCTACAGAGAAGCAAATTAAAAGGCTAAGTTGAAGGGCAAGTTTCTATCATCTATAGGAAGCTGTATGAGACAAGGGCACCTGTTTTCTGAAGGATTTGTAAAAAGAATAAAGTCTCCTTTAAAAAAACTAGTCCTAAATTCCCCTGATATATAAAGATTGATTAATACATTATGATTTCTCTATACTATGCAATTATTTCAATGGTGATAGAATGTTCACAGTATGTTTAGTTGTAAGCCAGTGATAAAACCATATATTGTAAAGCCAATTTTAAAAATATGTATCTGATCTGTCCAGTAAAAGTGGGAAGTGCGTTGACCAATGTGTGAACTGTGGTTATTTCTAGGTGGTAGCATTTTTCCTCTCACTTCTCTGTTTTCCACAGTGGGGGTGTATTATTTTGTTTTCGTATGGACCGTGATGACTACGACAGGCTTAAAGCCGAGGGAACTGGAAAGGCCCAGAGCGCAAGTGCCCAGTTTTGTCTGTGGCTTTGGTGTGTGTGCTCTGCTGTGAGGGACAAGATCTGTTTCCATTATTTACATACTGCTGGATCCGTAATTCGTGGTTTTCCAAATGAATGCCCTACAGATGCAAAATTCCAGAAGAGTGGAATTTTCTTTTGTTTTTTGCAATGTCCAGTGACAGAAGGTGAAATGGGATAAGCAAGGAAGCAGTGAGAGATCCCACCAAGAGAGCTCAGAGCTGGAGAGGGGGCTGCCCAGTGCGGAGGGCTGGTCTGGCCACTCACTGGAATGGGGCCCAGTTTCCTAGTCTGAACCATGTTGGTCACTACACCACCGTGTTAGAATGAAGTGAACCAACTAAAACTCTAGCACAAGTTCCTCAACAAATGTCACAGTTCTTCTCTACCTTCCTATTTACCACAAATTGCTTTAAAACATTTTTAGCCCAGAAATGAAAAAATTAAAAAAGAACCTCAGAGTATTGAAATAAGGCTTTGTCTCATTTCATGAAACTGCTGTGACCCCTAACCATAATGTGAACACGGTTGGGACTGTGTTCTCCAAACTTGGACATTCACATTCCACCTTATTTGGGCCACATCACCTGTGCTTAAAATTGTAATTTATACTCACTCATTTTCTTTTTTTTTTTTTTTTGATAGAATCTATGTATTTGTTTATTCATGCTCTGAAATTTTTCTTTGACATGGAAAGTTTAAATTATACTGTTTTTATATGTGATGTTAATAATGGTTCATTGCATCCCAAATTATTTATTGAGCATATAGTATTTGCCAAACACTATTTCAGATCCAGGTGATACCACTATGAAGGAAAGGAGACAAAAAAAATTCTTTGCTTTTGTAGAGTTTAGGGGGTGGGGAGGAAACTAAACAAAAAGTAAGCACACAGTGCTTAAGGGTGAATTTTACAGAGAAAATTCAGAAAGAATAGGAAGTATGAGGAGTATGATCTCCTATTTATCTAGGGAAGACCTCACTGAGAAGGTGATATTTAAGCTGAACTCAAAGAAACTGAAGGAAGCAGACATAAGATATCTGAGAGGAAAATATTCTAGAGAGACTGGCAAGGGACAGAGGGCCTGAGGCATTTGGCTGCAGTGCAGCGATCAATGGAGACACAAAGGAAGGTGAGAGCAAAAGATTAACGGAGGGTCAGATCATACTAAGAGCTAAGGTGGCACAGTGGTAAAGAATCTGCCTGGGGAGCGGGGTTCAGGATTGGGAACACGTGTACACCCGTGGCGGATTCATGTTGATGTATGGCAAACCCAGTACAACCCAGTACAATATTGTAAAGTAATTAGCCTCTAATTAAAATAAATAGATTTAAATTAAAAAAAAAGAAGAGGAATCTGCCTGTCCGTGCAGGAGATGCAGGTTCAGGCCCTGGGTTGGGAAGATCCCTTGGAGAAGGAAATTGCAGCCCAACTCCGGTATTATTGCCTGGAGAATCCCATGGACTCACTCATTTTCATTTCTACCATTTTTAAAGAGTAAAGTTCAGTGACATTACGTACATTCACACTATTGGGCAACCATCACCACCATCCATTTTCACAACTTTTTCATCTTTTCAAACTGAAACTCAATAACAACTCATTTTTCCTCCCCACAGCCCCTGGCAGCCACTAGTCTATTTTGTGTCCATGAGTTTATTCTAGACACCTCACATAAGTAGTCAACACATCCTTTTGTGACTGGCATATTTTACTTAGTATACTGTCTTCAAGATTCACCCATGTGTCAGAACTTCATTTCTTTTAAAAGGCCAAATAAATATTCCATTATATGTATATACCACATTCGGTTATCCATCCATTAATGGCATTTGGTTTCTACCTTTTGGCTATTATTAATAATGTGGTATGAACATTGGTGTATAAATACTATCTTCCAGTCCCTGCTTTCAGTTCTTTGATGTATAGACTCACAAGTGGAATTGCTGGATCATATCATAATTCTGTTTTAATTTTGTAAAGAACTACTGTACGTTTCCCACAACAGCTTCACCATTTTACACACCCATCAGCAATGCATAAATATTCCACTTTTCCTGCACCCTATTGCTTTCTGGGCACGGCTTTTATCTTTTTTCATAATAGCTATCCTAGTGGGTATGAAGTAGTATCTTATGTGGTTTTGATTTGCATTTCCCTAGTCATTGGTGATCTTGAGTATCTATCCACTTTTTTCTAAGTGCTTTTAACTGTCTAAAACAATAGCATTTGTGAAGCCTGAATAATTTATACCAGTTCCTAAATTTTAAAGAACAAAAATGAATAATAATAATGTTCACCTGTATGCTATCTAAAATCATGAACAAAAAGTATATTCTCAGAAATGGTGTTCAAGGGGATGCAAAAGACTCTAGATTCTACCCTCAAAAGCCTCCCAGACTTCTTGAAGTGTCCACATGGGAAACTATAAAGACACACCTGGGTCCACACTAGCTGGAAAGCATGTTGCCCTCTGGCCCTGTTACTCCAAGTGGGTGGACTCGCCCTGGTTCACTCAAAACACTGTTGCTGACCCAGAGGCCTGACATCAGAGAAGGGTTTCTTGCATAAGAACTCAACCTTAACCTTGGAATACGACCACCTTTAAAGTACCATCTTTAGAATATTTAATGACTTGAAATGTGTAAAACACAATGTCAGATGAGAAAGCAGAGTATAGTGTAGCTTCAACTAGAGTTCATAAAAGGTAAGAAACATGAAAATATTGAAATGGTCATTTCCAAGTAGAGGGATTATGGGTAGATTTTCATCTTGTTTTCTAAGCTAACTACAATTGCACAGAATTGATTTTATAACGGGAAGTTAAGAATTTGTAAAGAGTAAAGGCAAAAATTAGTTATAATGTTTATATTTGTGAGGTTACAAATTTGTGAGGTCCATGGAAGTGTTCATGGGAGAGCAAGGCAGTTAGCCAGGGACAACTATGAAATTACAGGGGGAAAAAAATCGACTTCAAGATGAGTGGTTAGATGGAGAAGGGTTGTCTCTATTTCAGTGAAAATAATGACAGCTTTATGTGATGATAACGTCAATAAATAAAAGGAAGCTGGAGGAAACCACAGCACAGAGGAAAATGGCCATCTCTAGGATGAGTCCTAGTCAGGTTCCCACGAAGCTGAGCTGTGGGTGTTCAGAAGGAGCTTCCTGGGAGGAGCTCCTGAAAACAGCACTTTCAGGGAGCTGCCTTCGGGAAGAAGTTAACTGCACGGTTGCTGTGCACCAGAGATGCTATGTGTATCTCCACATACACATATGGGAGCTCCAGGGCTGGGATGGCCTTCAGAGCTGTCTCCCGTTGAGGTAAGAGACCAGATCTTTGGACTCCTGAGTCAAAAAGTCACTAGGGAGGTTCCCCAAAAAGCTAAAAATAGAGTTGCCATATGATCCAGCAATCCCACTCCTGGGCCTATATTTGGACAAAATTTGAAAAGATACATGCACCTCTATGTTCATAGCAGCACTATTTACAATAGCCAAGACATGGAAGCAACCAAAATGCCCAACAGCTGAATAGATAAAGATGTGGTACATATCTATATACTCATAAATACAATGGGGTGTTAGCCATAAAAATGAAACAATACCATTTGCAGCAATATGGATGGACCCAGAGATGATCATACAAAGTGAAATAATTTAGAAGGAGACAAACACCATAGCATATCTCCTATATAGGGAATTTAAAATATAACACAAATGAACTTATCTATAAAACAGGCTCACAGACATTCAGAAGACTTGTATGATGCAAGTAGATGCATCTTCATACAGAAGATGCCAAGGGGGATGGGTAGGGGAGGGAAAGATTGAGAGTTGGAACTAGCAGATACAAACTATTACATACAGGATGTGCTACTGTACAGCACAAGGAATTATAGTCAATATCCTGCAATAAACCACAAATGGAAAAGAAAAAAATGCAATATCCACCTTGGCAGAGGTACAGCTGGGCCTGTATAATACAAGCATCTCACAAGGGTAGGGTGATAAATATGATCTGTGCCTCCACCCCTCCTTCCCCTTCTACTTTTCCTGTCTCCCCACCCCTACTCCAACTACTGTGGGGGAAGGACCACTTTGTGAGCTGAATCCCCCCACAGGTCTCTCATAGATCCCATAACACTCCAACACCCTGATTTGTTTTCCTGTCTGTCTCACTGGTCTGTAGCATTCTCAGCCCCTGGATGCCAAACCTCCAGGGACCCTAGAGCTGCTCTGTAGATACTGTAGATGGAAGAGGGAGGGAAGGAGGGAGGGAGGGAAGAAGAGGGGGAGGAAGGCAGGAAGGGGACTGGTTCTTTATCATCTCCTTTCTCATTAACAGCTGCATTAAAGACAATTAACACTTCTGGAGACCATCTCCTACATCCCCACTGGGAGGGAAGATGATAGACAGGAAGAACAGGCAGCATGCTGTGTGACAAAACTGACCTCAGTATGGTCTGTGGCTCCTTCAGAGAAGAAGGCCCTCCCCAGCTGTGGTCACTTCCAGGAGCCTCTGCAACTCCCAGGAGAACTGGCCCACCTCACCCACTAGGTCAACTCTGATGGGGGGGAGGGGGGATAAATGAAGAAAAGAAAGCAGAAGAGGGAGGTCACAATTCTTCTCCTAAGTGATATAGCACTTCTAAGCCACAAAATTATTTCTTATGTTGAATGCATGATGTAAATTAACCCATCACAGATTAACCCCAGTTGTACAGGGAGCCCTCATGCAGTGGGAATCAGAAGACAAGTGCGATATAATCTAATTCCAGATCACTCTAGTTTATTTTTATTCAGAAAAAAAAAAAAAAGCCAAGGACTACATACTAGATACATCAGCATGTAATCAATGTCAATCAGAAATGTCAGTCAGATTTTCCAGACTAGCC
Organism: Bison bison bison; assembly: GCF_000754665.1. NCBI lineage: Eukaryota > Metazoa > Chordata > Mammalia > Artiodactyla > Bovidae > Bison > Bison bison. The sequence continues at coordinate 1,272,000 of NW_011495042.1, read as the reverse complement.
CATCAAAACAAAACCCATGTGCTATGAGAAGAAAATCAAATTTTGTCTGGAATCATGAAAAGTAAGATGTTCATTTTTCTATGGTACTTGGAGATATTTGGATAAAAGGTGTTTCCCACTCTGAAGTGTGTCCCAGTTATACAAACACATCCCAGTTACAAACAGAAATGTCAAATGCCCCATCCAACAAAAAACAGCCTTGGTTAGATTCTTCGCCTAAGACCTTTCTCTTAAAGCTTTGGCTCTGTCTCCACTCAGAGTTGTTCATGGTCTTGGCTTCATCTCTGCCAGCCTAGGCATAGCCTAACCAAGGGTCAGAGTCACCCCAAGTCCAAGATTCCTTCCTCTCTGGGCAGGGGAAGGAGGGAAGTCCACGAAGGAAGATAAAACTAATTACCTTGTAACTCCATGAGCTTCTAAAAGCCCCAAGTTAGAAGCACCAGGTAATATAGCAATAGGTGATGTGCACTCCAGCCAAGTGAGAGAGTCAATTTCTAGGCTCTGCCCCCTTCTGATGTCTATGTCAGAAGCTTTCTTTATCTTTTTTATACTTTAATAAAACCTTATTACACAAAAGCTCTGAGTGATTAAGCCTCATCTCTGGCCCCAGATTGATTTCATCCCCTCTGGAGGCCAAGAATCCTGGCATCTTTCGTGGTTCAGCAACAACCTTTCACAGGAAAATATAGGAAGCTCATTGTTTTCTCTGCAAGAGTCACTCTGCACAGCTATCTGGAGCTAGTTCTGAGTTCAGCCGTGCCTCATTTCACTTCTTAGGAGAAGTAATAACAGCTGCCTGGTGCACGCTAGTCTGCAGGGCCAGCAACCACATCTAGAGTGCGGAGTTGGGAAGACAGCACCGTCTCCCTGTATGGCCATGTTACTGGTCCCCAGCTTCTTTCCAACTTGAAACTGTTAGGTGGGCAGACCTGACTGATGTTCTTCGAAATGGATGTGGCCCTTCCCCTGGTGTCTATCAATCACTGAGGCATGTGCTCTCACTGGGAAGTGAGTTGTTACAACCGCCCATTGAAAAATGGCCAAAAGGAGGCTCAGAGCCATAGGTACTCAATAGATACACATGATCCTGGAGATCATGCAGTAGATAGGATAATTCTTATTGAAGAGCCACTTTTCCCTTTGGCCCTGGAAGAAGCCAAGAAAGCTCTTTCCTGCACATAGGGGAGAAAAGCCTCCTCCTTGGATGGGGCCTCTGCTGGGAAGAGGTGGAGTGATGAGAAAGAAGGGGCTTTAAAGAGGATGGAGAAGAGCAGGAAACCTCAGACACAC
>NW_011495042.1:1258351-1270610 GCF_000754665.1 Bison bison bison | reverse complement strand
GTGCTGGGAAAAAGACCAAGCGCTGGCCATCCAAAGCTTGGTCTTTTTCCCAGCACAGTGGATTTGGACTCCAACGGCCTAGGAGCAAGTCTCACCCCCTCCATTGCCAGCAAGTGGTCTCAAGGCCTGAGCCTCCATGTGCTGTGGGCAGAATGAGGGCCCGGGCAGGCTGCTCATCGTCAAACCCACCGGCACCAGTGCCAGCATGTGAGTGGTGCTCAAGAAAGGTTTTGGAAGGGAGGCGGGGAGGTCCCACCACCAGGCTTCCCAGGAATCAGCTCTTTTCCTGTAAGTCTCTTCCAAACAGTTTTCCCTCTGGCTGCCTCACTGCAGCGTGTGCTAAACACCCCTGGCCAAACATAAACAGAGCTGAGCACGTGGCCTGGTTCTAAAACAATGGCTTTAGAAAGTTGGTAGATTAGGTTCCCATTTTAATGGGATCATTAAGAGGAGTGTATCCCTTTCTTCTTTCTTTCTCTTTATTTTTTCTTCTGCAAATGGCAAAACATTTCAGAGTTCAACCCCCACACAGCAGTACTGAGTAACTTGAGTTCACACTTGAGGGCATTTCCTTCAGCTCCCAGCACCCTTCTGCTCCACTCCTGGGCAAGACACCTGGCATGATCAGAGGTGGCCAGACTCCCCTAAGCCTTTTTGTGCACAGCCTCCACCTTGGGAGACATTTGGACTAAAATCCAATAGATGATTTCCCTGAATACATCAGGAGTAGAGCATTTTTTTGTTGCTCTTGCCTGAAAACAATGTTTACACTTGCCCGAGGTGGCAGCCCCAGCAGGTAGAGGGGTCCATCCTTCCCCAAGGTGAGGGCAAAGACCAGGCCCATCTCCTGGCTCCCAGGCTGGAGGGGAAGGAACAGCAGCTGCCTGGGACTCAGCTCTCTGCCCTAGCTAGCCTCTTCATCATCTTCTCTTTTTTTCCATAGGGTTTTTTGGTTTTGGCTGAGCTGGGTCTTCATTGCTCCAGGCAGACTTCTCTCTAGTTGTGGCAAGCAGGGGCTATTCTCTAGTTGTGGTACCGAGGCTTCTCATTGCAGTGGCTTTTTTGTTGGAACCTGAAGAAGGGAGTGGCTACCCATCCCAGTATTCTTGCTTGGAGAATCCCATGGACAGAAGAGCCTGGCAGGCTACAGTCCAGGGGGTCACAAAGAGTCAGATATGACTAAGTACGCATACCCCACACTGTAGTGTAATTGAATAAATAGTACTCATTGTATTAATTGGGACAATTCATTTAACCCCTCTGGTTCTTAATGTTTCATAACAGTTTCCAAGACTCATCCATCTATCGTGGACTTGCTTTGCCAGGAACTTTGCTAGAAAATGTGTACATGCTTGTGATCCCATTTGATGCTTTCAACAATAGTGTTGAGTAACTATCACTACCTCCATTTCACAGCGAAAGAAACTGAGACTCAGAGAAGGTGACTAACCTGCCCAAGGCCAAATAGCTGGTAGGTGAAGACAGATTCCAACACTGACTCCACATTCCAGGTCCTTAAGCCCCATCCTCCATCCCTAGCCCCATCTCATCCCCCAAATATGGGTTTGAATCAAATTAAATCTACTGTTACTGATTTTCTTGAGCTAACAAACATTTAGTACGGGAAAAAATGCTTGCTGTATGCAAATTGTGAAAGGAGTATGACAAGGCTGAATATTGTTACCCTGCTTATTTAACTTATCTGCAGAGTACATCATGCAAAATGTCAGGCTAGATGAATCACAACCCCACAGACTGCCAGGAGAAATATCAACAACCTCAGGTATGTAGATGATACTACTCTAATGGCAGAAAGCGAAGAGGAACTAAAGAGCCTCTTGAAGAGGGAGAAAGAGGAAAGTGAAAGAGCTGGCTTAAAACTCAACATTCAAAAAACGAAGATTCATGGCATCCAGTCCCATCACTTCACAGCAAATAGAAGGGGGAAAGTGGAAGGAGGGACAGATTTTATTGTCTTGGGCTCCAAAATCACTGCAGATGGTGACTGCAGCCATGAAATTAAAAGACGCTTGCTCCTTGGAAGGAAAACTATGACAAACCTAGATAGTGTATTAAAAAGCAGAGACATCACTTTGTTAACAAAGGTTCATATAGTCAAAGCTATGATTTTTCCAGTGACCATGTATGGATGTGAGCATTGGGCCAAAAAGAAGGCTGAGTGACAAAGAATTGCTGCTTTCAAACTGTGGTGCTGATGAAGATAAGGGACTCTTGAGAGGCCCTTAGACAGCAAGGAGATCAAGCCAGTCAATCCTAAAGGAAATCAGTCCTGAATATTCACTGGGAAAGACTGATGCTGAAGCTGAAGCTCCAATACTTTGGCCCCCCGATACAAAGAGCCAACTCTTTGGGAAAGACCATGATGCTGGGAAAGATTGAAGGCAGCAGAGGATAAGATGGTTAGATAGCATCACTGATGCAATGGACATGAATTTGAACAAACTCTGGGAGATAGTGAAGGACAGGGAAGCCTGATGTGCCACATTCCATGGGGTCGCAAAGAGTCAGACACAGCTTAGGAAGTGAACAACAGCAACACAGCATTGTCCTAGATGCCTGGGGCAAACGCACAGGACGCACAGGACATAACCCCACAGGCCATGGTGCCCCCAGCCTGGGGTGTAGAGAGACAGCTACACAGAGGGGAAAAGTACAGAGCAGGTGGTGCTAAATATGGAGCAAATGGAAATACTCAGGTTCAGCGTTCAAATCTGAAACAACAGTATTATCACTCTGTGGGGAATAGATCCCCACTTTATGCAGCAAGTCACGTCTCATCACTGGAGTGAGCAGACCATCGTCAGGAAATCCTGGAGAACACAGGGTCCTGACTGGGTAGAGGGAGGCCCTCGGGTCCAGCTGCTGGTATCGCCGCTGTGCAGAGGCGGCCCTGGCTGGGTGCTGGCTCACAGACCACCAGCTGCACTCCTGACAGAGGGCATCAGCATACCATCCTCTGCATACCTGTTTTCAGCCACCCGCATCCTGGGTGGGGAGTGGAGGAGGAGCTCCATCACAAGGGCACCAACCCGACCCCCCTTCATGCGGCCAGCCTCGGGGCTGGCCAGAGAGCGGCTGCTGTGTGGGCCTCACCCCACCCTTCCCAAGCTGTTCCCTTGAAATGTAAGGACGTGCTTGGCCAGACATGCCTGGACTCAGCAGCCTCATTTTTGGTGGCTGGAAAGAGTTCATAAAGTCCTTGCCCAGAATAATTTTCCCCACGGCACTGCTGGAAAATCTGCCTCCATTCTCATTTTTCTGTACAGAATGGCAGGGAAGACTGTGAAAATGCTGGTAGAATCCAGGCAGCTTACTCACTGGCACCCACTCCCCACCAAGCAAGCACAGCTTATCTGAAGGTAATGGAATATGGATCAGAGTCATAAAGGAGTAGAAAAGGTCAGGCCAAGAGAGACACAGTCCCAGGCCCTGTCAACTTCACAACTCTTATCTTTGGCAAAGCACCATTCTAAATGAGGTTCTTAAGGATAAGCCACCAGGGCATAGATAAACGCATCACAAAATGGTCCTGTGGTCCTGACCACATGAAGGCATGTGAAGCGTCAGAGGGAAGCTTCTGTCAGAGTTCACCGTAGCTGTCTCTTGGAGAAATTACGGTTCCTGGCTCTCTATCAGCTGGGGTCTGCAATGGGCAAGTGTCTTGGGAAATGGGGCCTGTGGGTCAGTGATTCTGTCAAGTCCTGTCCTGCCTCTGCCTGGTGCTCAGGGGCTGGCTCACCAACACAATCTTTCTTCATCAACCTCCACCCCCTCTCCAGAGGATCAACCTCATTCCCAGGCTCATCTTAACACTTTTTGTCATCTTTACCTTACTTCTTACCACTTTTCCTAACCCTTGTTGATAACTCATTAGACAATGTGATTGAAAGCACTTTGTAAGTTAAAAAACATCCTACAAAATCAATATTAAATATTCAGCTGTGCAGGATTCAGTCATATCTCAGGGCTCCCAGCCTCTTCATTAGGTCAGGCAGAGCCTGAAAGCGAATTAGCCCTGGAAAAGGAATTGCTGAGAGAAGAGGAAGGGAGATGAAAGATGGTAAGCTACTTCCTATTTAACCACCCCACGGGTCGCAGTGAAGGAGCACAGGTTTAAGGCTAAAGTCATCCAGGGATGACAAAGTCAGGGACACAGTGCTGCTGTGGACTGCTAACACAGCTTCCAGACTTCTCTTGGGTTTGGCCCAGCCATCCAAAGACCTCTTGCTTGTGGTGACTATAGTTCACGTTTCATGTATGTTTAGTCTCTAAGTCATGTCTGACTCTTTTGCAACCCCATGGACTGTAGCCCGCCAGGCTCCTCTGTCCATGGAATTTTCCAGGCAAGAATACTGGAGTGCGTTGCCATTTTCTTCCCCAGGAGGATCTTCCCAACCCAGGGATTGAACCTACATCTCCTGCATTGGCAGGCAGATTCGTTACTGCTGAGCCACCGCAGAAAAAAGACTGATAATAATCTTTAAGTAGAGGCATCCTCAAGTGCGGATCAGGTTACACATGTTAATCATGTTGTTACATGGATATTTACTATTGATATCCTATGTGCCTAATATACAGGCCAGTTTCAACCAGGTACAAACATACCAGCTTCAACAGCACTTGCAGACTTTGAGATCAGACTGACATAGGTTTGAGCCTCAGCTCTGCCATTTCCAGCTGTGAAATCATAGGCTTGTTGTTCAGTCTTTCCCAGACTCAGTTTTCATGTCTATAAAATAGGGACAAGGACCTCATGTGAGGACAATCAGTAAAGAACTACAATACAGCATCAAATGCTTCACAATAGAACATATGTAAATATTAGTCTCATCTTTCTCTGCCCCCCTCATAGAAAATTAGCCTCCTCTCAGTTCAGTTCAGTCACTCAGTCGCATCCGACTCTTTGCGACTCATGCTGCATGTACTGCAGCATGCCAGGCCTCCCTGTCCATCACCAACTCCCAGAACTTACTTAAACTCATGTGCATTGAGTCAGTGATGCCATCCAACCATCTCATCCTCTGTTGCCCCATTCCCATCCTGCTTTCAATCTTTCCCAGCACCAGGGTCTTTTCCAATGAGTCAGTTCTTCGCATCAGGTGGCCAAAGTATTGGAGCTTCAACTTCAGTATCAGTCCTTCCAATGAATATTCAGGGTTGATTTCCTTTAGGATTGACTGGTTTGATCTCCTTGATGTTAAAGGGACTCTCAAGAGTCTTCTCCAACACCACAGTTCAAAAGCATCAGTTCTTCGGCACTCAGCTTTCTTTATGGTCCAACTCTCACATCCATATATGACTACTGGACAAACCATATCTTTGACTAGACAGACCTTTGCAACAAAGTAATGTCTTTGTCGGCAAAGTAAAGTCTCCTCTATTTAAATTTAAATATTTTATCATCTTACTAATTTTACATTCTTTGCAAGTATGAAACAATGGGGTAACTAATACGTCATGTGTAAAGCAGTGTGAATTTTTTAGGGGATGAAACTCACTCCATGGAGTATTAGAAAGAGTAACAACCATTTTCTTAACAGGAAAGTTTGGTGCTACCAGCCCTAGGAAGGCCTTTCCTGCTCCAGTGAGCTTATTCCAGAAAAGCAGCTGAATCAAGGGCCAGAAATATCATGCAACCCATATAAATACTTGCAGTGTTGCAAAACCCAGGTTAGTAAGAGGCTGTGTTGCCCTCCCCCGATTTCTGCCTTACTGACCTTGAACTTGCCTGTGAAAGGCCTAACATTGTGGAGGGGCAGTATTTGCATCTTGGCGCTGAATGAAAGTACTTTCCTCTAATGAGGGGCTTCTCAGAGCCCTATTGCAAAGGTCGAGGATGGCCTTTCCTGGGGACTCTTCCACTTCCTTGGTCTGGGCTGCAAGTATATTTCCTGTCAGCCCTCTTCTAACCGAAGATTCATAACTTTTTTGCTTCCACGAAGCCCCCAAGCTTAGTAAAGCAGCCCTGTTCCTTATAAAAAGGATCTCACAAAGTCCCATTTGTGAGCCTGCTGGCTAGACCAGGTCCCCACTGGCCTAGAGCTGAATGACTCTTAATGATTAGGATACCTGGTATGCAGGCTGGTCTTACTAATCGGTTTCCCTTGGCCCATTTGGAGGAGGGTTTTTAAACCTGGGTAGTTATCATCTGTCGGAGAGTCCTATTTTCATGTTTTTATTTTGCTCTCTCTCTGCCCATCCCCACCACCATATCTGATGACTCAGCTCTCAGAGCTAAGAGTATATGCCATGTTGAGCACAACATCACAAAGTCCAGCTGGGCTCTGGCTACCCCTGGAATTCTCCTTCACCATTTTGAGACAAAAATTGAATCACCACAAATTCCTTGTTTTTAAGAAAGGAGAAAGGCAGTGTACAATAACAACAAAATCAACAGCAGAAGCAACAACATCTCTATCTAGCAGGGTCTCCTCTGGGACAGGAGCTACATGAGGAGCAAAGCAGCTGCATTTTCCAAACGCTCTGTCTGGTGGCTGTTTCAGGAGTCTTCTCCTCGGGCTGTGGCCCCGTCTTCTCTCCTATCCTCCAAGAACTGCTTCAGTTGTATAGCTCTCGCAGCTGCCCTGCTAGGCCAAGCCAAGTTCACTGAGGGCATTGTTCCAACCCTCAACTCAGAAAACATCCCATTTCCAGTGTATGGGGCTGTCTTAGGAATGAATGCAACTAGAAACCAATCAAGCAGCATTAGGTTATGCAGCATCCCCCTAACTCAACTTCAGAAAGCTCGAAACCCAGATGCTGAGAGGGTTTGGAAGCTGTGACCTCTCCATTGCAATAGGCACACCCAGCACCCTGGTCTTGCTGCATCAACACCCTTCTTAGTAAAAGGAGCCAGGGCTTCAAAGAGAAGTGGCTGATACCAGGGCTGGGGCAGGAAAGGTACAAGATAAGCCTGGAACATCTTGTGCCAAAAAGTAAGGAAGGCCTCAAGAAGGATGTTGTTTTTGCTGTTAGTCACTCAGTCATGTCAGACTCTGCTATTCCATGGACTGTAGCCTGCCAGGCTCCTCTGTCCATGGGATCTTCCAGGCAAGAATGCTAGAGTGGGTAGCCATTCCCTTCTCTGGGAGATCTTCCCAACCCAGGGATTGAACCCAGATCTCCTGCATCACAGGCAGATTCTTACTGTCTGAGCCACCAGGGAAGGATGGGGATGTGTCAAAAAACATAGCAGCCAACTTGAAGAGGCTACCCCTCGCAAATCTGCAGTAGTCTGGGCATTGAAATAAAAAATGGTAATAAGAGATTATAATCCATTGAATAAAATAATAATCCATGAGTCCATACTGACAATATCTAGACTGACCAATAGACAGACAGATAGCTGAGAAGAGCAAACACTACTGTAGAATGCCAGCTAATTATGTAGATGGAAAGATCAAATTAGATTTATAAAAATGTTTATTATTATAAAAAATGTTGCAGGCAGGAGTCATCAGTGAATGCTAAACCTAGAGGCTGGAAGTTTGATGAGCACCAAGATATTTACACATTCTCATATTAGTTCCCCACAAAATACTTACTATAAAGGGAGAAATAATAGCTTTACAGTGGATAAAACTGGCAGATACTATGTTAATCAATGATCAACAGACACCACCAGCACTGGAACAAATGGCTATCTGTGCCTCCTGCTAGGGTGCCCTGAGCAGGAAACATCACTTCAGTGGCACTTAGGCCAAAAATCCATAATCTGATTCTAATGATGACAAGATACCACACAAAGCCAAGCTGAAGGGTATTCAATAAAATACTGACCTATGGTATTAAAAACTGTCACTGTCACAAAAGACCTAAATTAATTAATTAAATTAAAAGGATGAGCAATTTTTCCAGATTAATGGAGATCAAGGAGACATGACAAGTGAATGCAATGTCTGTATGATCTTGGATTGGATTTCAGGGGGGAGAACTGCTATCAGTTGCATTGAGAAAAATCTGAAAAACATGTGTTTGAGATAATAATTGTTAAACTTCCTCATTTTGACCACTATATGGTGGTTATGTAAGTGAATGTCCTTGCTTTTAGGAAATACACACTGAAATATGAAGTATTTAGAAGGAAAATGACTCGAGAATGCCTTGGACTTTAAGGAGATCAAACCGATCAATCCTAGAGGAAATCAACCCTGAATAGTCACTGGAAGAACTGATGCTGAAGCTGAAGCTCTAGTACTTTGGCCATCTGATTCGAAGAACCTGCTCATTGGAAAAGAACCTGATGCTGGGAAAGATTGAGGGCAAGAAGAGAAGGGGGCAACAGAGGATGAGATGGTTGGATGGCATCACCGACTCAATGGACATGAGTTTGAGCAAACTCTAGGAGATAGCAAAGGACAGGAAAGCCTGGTGTGGTGCAGTCCATGGGGCCACAAAGAGTCAGACATGACTTAGCAACTCAGCAACAACAAAGAGAAAAATGACATGACGTATGCAGCTTACTTTAAAACAGTTCAGAAATGAGATGATGGATGGATGGATGGATGGATAGAGACAGAGAGATGATAGATAGGTAGACAGAAAGAGAGAGAGATGTAGGAAATGCTATAGCTAATGTTGCAAAATTAACATTTGGTTAATCTTGGTGACGGTATGAAACTCTTTGTACTATTCTTTCCTAACAAAATTTCTATTGTGTGAAATTATTTTAAAAAGAGTAGTTTTAAAAAACAAAGGAAAGTAGTTTCGCAGTTTCCTAAAAACCTAAACATGTATTAATACTTACCATGGACTGCCCTGTGCTTAGTCTCTTAGTCATGTCTGACTTTGTGCAATGCCATAGACTGTAGCCCACCAGGCTCCTCTGTCCATGGGGATTCTCCAGGCAAGAATACTGGAGTGAGTTGCCATGCCCTCATCCAGCGGACCTTCCCAACCTAGGGATCGAACCTAAGTCTCCTGCATTTCAGGTGGATTCTTTATCATATAAGCCACCAGGGAAGCCCAAGGATACTGGAGTGTATCCCTTCTCCAGGGGATCTTCCCAACCCAAGAATTGAACCAGGGTCTCCTGCATGCAGGCAGATTCTTTACCAAGTGACCTACCAGGGAAGCCCAAATACTTACCATATGACCCAGCAATTGAACTCTTGGGTATTTATTCCAGAGAAGGATTTTTGTCTGTTCTCAAAAAGCCTGTACATGGATGTTCATAGAAGCTTTGGGTATAATATCCAAAAAACCAGAAAGAATCAAAACATCCTTCAGTAGGTAAATAATGAAAGAAGCTGATGCATTTACATCATGGGCTACTACTGAGCAATGCAGAGGAACAAACTGTTGAAACACACAACAGTTTAAATGGATCTCAAGGAAATCTGGCTGAATGCAAAAAGTCAACCTCAAAAGTTCACACTGCATGGTTTCTGCAGTATATAGCATTACTGAAATGACAAAATTGCAGAGATGAAGGAAAAATTAGTAGTTGGCAGAGGTTTGGGGTAGAAGGAAGGAGGGAAGTGGCCGTGAGTATAAAAGGAAAACACGGGGGATCCACACCATGGAAACAAGTCTGTATCTTGACTGTGATGGCGGATGTGCAAATCTGCACACATAAAACTACACAGAGCTACACACACACACACAAGTGCTTGTGAAACCAGGGAAGCCTGAAGAAGCTCTGCGGATGGTAGCAGGGTATTTCCTGGTTTTGCTCTTGCACTGTGGTTATATAAGGTGCTTGGCGGAAACTGGGTGGAGGGTGTGCAGCGCCACCCTGTCCATCTCTTTGTAATTCCCTGTGAATCTATAATTATTTCAAAATAAACAGTTCAAACAAAGAAAACAGAAAGCCCCCGACAGAGCCTGTATGGGCTGCCCTGCTGGTACTGACATGACCTTGGTGCCCAAGAGATGTCCCTTGAGGGAGGGAGGTCTGGCCTGAGTGCTGTCCTCTCTTCTCACTTTATCTGGCAGCCCCACAGCTTTGCATGAAGTTTCAACCCCCATCCCCATGAAACTTATCACCGGGGAACAGATGATGGAAGCACAGGGCAGAGACCCAGAGAAATCTGGGTGTGACCTTTAACAATGCTGGAGCTCACGACGGATTAAGGGCTTTGAAGTCACGCTGCTTGGGTTCAAACCCCAATCTGTCACTTACTGTCAATATGACCTCAGATAAGATGCTTACCCTTTTGTACCGCTGTCTTTTTATCTATGAAGTGGGAGTGACGATAGTCCCCAGTCTTAGGTGTACAATGTATAGCATACTGTGCTTGTACCTATAAAGCTTAGAACAGTACCAGACACCTAAAGAGAGTTAATAAATGTTAGCTTTTATTTATAATACTAATAAAACAATTGTTTACTGTTATTATATCTCTCTACAGGTTTAAATATGTGTGTGTGTATATATATATATATTTATTTATTTATTTGGCTGTGCCAGGTCTTAACTGTGGAATGTGGGATATAGTTCGCTGACCAGGGATCAAACCCAGGCGCCCTGCATTAGGAGCTCAGAGTCTTAGCCACTGGACCCCCAGCGAAGTCCCTCTCTATAGGTTCTATCATTCCTCTTTTACGATGAAGAAGCTGAGACTTAACAAAACTACTTAACTAGTGTGAATCAACCAGTGACAGAGCTGAGATTCAAATCCAGAGCCTCCAAGAGAAAGTGAAAGTCGCTCAGTCATGTCCTCCTCTTGGCGACCCATGGACTATACAGTCCATGGAATTCTCCAGGCCAGAATACTCGAGTGGATAGCCATTCCTTTCTCCAGGGGATCTTCCTAACCCAGGGATCAAACCCAGGTCTCCCGCATTGCAGGTAGATTCTTTACCCCCAGGGAAGCCCAGGGAAGCCCAGGGAAGCTGAGCCACCAGGGAAGCCCAGAGCCTCCAAATGTATGCCTTTTCCCATGTATGTATCTGAGCCAGTGTGTATGGAAACCTTACCAGAAAGATGAGGAGAGGGAAAATTCAGAAAGAACAGGAAAAGAGAAAGAATAGATTATATTCTAGAGAAAAAGATGTGAAAGAACATCTCAACTGACTGAGGACTATGAAGGAAATTCATGTTCTCACTTACGATGGTTTCCTAAGTTGGAAGCTTCTGCTGCTGCTGCTGCTAAGTCGCACCAGTCGTGTCTGACTCTGTGCGACCCCATAGACGGAAGCCCACCAGGCTCCTCTGTCCCTGGGATCTAGGGCTGGTGAATTCAGTGGTTCAGCAACGTCATGGGTCACATGGGTCCGTCAATCTTTTGACTCCGTGTTGTCAATTCAAAATTCAAACTACGAAAATCAGAAATGTTTGTCCTTTGGAGTAAATGAATTATGGAGACTGTGAAATTCCATGCTAGGGCCTTAAGTAGGTTTTCAGATCACTTGTGAGCACCAAAGGAGCAGCAACTCTTCAGAAGCTCAGGTTGATACATTTTTTCTTAAAGGACTTGCTAATGGTTTGTCTAAGGTCTGAGGAATATATGTATATGGCATGTCAGTTAAAAAAAAAAACTTTCAAGACAATCTTTCACCTATTAAATATTGTTCCATTGTGTATTTCTTTTAAAGAGGAAGATGCAGTTAAAAACTTACAGAATAAATATTTTAATAGCTTTTTTATCCTGTCCTCTCTGTTTGCATATAACGTGTATCAGCAGAAAAACAGTAAAAGCAAAATGGGTATCTTTACCTTTACATACAGTCCAGTGATATCAGCGTTGCTGTTGCTATCATTTTGAATAGGTGATGCTTAGCTCCTTCTTCCCCTGATGAGAAAATCTCCACTGCATGATCTAGTTCTGCTATTCCAACAGGCATTCACAGTAGGAGAGAAAAGATTTATTAAAATACCTCTACAGATTGAACATCAGCAATTCCACTTGCGTCACTGCCCTCGGATTTTACAGTGGAGGCTTGAGCTCTGACACTGACACTCATATAATTAAGTTATAAGCACGCTTACTAGTAGCCCAGCAGGGTCTGAAGATGACCTGACTGTTCTCAGATAGGGACCATTTCAGATGTTTAACCCAAGAACTCAACAAGCTCCTTGAAATTGCTTGAAGGCCCCTTTCAACTGAGAAGCCCTTCTCAGTTTAATGCCTTTGCTGGAAGATGGTCATCGGTGTCCAGTTCCTGCTCCTGCTGGGGGAGAACTAAGCAAACTGTGAAATGTCATCACCAAGCTCCCTGAGTGGATTAGCGGCTCCAAAGGACAACACACATCTCTAAGTCATCCTGTAAAGTGACCCCGAAGCGTGGCTTGTCC
>NW_011495042.1:1256066-1258251 GCF_000754665.1 Bison bison bison | reverse complement strand
TGTCACACCATCCTGGGCTCGTTTACTCTCTGAAGGGCAGAGGGCGGCCTGATGCACAGCAGGTTCAAGCTCACGGATAATCCAGAGCATTTTGCACAATAACTCTGGTTCTAGCCAAGTCATGGTCCCTGCAGGGCCTGCCAGAGCAGAAGCTTACCTGCCCTGAGGTTGGTAGGGGGAACAGGCGATGGGGTCTATTTTTCACCAGGAAAGAGGTCATCATGTGCCTGGAATGATATCTCTGTGATTCTGCTACTAATTTGGTGCCTGTAACCTTGAAAGGCTGAGTCGTTTCTGAAACACCTCCCCTCCACATATAAAGGGTTGATGCCCTGAGGTTTCAGGACCAGACCGGGGCTGCTGCAAACCCTAGCTGCAATACTCACCCTCCTTGACACCGTATCAAGACAGCAGCAGATTCATCACAAAGGTAAAGGATGTTGAACTTGAGTGTACATGGGATGGAAGTTCATCTTGCCCTTCTCAGGGGGGAGTGAACGGAGAGAGTTCTTGTAACCCTGTCTTTTTCAGCCACTGAGGTTCATCTTTCCCTCTGAATTCTCACCTTACACCTGTTTGGGAATGGTGGAATTCCACTGCTTAGAAATCTCAACAGGACTTTTCCATATCTAGTTTATATATTTAAGTAATGCAATCAAAACAGCTCTGTGAGAGAACCAGAAATCTGTTCCAGTGTTCATTTAACAAGGCTCTGATAAGATGATTTCCTGTAAACAAAAACAGTGCATATTGAGGGGGAGATGCTAAACCTCAGAGGAATCAACATCCTTTCAAATAGAGATGCTCAGCTACAGCGGGCTCCTCAGAAGACTGATGCTTAAGAAGATGTACTAAACTCTGGTCTTTGTAATTCTGAAGCTGAGCTTCTTAAACTTTCCTATGTGCGTGAATCATCTGGGGATCAGGTTAAAATGCAGATTTTGATTCGGATTTTGGTCTTGATAAACTCTGCCTTCATAACAACTCCTCGGTGATACTGGTGCAGCTGGTCCACACAACAACTGAGATGGTTCTGTGGTGTTTCAGGGATCGTAAATAATCTTTAGACTTTTCAATGACTGCATCTTATCAAATCAGTGAAAAATCAAAAACAGTTCTGTTCTATTTTTAAATTTTGATTTGTATGTTAACATAGAGCAAAATGACTCTTCTGTGTGTGCTCAATTCTAAGAATTTATCACATATTCAGCTCTGTGGAACGACCACCACAGTCGGGATACAGAACAATTCCATCACCCCCACCCCTAATTTCTTCAGCTCTGGCTTTGAAGTTATGCTCTCCCCCTATCTCTAACCGAAAGCAGTTATTATAGGCTTGTTTTTTAGAGAATGTCATATCAGTTCATTCGCTCAGTCATGTCTGACTCTTTGCGACCTCATGAACCACAGCACGCCAGGCCTTGCTGTCCATCACCAACTCCCGGAGTCCACCCAAACCCATGTCCAGATGCCATCCAACCATCTCATCCTCTGTCGTCCCCTTCTCCTCCTGCCTTCAATATTTCCCAGCATCAGGGTTTTTTCCAACGAATCAGCTCTTTGCATCAGGTGGCCAAAGTATTGGAGTTTCAGCTTCAACGTCAGTCCTTCCAATGAACACCCAGGACTGATCTCCTTTAGAATGGACTGGTTTGATCTCCTGGCAGTCCAAGGGACTCTCAAGAGTCTTCTCCAACACCGCAGTTCAAAAGCGTCAATTCTTTGGTGCTCAGCTTTCTTTATAGTCCAACTCTCACATCCATTCATGACCACTGGAAAAACCATAGCCTTGACTAGACGAACCTTTGTTGGCAAAGTAATGTCTCTGCTTTTTAATATGCTGTCTAGGTTGGTCATAGTTTTCCTTCCAAGGAGTAAGCATCTTTTAATTTCATGGCTGCAATCACCATCTGCAGTGATTTTGGAGCCCAGAAAAATAAAGTCAGCCACTGTTTCCACTGTTTCCCCATCTATTTGCCATGAAGTGATGGGACTGGATGCCATGATTTTAGTTTTCTGAATGTTGAGCTTTGAGCCAACTTTTTCACTCTCCTCTTTCACTTTCATCAAGAGGCTTTTGAGTTCCTCTTCACTTTCTGCCATAAGGGTGATGTCATCTGCATATCTGAGGTTATTGATATTTCTCCTGGCAATCTTTATTCCAGCTTGTGCTTCCTCCAGCCTG
>NW_011495042.1:1235583-1255966 GCF_000754665.1 Bison bison bison | reverse complement strand
CCTATCTGGAACCAGTCTGTTGTTCCATGTCCAGTTCTAACTGTTGCTTCCTGACCTGCATACAGGTTTCTCAGGAGGCAGGTCAGGTGGTCTGGTATTCCCATCTCTTTCAGAATTTTCTACAGTTTATTGTGATCCACACAGTCAAAGGCTTTGGTATAGTCAATAAAGCAGAAATACATGTTTTTCTGGAACTCTTGCTTTTTCAATGATCCAATGGATGCTAGAAATTTGATCTCTGGTTCTTCTGCCTTTTCTGAAACCAGCTTGAGCATCTGGAAGTTCACAGTTCATGTATTGCTGAAGCCTGGCTTGGAGAATTTTAAGCATTACTTTACTAGCGTGTGAGATGAGTGTAATTGTGCAGTAGTTTGAACGTTCTTTGGCATTGCCTTTCTTAGGGATTGGAGTGAAAACTGACCTTTTCCAGTCCTGTGGTCACTGCTGAGTTTTCCAAATTTGCTGACATATTGAGTGCAGCACTTTCACAGCATCATCTTTCAGGATTTGAAAGAGCTCAACTGGAATTCCATCACCTCCATTAGCTTTGTAGTGATGCTTCCTAAGGTCCACTTGACTTCAAATTCCAGGATGTGTGGCTCTAGGTCACTGATCACACCATCGTGATTATCTGGGTCGTGAAGATCTTTTTTGTACAGTTCTTCTGTGTATTCTTGCCACCTCTTCTTAATATCTTCTGCTTCTGTTAGGTTCCTACCATTTCTGTCCTTTATTGAGCCCATCTTTGCACAAAATGTTCCCTTGATATCTCTGATTTTCTTGAAGAGATCTCTAGTCTTTCCCATTCTATTGTTTTCCCCTATTTCTTTGCATTGATCACTGAGGAAGGCTTTCTTATCTCTCCTTGCTATTCTTTGGAACTCTGCATTCAAATGGGTATATCTTTCCTTTTCCCCTTTTCTTTTTGCTTCCCTTCTTTTCACAGCTATTTGTAAGGCCTCCTCGACAGCCATTTTGCTTTTTTGCATTTCTTTTTCTTGGGGATGGTCTTGATTCCTGTCTCCAGTACAATGTCATGAACCTCTGTCCATAGTTCATCAGGCACTCTATCAGATCTAGTCCCTTAAATCTATTTCTCACTTCTACTGTATAGTCATAAGGGATTTGATTTAGGTCAGTGGCTCAGACAGTAAAGCGTCTGTCTGCAATGCAGGAGACCCAGGTTCGGTCCCTGGGTTGGGAAGATCCCCTGGAGAAGGAAATGGCAGCCCACTCCAGTATTCTTGCATGGAAAATCCCATGGACCGCGGAGCCTGGTAGGTTACCGGCCATGGGGTCGCAAAGAGTCGGACACGACTGAGTGACTTCACTTTCACTTTCCTTTGAGTGGTCTAGTGGTTTTCTCCACTTTCTTCAATTTCAGTCTGTATTTGGCAATAAGGAATTCATGATCTGAGCCACAGTCAGCTCCTGATCTTATTTTTGCTGACTGTATAGAGCTTCTCCATCTTTGGCTGCAAAGAATATAATCAATCTGATTTCGGTGTTGGCCATCTGGTGATGTCCATGTGTAGAGTCTTCTCCTGTGTTGTTGGAAGAGGGTGTTTTCTATGACCAATGCGTTCTCTTGGCAGAACTCTATTAGCCTTTGCCCTGCTTCATTCCGTACTCCAAGGCCAAATTTGCCTGTTACTCCAGGTATTTCTTGACTTCCTACTTTTGCATTCCAGTCCCCTATAATGAAAAGGACATCTTTTTTGGGTGTTAGTTCTGAAAGGTCTTGTAGGTCTTCATAGAACTGTTCAACTTCAGCTTCTTCAGTGTTACTGGTTGGGGCATAGACTTGGATTACCGTGATATTGAATGGTTTGCCTTGGAAACAAACAGATTATTCTGTCGTTTTTGAGATTGCATCCAAGTACTGCATTTCGGATTCTTTTGTTGACCATGATGGCTACTCCATTTCTTCTGAGGGATTCCTGCCCACAGTAGTAGATATAATGGTCGTCTGAGTTAAATTCACCCATTCCAGTCCATCTTAGTTCGCTGATTCCTAGAATGTTGATGTTCATTCTTGTCATCTCCTGTTTGACCACTTCCAATTTGCCTTGATTCATGGACCTAACATTCCAGGTTCCTATGCAATATTGCTCTTTACAGCGTCGGACCTTGCTTCTATCACCAGTCACATCCACAACTGGGTATTGTTTTTGCTTTGGCTCCATCCCTTCATTCTTTTTGGACTTATTTCTCCACTGATCTCCAGCAGCATATTGGGCACCTACTGACCTGGGGAGTTCATCTTTCAGTGTTCTATCTTTTTGTCTTTTCATACTGTTCATGGGGTTCTCCAGGCAAGAATACTGAAGTGGTTTGCCATTCCCTTCTCCAGTGGACCACATTCTGTCAGACCTCTCCACCATGACCCGCCCATCTTGGGTGGCCCCACACGGCATGGCTTAGTTTCATCGAGTTAGACAAGGCTGTGGTCTGTGTGATCAGATTGGCTAGTTGTCTGTGATTGTGGTTTTCGTCTGTCAGCCCTCTGATGCCCTCTCTCAGTGCCAACCTCTTATTTGGTTTTCTCTTACCTTGGATGTGGGGTATCTCTTCACAGCTGGAATCATAAAGGGTATATAGTTTATTGAGACTGGCTTCTTCCACTCAACATGAATGCCTCTGAGGTTCATCCAAGTTATTGAAAATATCAACAGGATTCTTTTTTATTACTGCACAGTATTTCATCCTTCAGATGTTCAACAGTTATTCACACATTCAAAGACTGTTGGTTGTCTCCCCTTTTTGGCATGAAAAATAGAACTGTGGTTAGGTGTACAGACTTTGCTAGAACATTAGCTTGCATTCATTGTTGTTGATTGGTGAGTTGCTAAGTTGTGTCTGACTTTTTTGCAACCCCATAGACTGTAGCCAGCCAGGCTCCTCTGTCCATGGGATTTCCCAGGCAAGAATATCAGAGTGGGTTGCCATTTCCTTCTCCAGGGGAGCTTCCCAACCCAGGGATTGAACTTGCTTCTTCTACATTGGCAGGTGGATTCTTTACCACTGAGTCACCTGGGAAGCCGAGGTTTGCATTTCTCTAGGCTAAATACCTAGGAATGGAATCCTGGGTCATGTGGTGGGAATATGTTTAATTTGACAAGTCATACATTGACAGTTCCAATTGCTCCACCCCTCTCCTCTCTAGCACTTGATATTGTCAATATGTTCATTTTTATTTTGGCCATTCTTATAAGGATATAATAGTATCTCTGCACTTTTTACTTAATTTGTAATTTCCTAGTGGCTAATGATGTTCAACATCTTTTAATGTTTACTTGTTATCTATTCATTCTCTTTGGTGAAGTGTCTGATAAAGTGGTTTTCCCGTCTTTTACTTAGGTTGCTTGTTTTCATACTGTTGAGTTTTGAGAGTTCTTCATATACTCTGGACACAAATCTTTTGTCATAGACATGATTTGCAAATATTTTCTTCTCAATTTGTATCTCATCTTTTCATTCTTTTTTGGAGAGCAAAACTTTCTAATTTTGATGAAGCCCAATTTATTGAATTTTTTTCTTTCATGGAGTCTACTTTTTATGTCATATCTAAGAATTCTTTACCTAGCCCCAAGTCACACACACACACATACACACAAAACTAGATTTTCTCTGTAAGAGTTTTATAGGTTTACATTTTATATTAAATCTATAATAAGTTAATTTTTATACATGGTGTGGGCCTTAGAGGATTTTTTGGGTTTGTTTTTTTCTTTTTTTTTTGGCATATTGGTATCCTGTTGTTCCAACACTATTTGTCAAGACATGTCTTTGATGTGCTTTTTGTTGGTTTTTTTTTTTGCTGAAATCACACATCTACATTACTGTAGCTTTACAGTAAGACTTAACATTAGGTAGTATAATTTCTTCAACTTTACTCCTCATTTTCAAAAGTGCTTTAGTTACTTTAGTCCTTTTGCTTTTCCGTATAAGTTTTAGAATTATTTTGCCTTTAATTATTTTTAAAAATACAGTTTGGATTTTTGCTAGAATTGCAATAAATCTATAGATTTATTTTTGGAGAACTAATATCTCTGCTATGCTATCTTCTAATCCATTAACATGATATGTCTCTCCATTTATTAAATTTTTATTTTATTCATTAGCATTTTGCAGTTTTTAGCAACCACATTTTGTACACATTTTGTTAGATTTATACCTAAGTATTTAATTGGGGGGCATTATTGTAAATGGTATTATCTCTTTAATTTCAATTTCCAATTGCCCATTGGTAGCATACACTAATTTGTGTGTATTGAACTGATATCCTGCATCTTTGCTAAACTCACCTACTAGTTTTAGGAATTATTTTGTGACTTGCCTCATGTGCACTTGAAAAGAATCTATATTCTGTCATCATTGGATAGAGATCCAATAAATTACACTTAGATCTAGTTGGCAGCTGCTGCTGCTCAGTATTTTTATATCTGTGATGATTTTCTATCAGTTCAGTTCAGTCGCTCAGTTGTGTCTGACTCTTTGCGACCCCATGGACTGGAGCACACCAGCCTTCCCTGTTCATCGCCCAACTCCCAGAGTTTACTCAAACTCATGTCCATTGAGTCAGTAATGCCATCCAGCCATCTCATCCTCTGTCGTCCCCTTCTCCTCCTGCCTTCAATCTTTCCCAGCATCAGGGTCTTTTCCAATGAGTCAGCTCTTTGCATCAGGTGGCCAAAGTATTGGAGTTTCAGCTTCAACATCAGTCCTTCCAATGAACACCCAGGACTGACCTCCTTTAGGATGGACTGTTTGGATCTCCTTGCAGTCCAAGGGACTCTTAAGAGTCTTCTCCAACACCACAGTTCAAAAGCATCAATTCTTCAGTGCTCAGCTTTCTTTATAGTCCAACTCTCACATCCATACATGACTACTGGAAAAACCATAGCTTTGACTAGACAGACCTTTGTTGGCAAAGTAATGTCTCTGCTTTTTAATATGCTGTCTAGGTTGGTCATAACTTTCCTTCCAAGGAGCAAGTGTCTTTTAATTTCATGGTTACAGTCACTATCTACAGTGATTTTGGAGCCCCCAAAAATAAAGCCTGTTAATGGACAGGGAGGCCTGGCGTGCTGCGATTCATGGGGTCGCAAAGAGTTGGACATGACTGAGCAACTAAACTGACTGACTGACTGACTGACTGACTTTTTCCACTGTTTCCCCATCTATTTGCCATGAAGTGGTGGGACCAGATGCCATGATCTTAGTTTTCTGAATGTTGAGCTTTAAGCCAACTCTCCTCTTTCACTTTCATCAAGAGGATCTTTAGTTCTTCTTCACTTTCTGCC
The DNA here is from genome assembly GCF_000754665.1 of Bison bison bison. NCBI lineage: Eukaryota > Metazoa > Chordata > Mammalia > Artiodactyla > Bovidae > Bison > Bison bison. Next base: position 1,250,660 of record NW_011495042.1, on the reverse strand, counting down.
ATAAGGGTGGTGTCATCTGCATATCTGAGGTTGATATTTCTCCCGAGAATCTTGATTCCAGCTTGTGCTTCCTCCAGCCCAGCATTTCTCATGAAGTACTCTGCATATAAGTTAAATAAGCACGGTGACAATATACAGCCTTGACGTACACCTTTCCTGATTTGAAATCAGTTGGTTGTTCCACATCCAGTTCTAACTGTTGCTTCTTGACCTGCATACAGATTTCTCAGGAGGCAGGTCAGATGGTCTGCTACTCCCATCTCTTAAGAATTTTCCACAGTTTGTTGTGATCCACACAAAGGCTTTGGCATAGTCAATAAAGCATGCTGAGAAGACAGAGAAAAAAGTAGTGAGGGTCTACTCCACCCAGTGGGACCACAGCTCCTCCTATCGGAGCTGGTGGGTTTTGCATCTCTGCAGGCCCTGCTGCTGGTTCATTCCATTGCTGCTGCCAAGCTCAGCAATGTGTATGTATTGGAGTTTCCTTGGTCAGCTGGGACACAGTGAACCACAACTAGCCGAGAGTCATAGGATTCTTATGAAGATAACTCTCACATCCCTCAATGTGGGTTTAATACTCTGAGTAACCAGAGACTTGGGAAGTTAAATGATTGGCACAGCAGTTAGCAATGGGCAAATGTGCCTTTGTCTCAGCTGACTCACTAAGATCAATCAGCCCCTGGGGCAGTACTGATGCCTCATGGATGGTGAAAAATTCAACACACTTTGTTTAACTGAATTCTATGAAGGTGTTACATGCTGCTGTTCTCTTTAAGCATGCATTAATTTTGTGAGGTAAAGTTTATAATTGTCATTGAAGTTATGGCTTTTCTGAGTTGGTGGTGATTGACTGGAAGGAATACTATTGAGTCTCTCAACAGGAATGCTTTGTGCTATCTGCTCAGTCGTTCAGTCACATCTGACTCTTTGCGACCCCAAGACCTGTGGCCTGCCAGGCTCCTCTGTTAGTGGAATTTTTCAGGCAAGAATATTGGAATGGGTTGCCTTATTTCCTCCTCCAGGGGATCTTCCTGACCCAGGGATTGAAACTGTATCTCTTACATCTCCTGCATTGGCAGGGAGATTACCACAGTGCCACCTGGGAATGCAGTCTGGTGGATGGCATTGTTGGCACTGTTGAACAGATACAGATGAACAGTCACTTATTCATTGAAGACAGTCTTCCACATTTTCAAAGGACTTTCTGACTATTGATATCTTCCTTGTCACTTTTCTGCAAGCTAGAGTAGTTGTCCTTATTTCAGAAGCGAGAAAACACAAATGTTCCTGGAAATGTGTATTATCTGTGAGGGGATGGGCTAAATCCTAACAATGAGATGCTGAATCTCCAAGGAGGTTAGAACTGGGGAACTTGGATGAATCTCTAGTCCAAAGATAGAAGATAGTTTTTCTCTATTTATTGAGACATAACTTAAGTGTAATAAAATTCACCTGCTTTAGGTGTACAGTTTGATAAGTTTCAGCATTGTATACAGCTGTGTCACCATGATGAGAAACAAGATATAAAACATTTCCACAACCCAAAAACATTACCAGGCCACCCACCCCATCTGCTTCTGTCCCTCTGTTTCTGCAGGGCTCTCACCCTAGGTCTCTGCAGAGTCCACTTCCTACACCCTGGGCACTCCTACCCACTCATCCTGCATGTCCCTACCCTTAGGAAGCACCCTGAGGCCCTCAGGCCAGGCCAGGTGACCTCAGGGTGCCCCTCACTGGCCCCACAGACTGGCCCTCAATGCCTGAAGCACTGCCACAGGAACCACTGCCACTTCCTGGCCAGACCTTCAGGATAAAGATAACTTGGAGGCGGGAGGCATTTATTCAATTCAACAAATATTTATTGAGCACCAGTACACCCTTTAATATATTTAAATAAAACATAGGATAATCTTATTTCCTAAAAGCTCTGGGAGCTTTCTGCAAAGTCAGTTGGATCTCTGCTCTTTCGCCAGGAAATTGTGAGATCACTGAGCATTTCCAGGAGATAAGAAAATCACTCTCCTCCTTCTTAGGGAACAATTGGGGCAGGGGATGGGGCCTGGCCCCTGAATATGACGGCTGCCCCACTTACCAGCTATATGACCTTGATAAGGTCAGATTGCTACTCAACTTCCTTACCTGCAAAATAGTGTCTACCCTGAAAGACAGCTGTTGCTGAGACATACCTAGGCCCAGCCTTCACTACCTTAGCCTCCCTGGAGCCAGCTCTGGACACAGACATGACCAACACACAAGAGGACAGGATCAAAGACTGAGTTCTCACCTTGACTTGCAGGTTAGAATCACAGGAGGAACTTGTAAAAATCCTGACACCCAGTACATTTTCAAGGCTGATGAAATTAGACTCCTTAAGGAGGAATCCCTGGCATCCATTTTTTGTAAAGCTGCCCAAATGACTCCAAGTTCAGTGAAGGTCAACAGACACTGATTCAGAAAGAAAAGAGAAGTATAATTATTTCATGTCTATAAAAAAGTTGGGGGGAGGTTGTGATGATTACTTACTGCTAATTATTGTCCTATATCCTGTACAATTTGAGGTTTTAGAATTACAAAAGGCTATGTATATTTAGATCAGAACTCATAAACTGCAAAACACTTTTACATTTATGATCAAATTTAATCTTCAGAGAAATTTTAAAGATGAGGAGACTGAGACCTGGAGAATTATTGGCAAAGAGAAGGTGCATCAAGCTGATAGGTCTGGAGTAAACGTCTGGTTTCAAACCTGTCTCGCTTCCATCCTGCCCTAGGGTCCTTGCCCGTCCCTCTGGGAGAGCTGTGATCCAGAACTTCATGCTGATTCCAGACTGAGTATCCACACACCCCTTCAGAAGTTCCCTTGGATGTTAGTGCCCAAACAACTCAAACTCTGTCCAGCATTGCTCAGGGTTGCCCTGCACAACCCTCTTTCTCTGGTTGCCTGTCTGCACAGGCGTGGCCTGGGCAGCTCCACTGACACCCCTCACTTTCGTTCACCACGTGGAGTTGACCTCTTCAGAATGCCTCCGTCACCCGTGCCTCCGCCTCCCTGGACACTTCCAGTTGCCCGTTAACTCCTTTCCCTGCACCCACTCTCACCCCTCAGCCCCTGTTTTGACCTGTCTGCTGGACCCACCGAGGTCTGGGAGTTGGGCAGTGGTCTCTTCATGTAAAAAGTGAGCATTATTGAGTATCTGACATGTATGATTCCACACACATGTGTGCATATACACACATGTGCATGTACACACATGCACGTGCACACCGAGCTGCTCGCTCTGTTGTGTCAGATGTTGGGACTATTTTCTGTGACACATCTCTTTAGTAAAGAGCCTGAAAATGTTCAGAGGTGTGCAGCCTGCCTTCTGCCTGTTACAGCCATGAGACCTCGAGCAAATTTAATCACTCCTCAAATGTCTCTTCTAGAAAATGAGGAAGGGGATATTGACTCATGGAGATACGATAACTAAAGGGACCAATAGCATAAAATGCCTGGCTCATACTTCCTGCTGATAAAAAGCTGAGAAGTCATTCATTTGTGAGGCGGAAGGAAGGACAGAGGTATTTGTCAGATGCTGGGGAAGGGTCTAGGCTACCCACTCCAGTATTTTGGGGCTTCCCTTGTGGATCAGCTGTTAAAGAATCCTCCTGCAATGTGGGAGACCTGGGTTTGATCCCTGGGTTGGGAAGATCCCCTGGAGAAGGGAAAGGCTACGCACTCCAGTATTCTGGCCTGGAGAATTCCATGGACTATAGTCTATGGGGTCGCAAAGAGTTGGACTGAGCGACTTTCACTTCACTTGTGACATGCTTCAGCGGGGAGCTTCTGCAGTCATATCCCTGGATCTCATAAATAAACCAGTGTGTCCCTATCATGAGGTTTTGTGCCTGATTGAGGTCTCCCTCGGGAGTTAAACAGCAAGGTCTGTACCTTCCAGAGTACAAGGGGAGCATGTTCTGTGGGGGTTCAGTCGATATTTACTTTTTCAGGGGATGAACAATCAGTACGTCCGCCGGGAGGTCTTCTGCCGGAACACCTGTCACGAGCTCAAACGCTTCTGGGAAAGGGAAATTGGCAAACAGACTTACTATCGAGAATCAGAAGAACATCGCCTGGGAAGAAGTGCACTGAGAAAGTATGTGCCTTGTCTACTTTTTTATTATTAATTTTTAAAAATAAACTTTGATTTTTAGGGTGGTTTTAGGTTCACAGCAAAACTCCACCACACAGCCTCTCCCACCAGCAACATGCCCCACCAGAGGGTACTCTGTTATAATTCATAAACCTACATAGACACATCATAATGACCTTCGCTTGTGTGTTTTTTGAAAGCAAAATTAATTTCCCCAGAAAAATGCCAGTCCTAGAGGATGCAATTATTTTAATTTTCCCTGCATGTGGTCCTGCCACCATCTGTGGTTATGGGCAGTAATTTAAGAAATTCTTCCAAAACAAGTGTACACAGCTTTCATCTTTATAACCAGAAAAATCTCTCCTCTCTGTCACCATTTCTAGTGTGTGAGGGTTACACTAAATTTGTGGAGCGTGTCAACAGATGTATCCATGAATAACAATCAAACAAAGGAGACAATGACCAGTTAATGGTCAGTGCTCATTTGGATAATGACACAGGATGTCCTGCATGGTTCTGGGAGGCTCTTGGCCCTCTGGTATGCAACCCTGTTCTAGCCAAGCAAGTCGAGTGGAGAGCAGTGACTCATACGAGCAGACCTGGGTTGCTGTCTCTGGAAACAGTGGCACTTCACCACCCTCACACATACAGCCTCTTGATGACTGCAGGGAGTCACCTACAGGCCACAGGAAAGGACAGGCCAGCTTGTCTGTTCGCACAGAGGGAACAGTTCAGTTGCTGTCTGTGCACTAAGACCACAGCTACTGTGTAGCCAGGGGCTATGGGGCATGTGTATGCTAGCCATTTTATCTCCTCTATTGGCTTTTTAGCTATATCTCTGTGTGTTATTCTAGTGGTTCCTTTAGGATTTATATACTTATCACAGTCTGCCTTCAAGTGATATATCATTTCCTGTAGAGGGTAAGAACCTTGCAATCATATGAATACAACTTTATCTCACCTCTGGTTTTTGAAAGATAGCTTTGCTGGGTAAACAATTCTAAATTGGCAGGGCTTTTCCCCCCTCTTAAACTTTAAAGATATTGCACTTTCAAAGGAAATTTTAGAAATTAAGACTAAAATAGTACTCAAATAGAAAGAAAGAAAGTGAAGTCACTCAGTCATGTCCAACTCTTTGCGACCCCATGGACTGTAGCCTACCAGGCTCCTCTGTCTGTGGGATTTTCCAGGCAAGAGTACTGGAGTGGGTTGCCATTTCCTTCTCCAGGGTATCTTCCCAACCCAGGGATCGAACCCGGGTCTCCCACATTGTAGGCAGATGCTTTACCATCTGAGCCACCAGGGCTCAAATAGAAATGAGATTTCAAATATGTATATATTTAAATTTGCAAGTCCTCTGCATACCTTTTCAAGCCCAAACACACACATGCACACACAAGCATACTTAAAACACCTTCAGAATAAAAGGGACAGGAGCTTCCCTGAACCAAAAGTCATGGAGAGGAACACTCCATTTGTGTATATTTTGTTTCTGTTTTCAGGCTCAGGGAAGAATGGAAGCAGAAAGTGGAAACAAAGCTGAGACTACGCAACAATCCAGATGAGACAGAAAAGCAGGCTAACGTTGGCCAAGAGCTGCACTGACACCAGAGGATACAAAGCACTGAGGTTATTCTGCCAGGACGAGCCAGTGCAAATCCCTTAGTCCCTCTGCTACACCATACATATCCCATACTATTGTTTCCCCCACCTGTGAGGGGATTCACCTGGGGATCCTTCTCCAGTGCTGAGTGGGAATTATTAGCCAAGATAGTCCTCCCTTCATGGGAGCCAGAATATTATTCCCAGTACCTCTAAAGATGGAATTATCTAACATCAAAGCTCTATGCAGCTTACTTTATTTCCATATTATTATCTTCCAATTTTGAAATCCCAATATTTGAAATTCTAAGCACACAAGGTGGGGGGGGTGATGATTTTTATAGTCATACTGGGTTGACCAAAAAGTTCACTCAGGCTTTTTGATAACATCTTATGGAAAAACCCAAATGAACTTTTGGCCAACCCAATACTTTCAACATTTGCACAGTACTGTTGCTCGACATTTCTCCTAAGAAACAGATCATGTAATCCTTTCTCTTGTTTTCTTTTAATAAGAGAAATGCACCTATCTGCAGCAATAAAAATATTGTAAATAGTCAATAGTATAAGGTTCATAAATTAATTGATCTAATACTATGTTTTCTTCAAATGAATTTAATTGGCTTATTCAAAAACACGTTCACATCGAACCACTCAATAAGATTAGGATAATTTTAGTCTAACTTGGTTGCCATGCCATTCTTGGCATGTGTGCTCTTTGTTTTGGCCATTCAGGCATGCAGGATCTTAGTTCTCCTGACTAGGATCAAACCCACACCCGCAACAGTGAAAGCGAGAAGTCTTAATCACTGGACCACTAGGGAAGTCCCATGTGGTCTTCATTTTCTTGCTTTAAATCTCCACATGCTGGCAGCTCAGCTAAAGTATATCTTGCCACCCCAACAAAGTGTCTGTCACATAGATTCTGGACTTTGAAATATCATTGTCACTGCCCAGCTATCCCTCAGATCCCCTTACAGGGTTGCTGCTTCTTAAAGCAAAAATTATAACTAGGCCTGGTGCACTTCCCAAACAGGGCAAAGGAGGAGAGAGGTAGATGCATGTTGTAAAGTACTTCATGGTTGTAGGTAGCTAGCACCTGCAAAGTCTTACATATTCAGGCTGCAGTGCTACCAGGAGACACAGAGAACAAGGCAAGGCATGTGTTCCAGTCCTCTAAATGCCCTGAAATACCACAAAGTGCTTCCATTAACATCCCCAGGGGGCCCAGATGGAAATCACCATCTCAATGGGAAGCAAGAAGAGTTAGGGGATCATTTCCTCAGATTACACTTATATGATCCAGGAAACAGGGCTCAGAGCCCTTCTCCCTGCTACGGTCTCTCATTCAACCTGGGATTCAATTCAATGAATAAACCACGAATCTCAGTTGGGATCACTGAGAGCATTCTGATGAAAGAGGAATTTTTGTTGGATATAAGAGGGAAAGTGAAAGTGTTAGTCACTTAGTCGTGTCTTTTTGCGACTCCATGGACTGTAGCCCACCAGGCTCCTCTGTACATGGAATTCTCCAAGCAAGAATACTGGAGTGGGTACCATTCCCTTCTCCAGGGGATCTTCCTGACCCAGGGATTGAACCTTGGTCTCATGCATTGCAGGTACATTCTTTATTGTCTGAGCCATGAGGGAAGCCCCTAAGAGGGGAAATAGAAGTTAAAAAGAAGGAGAATAAAAGACAGAATTTGCAGGCTCTGTCTGAGAGGCTCTTAGAAGCAAAGGCCTACCATCACAAACTGCAAAATGCTGCTGCTGGAATGTAAATGCAATCAAGTGAGGCAGAAAATGCAGGTGAAAATTTGTTGTGGATTTTCTGACTCATCACATGCCCAGCACTGTGCTATAAATACAGCAGGAAAAAAAAAAAAAAACAGAAGTGATGGCTCTGGAGGCTACCAGTCTAGGGAAGAAGATAGCAGAAAAGCCAAGGTAATAAGTGTGAAGAACTAAATAACACTGGGAGCCACAGCAGCAAAGGTGCCCACCTGATATAGGAACCCATTCTGGCCGAAAGAGGACTTCTTAAGAACAGGCTAGTTAAGCCCAGCTGAGCATAATCCAGTGAAGGCGAAATTCGGGACTCAGGTCCCGTGTGTCTTGAGGGAATACATTTAGCTAAGCCAGAATGGGAGTGAGGAGAAAATGTAGCAAGAGCTGAATCTGAAGAAATCAGCATTCAGGGCCTTGCTGGCTGAGTACCTGAGCTTTTCTCAAGGGCCAGCCACTGAAGGGTGTTGGCCAGGGGAGTGCCACAACGGACATGGTTCAGGAGGATTACTTTGCACAGAAAGATGGCAGGACAAAGCTGGGCAGGAAAGCCAAGAGCTTCAGCAGATGCCTCTCAAGAGGCAAGAAGGACCACACGAAGTCCTCAGTGCCCTGGTAGCAGCGACTGGGGGGAAAGAGATGGGGAAAGAAGCATGAGTGCCTTTTCTCACAGTACTAGAGGCTTGAAGTCCAAGATCAAAGTGGCAGCATGGTTAGTTTCTGATGACAGCTCTTTGCTCTATTGTAGATGGCCACTTCTCACCATGTCCTCACATGGCATAAGGAGAGAGAAAGGGAGAGAGAGAGGGTGAGAGAGGGAGGGAGAGAACAAGCTCTCAGGTGTCTCTTCTTGTTGTTTAGTAGCTAAGCCATGTCCGACTCTTTGTGACTCTGTGGACTGTGGCCTGCCACGTTCATCTGTCCATGGGATTTCCCAAGCAAGAATACTAAGAGTGGGTTGCCATTTCCTTCTCCAGGAGATCTTCCTGACCCAAGGATCGAACCTGTGTCTCCTGTATCGGCAGGCAGGTTCTTTATCACTGAGCCACCAGGAAAGCCTGGTGTCTCTTCTTACAAGGACACTAATCCCACCATGAGGGCCCCACCTGCATGACCTTATCTAAACCTAATAACCCCCCAAAGGTCTCATTTCTAAATACCTGTCTTTAGGAAGGGTTAGGGCTTCAGGATATGAATTTGGGAAGGGGTAGGATTTCGGGGATAGGGAGGACACTGCAGTCCATAGCAGAATGGGATGCTTTCAATCTGTGTATGAAGTCCTGGACACAGCCCATTTATCAAACGGATCAGGATCAAACAGCAAAAACTTTGATAACTGAACTACAGCATGGAACAGCATAGGTTTCAAATTGACCTCTGGGTAGCACACAAGCAACAGACCACAAAAGCACTGCAAAGGCTTTGAAAAATAATTGATATTTAAAACATAGCCCACAAATGTGGGCCAGGACACGCATTCTTAACATAAATAGATTGACTGCCTATTAAAATAGTTATATGAAAAACAGAGTCTCCTAACCTTGTACTCAAAATGTCCAGGATATAGTCCAAAATTACTCATACCAAGAGCCAAGAAAATCTCAACTCAAATGGGAAAAGATAATCAACAGACACTTAGTACTGAGATGACATAGAGGTTGAAATTATCTGACAAGGATTTTAAAACAGTTACATAAACACTTCAATAAGCAATTACAAGAACTCTTTAGGCAAATGGAAAAAGTAAAAAAATATCAGCAAAGGAACAATAGATATGTAGACGAACCAAACGGAACTTTTAGAAATGAAAGCTTTCACAACCAAGGCAAACAAACAAACGACAAAAATAACACTGGATGAGCTCAAGGGTAGAAAGGAAAATACAGAGAAAAGGATCAGTGACGTTTCAGATAGTTGATAAAATTATTTAATTTGAATAAGAAAGAGAAAACAGTTTTATTTTATTATTATTATTATTTTTTGGCAGTGCCACATGGCTTGTGGGATCTTCGTTCCTCAACCAGGGATTGAACCCACTCCCCCTGCCTTAACCACTGGATTACCAGGGAAGCCCTGAATACAGTTTTCTCAAAAAAAAAAAAAAGTGGCAGAGTGTCAGGACCTATGGGACAATAGCAAAAGATGTAAAATTTGTGTCACCAGAGTCCCAAGAGGAGAGGATGCCCACTTTCACCACTTCTATTCAACATAATACTAGACATCTAGTGAGAGCAACTAGCCAAGAAAAAGAAAATAAAAGGTTTATCTCTGTTCTTATATGACATGATCTTATATCAAGATAACCCTAAAGATTACACACAAATACAAAATAGACTGTCAGAACTAACAATAAGTGAATTCAGAAAAGCTGAAGAATACAAAATATACTCAAAAATCAGTTATATTTCTAATATACCAAAAATGAACTATGTGAAAAAGATTATGAAAACAATTCCACTTGTTTTAATAGCATCAAAAAGAATAATGTACTTAGGAATTAAATTAACTAAAGAGGCAAAAAGTTTTGTACACTTAAAAGTACAAAATATTGCTGAAAGAAATTTAAAAGATACAAATAAATGAAAAGACATCTCATGCTTATGGACTGGAAAAATTAATATAGTTAAGATGTCAGTATTATCCAAAGCAATCTATAGATTCAATGCAATCTCATCAAAATCTCAATGGTGATTTTTACAGTAATAAAAAAAATCTGCCGTAAAATTCAAAATTCAACGAACTCCAAATAACCAAAAACAATCCTGAAAAAGCAGAAAGTTGGAGGTCTCATACTTGCTGATTTCAAAACTTTCTACAAAGCTAAAGTAATCAAAACAATGTGGTACTGGCATAAAGACAGACACACAGGCCAATGTAATAACACAGAGAGCCAAAAAATAAACTCTTGCACATGTGGTCAGATGCTTTTCAACAAGGGTGGCAAAACCATTCAATAGGGAAAGGATAGTCGTTTCAGCAAATGGTGCTGGGAAAACTGAATATCGAAATGGAAAAGAATGAAGTTGGACACTCATTATACCATTTACAAAAATAAACTCAGAATGGATCAAAGACCTAAATATAAGGGCTAAAACTATAAAACTCTTAGAAGAAAGCATAGGGGTAACTTTATGACATTGAATTTGATAATAATTTCTGAGTTGGACTTGGATATGATGACAAAAGAAAAAACAGATCAATTGGGCTACATCAAAATTAAAAACGTCTGTACATAAAAGGACACAATCAATAGAGTGAAAAGGCAACCCATGGAATGGGTGAAAATATATACAAATCATATATCTGATAAAGGTTTCACAGCCAGAACATATGAAGAACTAGAACTCAACAACAAAACACAAACTACCTAATTCAAAAATGGGGAATGTAGTTGAGTAGCTATATTTAAGTGGATATTCAACAGAAATCTCCAAAGAAAATATGCAAGTGGCCAGTGAGCCCATGAAAATATGCTCAACATCCTTAAATCATTAGGGAGACACAAATCAAAATTACAATGAGATACCACCTCACATCCATAAGACGGCTACTATCCAACAAACAGAAAATAAGTATTGGGGAGGATGTGGAGAAATTGAAATCCTGTCTGTTAGTGGGAATGTAAAAATAGTACAATTGTGGAAAACAGTGTGTCAGTTCCTCAAAAAATTAAATGAAGAATTATCACATGGGCCAGCAATTCTACTGCATATATACTCAAAAGAATTGAAAGCAGGATCTTAAGGTGGTGTTTATACACTTATGTCCATAGCAGCATTATCCACAGTAGTCAAAAGGTAGAAGCAACCCAAGTATCCATCAACGAACGAATGGATAAGCAAAACATGGCACAGCCATACAATGGAACACTATGGAGCTTTAAATAGGAATGAAGGTCTGACACATGGTACAACATGGATAAACCCTGAGGACATTGGGCTAAGTGGAATAAGCTAGTCACAAAGGAACAAACACTGTATCCCTCCAGGCTTGCATGGAATGGGGAAGGAGCAATTTCCTCAAATAAAAAGCGGAAAGTGTACTGAGCAGAAAATAATTTGTCCCCATAAATCCAAGGGGACCACGACCAAATGGCAAACACCCACAGGACCTCAACACATCTGTGGTCACATTCCCACCCTTAGCTGTTCTGAGCAGCATCTGCTCAGAGCTAAACTCAGAGAAGTTCCTTTCTGGCTTTCCTTTCCAAATCTGTGGTTCCCACAGCAGCCAGTCTTATACCGCAGAGCCCTGTCCTGACTTGGGTTCAGAAAAGAGCATGGTGCAGACCCAGCAGACATTTCCTCAGGGTGAGGTGGGGTGGATCAAGGAAGAATCCATTTCCTTCTGAGCATCTGAATGAATACCATGGAAACCTGAGAGCTCCAGGGGCCACCATGGCCTCAGACTGTAAAGAGGAGAAGTCTAGCTGCTTGGAAATAAGAGAGAAGCAGATGCCTGGAGAAAAACATATGGGTGAAAAAAGTGTCCTCCAGGGTTCTCAGCGGCCTTCCATTCCCAGTTCTCATCTTTCCCAGGGTCTGACTGCTTACCCAACTTGGGCTCCATGAGGTACTGATGCATCCGTATAATAAATTCCCTTTTCAAAGCTGCCTACACATTTCCCTTATTCACAAAGTTACAAACAATATGGATTAAAGGAGATTTCAGGACTTCCCTGGTGATCCAGTGATTAAGATTCCACCTGCCAACGCAGGGGACACAGTTTCTATCCCCAGTCTGGGAGGATCCCACATGCCGCGGAGCAGCTAAACCTATGTGCCACAACTACTGGGCCTGTTCTAGAGCCCGTGCCCCGCAACAAGGGAAGCCACTGCAAGAGGCCTGAGCACCACAACAAAGAGAAGCCGCCGTTCGCCAGAACTAGAGAAAGCCCAAGCCCAGCAGCGAAAACCCAGTGCAGTCAAAAAATAAATACATATATATTTAAAGGAGATTTCAAAGTCTGGGTCAGGGAATGGGGCTGTTCTGTAGAGACTGGGCCTCCCACATCACCCGTGAAGTCTGCTGGGACCTGAGGCCCCAGATGCGACAGTGCTCTAGAATGCCAAGTGACACCTCTATAGGGGAAAGAGGCAGTCTCAGAAGTTTGGTGCTAGGTTGCTTACTGGGAGAACACCCAGAGTCCACTCAACTCATGGACTAAATTCTGCAAACAAACCTCTCCCAGTTCTATCTCAAGGGCAGCCTAAATACTGTCGGTTCTCCAGAGCAGTCCCGATTTTTAATGTGTTGCCAATATCTGCTCCTGTGTCACCATTTTTGGTGAAGAAATGTGGTCACCATAAATATATTCCAACAGGATTCCAAGGATTTTTCAAAGACATCTCTCATAGATTGTCTCGGCTCAGCAAGTAAGTACTATGTGTACACTGGATAAAGGAATTAGTGATCAGAAGCTACTGGACAGGGCAGCATGCATTCCACAGGGCCCAGGGAGCTGGTGCTGTTTGTTCTGAAGCCACAAAGCACCTGATCATTTGTGTCGGGCTAACTTTCTGTACAACATATTAAACGTACAGAAAGAAAATTCTACTGTGCATAATTCTAGCTAGATGACCTTATTTATGAGCTTCAGTTTCCTCACCTTTAAAATAATAGTTAAAAATTACTTTCTTCATAAGTAAAGCACAGCGCCTGACATATCGTAAGTGATGGTAGGCAAATGGTGCAAATGGAGGTGTAAAGCAACTGAACAGATTGCTAAACTTCCAAGAATGGTAATTTCTACAGTTACAAATAGGCTTCAGGTGAGTGCTTTTAAAGGCTGTTCCCACATTTAAATGCTCAAGATCGAAGTATTCTTTCTTCTAAGATTTTCCCAGAAAGTTTCTCCTCTCCCACTCCCATATTCCACCACCCCCAATCGCATTATCTCCATAAATAGTACCCCAGTCCCCTGTTACTCAGATTAAAATCTAGTCACCCTGGCTCTTCTCTCTCTCTTAAGTCTTCCATCTAAACCACTCACAAATCCTGCCAGTTCTACCTTCAAAATTCACAAGGTTCTTAAGTTCATAAGGTTTAGAATGAGACCACTACACCCTAGTTCAAAGATGACAGTAACTTTAACACAATTAAAAGTTATCATCTTTATACTACGTAATTTATAAGAGGAGGTCAGAGCCACCCACTCCCCCCAAGGACACCTTCTTTGGGAAGTGCTGTTCCCTTCCCATGAGTGATGGTTCACTTAGGATGGGTGCAAGCGAGTAGGGTTGGTGAGCTGTAGGTCCCTCAAGGAGCTTGATGGAAGTGGTACTTTTTAAATAGAGTGTGAAACAGAGAGAGAATTATATTTCCAGGCCACTGCTCAGATATTCAGGAGCACTACCTCCTCAAGACACTTTTTAGGTATCTGTAAAAATGGATATCCTAGGACCTTCTGTTTCAGTGTCTACCTGGTCTCCTAAATGGGGGATAGAGACTTGGCAGAAGTCTTGGCTAGGTCCATGCTGGTCTCCAGCACAAGGCATCAGAGAGAATGATGAATTCACAGTCAAGGTGGTGATGAATGGGAAGAAAAGGTCTTGGACTTGGAGATTCCATTTCTATGGGGATAGGTTTTATGGGTGTGCTGGCAGGTGGAACAGTTTGTGAATGTCACATCTCTGAGAATTAAAAAGGGATGTGTCTCTTTGGAAATACACGAGCATTGCTGACTGGGTGGGGCTCTAACCTATTCCCAGGCTGAACATGTCCCGAAGAGATTTTTATTGATTGGTATGTTTTAGTTTAGTTTTTTGTGAAGCATGTGAATACAAGTAGAATGAAATTCTTCTTTTAGGACTGATCATAAAATCAACTTGTCATGTTGCTGTGGATGTGACTTATTTTTGAAGTTCCATTGGAATTCTCTTCTAGGAAAAAACATGTTTATGGAATCTTGTATAGTGCTTGAAAATAATACCTGTATGACATAGGATTAGTTTGTTTGAGGTCAAGAAAGAGACTTAAGGGATGAATCAGGCCCTGAAGCTCAGCTCCCAGGCCATTCTGTCCCTCTGGCTTGTGTACTCTCAGAGATTTGAACAGTCCTGGATGTTGCTCTTTGGAAATGAGCAGACACTGCTTCCTTTTCCCTAATCTGTGGAAAGGTCACCAGGATAATGCATCTACCAGGTTGAAGACCAGCTTTGGGAGAACTTGAGAAACACAGTGGGAGAAGACCAGGAAAGGAAGATTCCAGCTACATGGTCTGGCTGCGGGGAAAGGGTAAGATAAGTTGGGGCCAGGAAGACCCAGGGCCCACCTCAGGGGGCTCTGAGGCTGAATGTGAAAGCAGAAACCTCGGCTGCCTTGGCATCCAGTACAGCCCTAGGGTCTGGAACAACACTTATAATAGGTTATGAGACATACAACTTACCTGCTGGGTGAATGAATGGAGCGTTCACACAAGCACATTGCTCTATGAGAAACTCCTCAACAACACCCCATTCACAGTAGGGCCAGGGAGGCTGAACAGTTGTCACCTCGGGCCTATTTCCTCCCCCTTTCAGCAGAGAACTCACTCAGCTTGTCTGAATTAGTTCACAT
>NW_011495042.1:1220206-1235483 GCF_000754665.1 Bison bison bison | reverse complement strand
GGCTTCTCCTTTTGACAAGGGCACTTCCTGACCAGGAAGATTTCATTATTTTATAACTGTTCAACTGGTTCCATTCGGCCTAAAAAATGAAGGGCATTACAGTGGCATGGTGCTTCTAGAACTTTTTTTTCTTTTTTGTTTCTTTTTCTTCTTTTTTTTTTCTCCTTTTTTTTTCTCTTCTTTTTTTTCCCTAGAACTTTTTCATATGGGTCCAATCCAGTTGTGCCAGGCCTGGGCCTACCTCTGGGTGCGCCCTGCGGCTTCTTGGCTGGTACTTTCTTCCTATTAAAGATAATTGTATATATAAGCCCTGAGTGGCTTTAGCGATGGGTGGTCCCTGTTCCTTGTTCATGACAGCGGCCCAATTCATATCCTTCTACCCTCAGAAGGCTGCCTTGGAGGACAGCTCTAGAATCTAGTGAGGACTTGGTACAAGAAGAGGGAAGGGTAAAAAGAAGGCAGAGAACAAACCAAAGGAAGTAAAATCCATGAACGAGAGATAGTATAGTTTTTTGGAAAGAATCCTGCAAAGCGTTTAGAAAAATTGATTCCTGATCTGATACATCTCACTGACAGGCCAGCCAAATGTATTTTGTTGGACTCGTACAGCAGGTAATTAAGCTGACTGAACAAGACCTCAAGTTGCAGGATGAAACCCTCTGACAGTATTGATTCAACCTCATCCCCCAGGGTTCAGGACCCATCAGCCAAACAAATCCCATCAACCCTGATGATGTGTACTTTAGAAAGCCAAGGGGCTTTCTCCTCAAGCCTCTACGCTGACCTTTCCTCTTGGCCCAAGGCATTTATCCAGGTACACAGGGTGTATTAGGATTACGGGCTCCACTTTCTCCTGCAAGTAGGAAGCCTAGGGAGGTTCTATCATCTGTAACAGACCCAGCCCGCGAGCTGAGGCTGCCCTGAATGCCTTCCAGAGCTGAGGTGGTGGCAATGATCAAGTGGCATTGATCACTTCAGCTGAAATCAAGGACAAGTTTTCACATCACCTTTCCTAACTGGATGATTCCCATTGGAGGGAAAAGTGCCCTCAGGGTCCACATACATAGTGAGTCTGAGCAAACAATGGTAACCTTATTTTGAAGAGATCTCAGCAATTGTCAGGGGCTTCCCAGGTAGCACGACTGGTAAAGGCCCTGCCTGCCAATGCAAGAGACTTAAGAGGCATGGGTTTGATCCCTGGGTCGGGAAGATCCTCTAGAGGAAGGCATGGCAACCCACTCCAGTATTCTTGCCTGGAGAATCCCATGGACAGGGGAGACAGTTCATAGCATCACAACAAGTTGATACAATTGAAACAACTCAGCATGCACACACACACAGCAGTTGTCAGGGCTAAAGGAGCCGCCAGTGGTTAAGCACTCAAAGGTCTCTTATGACAACCCCAAGGTACCAGTCACCTGTGGGCCTGACACGATGGAGACAGGTGTCTGTATCCAACAGAGCCATGAGCCATGAAACAGAGCCCAGAGCCCTAAGTCCTTCCCTTCTCTGAGTTTCCCCAGCATACTTGAAGAGACGTGTATGGCCTTTGATTTCTCTGGGGGAAATAAAGATCTCTGGCCTCTGCCCCAAGAATCTTACTCCGTAAAGGAGCTGCATTGAGGACATAGGGGGATGGGAGAATCAGTATCATGTCTCATTGATTTACTCCTGGCTTGATGGTTTCCTATGGTGGCGATCTTGGTGCTTCATTATTTATGTAGACTTTAATTCTATCCTGTGCTTTCTGATTGATTCTTGGATGAAAGACTCAAGTAACATACACTGATAGTCAAGTGCATAATTTATACAAATTTTAGGTATATAATATGTAAGAGGCACAAAGGACCTGAAGCAGTGTAGGTAGACAAACATGAAATAAATTAACAAAATGAGCCTGTCTTAGTATGTCAGGTTACAATAGATAACACTAAAAACTGGAATAACTGTGCGTGATTTTTCCCCCACTTTGGTCACATCACATGGCATGAGGGATCTTAGTTCCCTGACCAGGGATCGAACTTGCACCCCCTGCACTGGAAGCACAGAGTCTTAACCACTGGACCTCTAGGGAAGTCTTCTGTGCAGACTTTAAAGGAATTTTGTGTTATTTTAACTTAGTGCTTAAATTTGGGGCTCTGGAATGAATTAACAATTTTCCACTGAAATTAAACTTAATTATGTTTTGTAACTTAGGAGAATTTGCCCCAGATGAGGCTTTTTTTCTTTCCTCTTCTGATCTTTATGTTATAAGCATTTTCAGATTTAAAGTATAATGAATATGCATACATATGTGATCAAAATTTAACAACTGCTGACATTTTTCCATGTTTGCTTTACCTATAACTGTTCTGCAAATGTTTTTGAAAATAAATTACAGACACACTGACATTTCACTCCTTAGGTTTCTCTGAAATTTTCTCTGAAAATATGACATTTTCCCACATAACTAGTATAAAACTATCACACCTAACAAAACCAATAGTCATTCCTTAAGCTTATCTAATACTCAGTAAAAATCATATTTCTCGAGAATAAATTATTCAACCTACAGTTGGAGAAACATTGTAATCCGGGAAGGAACCTGAAGATATTATATTTATATATCTAAGACTCTATAATAGTTTCCCTGTGGAAAGAACCAAAATAGCTCCCTTACATAAGGGAAAAAAGTGACAGAAATTTTCATTTTGTTCAAAAAAGTTTTAGACAGCATCAACAGAAACTTGTAAATTTCATTGCTATTGTCTGAGTGTGCATCAAGGTGAACAGGACGTTCAAAGTTCCCAAAGGGGACTCTTTTCCTTGGGCATCAGTAGGAGTCCCTGAACTGGAGACACAGCACATCTTTCCTCTCCTCTTTAGATACACACCAATGTGTGAGGTACACTGATCATCAGTTCTCAAACTCTCAAGACCACTGCCTCCCAAAGAAAGTGACCTTCCTGGATTCTCAAAACCCACTAAGGATGGCTCTGGCCAGCACCGCTCTGTGCTATTCTGTTCTCACAGCTGTGCTCCTCGGGGTGTCTGTGAAGCACTGAGACACTGGATCATCAAGGCCAGAAACTGACTCTCAGCTACATCCCACTTACCTTCCTCCTCCTGGGTTTCCTCTGTTCTTACTCTCCATCAGCCCTCCCAACACGGGCACCTGCATAGCTCAGCAAGTGACATTTACATTTGTGTTTACTGTGGTTATTTCTACTGTTTAGGCTAAAATCATGACTGTGGTTTTGGCTTAAAAATAAAGGCAGAAGGATAAGACAGTGGTTTATATCAGGAGCACTGACTCTGTCCCTCCCATCATGCCTTGATCCAAGTCAGAATCTAGAGTCAGGTTGGGACTCTCTCGTTTTTTCACTGAAATGAACACATACTCTGAGTCTACACACTACACATCCATCATTGCTGGATGCACTAAGGGCTCTGTCACTGCCTTCTACTGTGTCCTGGAATGCATGGGATCCTTGGCCCTGGGAAGCACTGCTGTGGATTCCCCAGTCAGGAACCTACCTGACACCCTCGGTGAAGCCAAGTTCAGGCATGCTGGTGTCCTGCAGTGTCTGGGTCACCTCCTTCCCTGTCACAGCACCATGGTGACCATGCAGACCTTTTTCTTCTCGGCCTCCAGTGCAGGACTACCAGGCTGCATCTTTGCCACCCGAGTGCTACATCAATATTCTGCTGAGTACTGGTAAGAAAACCTTGCAGGGTTTATTTTAGGGTCTATTTAAGGAGTAAAACAGGCCCTGGAGTCAATAAACATTTCAAAGATTCATCTTATGGTTCTCAAATAAGATGTCTGATAGGTAGCAGACACATGAAAAAATCACCATTTTTATAGAGATAGTGATTTCAAACCGAATTTATAATTTCACCTCTTTCTCAGTTAGCAGAGGTTTTTCTCCTGTGTTCTCTAGTATACCAGGGGCACAGCTATGCTCAGTCAACAGTTCTTGAAACTTCAAAGTTACTTTGGATATTCCACTCTACAAAATTAAATCTATTATCCCTATTATCTATTTACAGGTACAAAAACTTCATTTTACCCTTCAGTTCTTGACTGAATTTTCTAGCCAAGACACTGATAGTCGGTACAATCTACCAGGTGGTCTACTATTAATATTTTAATTAAATTAAAATATTTTGGTCTCAAATTATTTTGGTCCCAAAAAACCTTTAGGCAGCATCAATAGAAGTTAATGCTCATTCCTAAATAAAATGGCTTTTCACATACTAATATGGGGACTTTTCCCCCTATTTCTTCTTCTAATATATTTAGAGTTTTATTTTTACCTTTTAACTATTCAGGTTATCTGGTGTTTGTTTTTGTGGTTTGTGAAGGAAGCTACACCATCCCTTTTTTTTTAAGAGAGAGAACTGGAGGGTGTTTGGTTTGCTATCTGTCCTGAGTGAGTCAGGTCTACTGAACATTAGTGACTAAAGTGAAAGACTGAAGAGATTTTGGGGTCCAAAGCCCCAACTTTGGGGAGGCCCTGAATGATGACAGGGCTGTTTATAAGCTGAAGATGTCATAAGCAAGGAGGGAACAGAATCGTAGTTTCCTGGGAGCCTGGGAATCCTGTGGGATCTGGGCCACCCAGGGGTCAGTTACAGGACAACAAGATTAGAGAGACACAGAAGCACATCAGATGGAAGAAATTCCTGCAATTCAGAGCCAGTCAGCATAAGAGATAGAGACGGGAGAGGCGGAGTCTGCCCTGAGCTCACACTGCCCACCATCTGGAGGGACAGGAACATTCAGGATGTGAGGGAGTTGGAGGGAGTCTCTGCATTACCCCAGGGTGGGGAGGATGAAACCTCAAGTTACAGTAACAGAGAATTACAGAAGCAGTGTGTGTGCTTTCTATTGCCATGAGAGCAAATGATCATAAATTTGGTGGCTTTAAAACAACACAAATGCACTCTCTTTCATTTCTGTAGGTAAGAAGTCTGACACGGCTTTCCCTGGGCTGTGTTCCTTCCTGGAAGCTCCAGGACAGAATCCATTTCTTTGCCTTTTCCAGCTTCTAGAGGCTCTTACACTCTTGTGCATCTCCCGGGTCATTCCTCCGTGGTCTTTATCTCCTTTTGATACTCTCCCATCTCCCTCTTCAACTTTTAAGGACCCTTGTGATTAGATTGGACCCACCCAGAAAATCCAGGACCAGCTTCCCTTCACAAGGTCCTCAACTTAATCACATCGACAAAAGCATGTGACAGATTCACAGCTTCAGGGATTAGGTAACAGACATCTTCCGAGGACAATTTCTCTGTCTACCACACATTGAAAAGGAAGAAGAAGAAGAAAAAAAAAAAAGAATCCTCAAACTTCTATCCATCATACAGTGGAGAAGTTGTGTTTCTGAGGCAGAAGCCATCAGTGTATGTGGGATCTGTAACTCCAGTCAGAAGGCTGCCTTAACAGGGAAAATAGCCACACTCCACGAGGCCATGGCCCCACCTCTTCCTGATCAGATCTCTGACGGCTCCTCTCCAGGCAAGGCCAGGGCTCCAGCCTGTCCTTTTTAGGGTACAAAAATGCAGCTTCCACCAACACCAACCCTACCATGTCCTTGAAACTAATCTGTGTTGTTTCCTGTGAAGGACAGTTCACACAGCCAGGAAACAGAGGTTTTAGGATGAGAACCACTTCTTACTGGGAGGGATGACGCTGTTGGGGAAAGGCCATGGTTAGGACAGTGACATGGGGGCAACTGCCCAATAGAAGCCCTCCAGGCTCCCCGGCCCAGTCACATGGTGGCAGTAGAGAAGTTTAGAAGACAAGGGTGGATGAGGAAGGAGCTCACTGCACATCAACGGAAGAGCTGTGGACGCAGAAGTGCTTAGAGAAAGCAACCCGCAGGCTGCACAGGCTGCCTCCCGCTCAGGCCGGTTTGTCCTAAGAGACTTTCTGATGACGAGTGTGGGGGACTGAGAATTATGCAGCCTGGAGCCTGGGGCAGTAGGAAGCTGACACTCCGTGAAGAGGACGCCTGGCGTTTTGATTGGCAGTTGCCTGACAGTTGTGGCTCAGCCTATCCCATTTGAGGCCCGTTACTGGCTTGACACTGGGCATTGGTGAACAGTGAGAGACTAGCTCCCCTTGTGTTGTTCTTCCCTGGCATGTCTGTCATGGAATAAAATGAGCCCTGCCCAGCAAGCCCCTATTATTAAATGAAAACAGTACGTCCAAGAAAGGAGTAAACCAGCTATCAACGGACTCTCCCACCTGCGTGGAAGTGTGGCCTTGCGATGTGGGGTCTTCAGTATACCACTGTCCTGGAGGATGCCTGGGAAAGAGCTAAAGCATGTAGGGGGAAAACGAAAAAACAAAAAAACTCTGCCCATGAACAGAGATGCAGACTGGAGCTTGTCCTGTAAGACACCCCCTGAACACACCTTGTTATATTTTCAGCAACTTGCAGCCAGTAGCCAACAGCCGTCAGTTGTGGCACCTGACCACTGAACAACCTGGATACAGTCCCAACCCCTTAGGGACAAACTGTGGCAGCAGACTGCTCAGGATTCACACGCTCTGTTCATAACCCACGGAAAAGGACCCTTTGGCAATGAACATCAGTGGAACCAATGATCAGTTCTGCGTCACACAGGTAAAGACCGCAGCCACCTGCACATACCATCGCCCAGACTCTGGAGACCCCTTACCCTTGCCCCAGGGGTACCACTGGGTGTCAACTACCGTGATCCCCTTTCTGGGTACCACACAACAATTCCCACTTGCAGAACAGACGCAGGACGTGCCATTTGACAACTCCTAAACGTGCTGCTGCATATCTGAACTCCCTGAACACATCCAGTCCGACAGTGATCCCTCCCTCGTGGTCACGAGTGCCAACATCTGGCATTAATGTGGTATTTCATGCCCAGTATCACCCACAGACAATAGAAGCCATGAAAAGATGAAGTGGACTCTTTTTTAAAAACGGGGGACATCATAAGTGGACCCTAATTGTGGCAATTTTTCAGAAACGTACCACCATTTAAGTACACTATTTAATTAGGATGGAGGATAAGAAAAGGCCCACCCTGCCTGCAAGAGACCCCAGCCACACAATGAGACTTCTCCCACCTCCATTTTCCCCTCCTGTGCCCACCTTCAGGAACCCAGACCACAGGGTCTGTGGGAGGCCGAGCAGAGCTGGGGACCAGGCAGTTTGGGGACATAATGAGCGTAAGCATAAGGTGATAACTCCTAGGGTGGTCCTGCCAGCATGGCCAGCATGATCTGAGATGCCATGTATAATCTCCTAGGGATGAATCCATCCGGAGTAAGAAACGGTGAGGATTTTTTAAAGGGTTAAAACTCCCGTGCTTCAGGGACAGGTCATACAGATACTGACCATGGGGCCATGAAAGGACAGCTGTTCTGCTGGTGGGAGGAGACCTCGGACGCTCTGGAGGTCAAAGGTGTTGCGGGGAGGGGGGAGGGGGTACGGCATTTAGTGACTTGGCTGTCACCTGCAGGACCCCTGGCCCAGCCCGTCATCTCAGAATGCCTTGACAACCTCACCCCAGACCATTGCCATGCCTTCCGATCTGAGTCCTGGACACCCCCTCTTGGGACATTCTGAACTGAGGACTGACTGGGAAGGCAGAATGGCTTCCACCAAACGACAAAACGGTATTTCCTAGATGCTGATATGAACTCCCTTAGCTTCACCTTATTACGGCTGGTGCCCTGTGGTTACTCTCTACTGTCAAAACAAAAACAAACCCCTCTTGTGTGCCTCTTGCAGAACTGAACTGGTTGCTGGCTCTGTCACCGCCAGCCCCGACTGGTCCTGCTGGTGGGACCACCTCCCACTCTCCTGGTTTCTTACCCACCCACCTTGGACCTGAGCCGGGGAGGCCTCCGCCAGGGGCACTTACTCAGAACTCAGGTCCAGCTCCCCCTTCTCTGTACGTAGCAAGCAGAGGAAGCAATGTCCCTGGTGAACTGGGGGGAAGCAGGCACCCGCCTGTCATACACCAGTAACGTGACGGAGCAGGGGAAGGGGCACTAGAGAGGGCTGGGGAGCAGGGAGACTTTTGCCTTGGGACACGGGGCTTCATGGGATCGGGGCCTGTGAATATGGCACAGACTGGGACCCAGTGGGACCAGAGGAGGAAATTTCTAGGGGAGAGAACAGGGGCAGGAGCTGGAGAGCAGGGAGGGCAGCAGACAGGTTTGACTGTCGAAGGGAAGTAGTCAAGGGTGGGGCGGGGGGCAGGGGGAAGCAGGGTTTGAGAGCTTGCATGAGAGACTGCCTGCAGGGCCAGGGCAAAGGTGGGTCTGCAGAGTCAGGGCTGCAGTGAAAAGTGGGGGGTTGGGTTGTGTGACTCGGACACATCTGCTCACTGAGAGGCCATTTACTAACTCTCAAGTGTCTCCGTCTTTCTCATCCCCAAGTCCAGGCCCTTGAAGGCCAGTGTGGCCCTTTGGAGACTGTCAGAACCCCATCAGTGGGAAGCATCTCCCCTGGCCTCTCTCCTCTCCAGCCCTGGAGAGTCTTGATTGAGACAGACTGTGAAGAATTCTACCACTTCCTAGCGATTGTTGCTGAAAGCAGAATCCTCATTCTGGAGAGGAGATGGGGACCAGAAAGACGGGGGCAGAGGCTGCTTTTCACATCAACTGGATCACTCGAGGTGCTAGAGTCCCTGGTTTCCAACCAGACTCAGAGTGGACACCAGTACTCTTACCGCAGCCAAAGGGCTCCAGCAGCGGCTGGGAGACACTATCACTGAGGGTGGACACGCCTGCCCATAGGCCATCTCCATCAACCTCCCCAGGGGACTTACAAGGCAGGTGGTCACCTGGCTCCAGGCGTCTTGTCTGTAAATGAAGCACTGACCTTAGCCGCCAATCTGCTGTCTAATCTGAAGGCCCCTTCTGGCTCTGCAGTTGTGCGGAAAGGGTCTGACAGCAGAGCTGCCCCGGGAATCTCCCGAAGCCCTGTCAGGAGGCCCCAGTTCAGTAGGTGTGGGCGAGGCCCAGCCAGAGGATGGGTGAAAGGGCCCTGGTGAATCTGAACTGTGATGAGTGGGCACCGATGCTGACAAAGCCAGGGAGTGTGCGGGGAGTGAGGCTGCAGCATCGCACCACCTCAGGGCTGCCCTCAGGCAAGGCTGCTGTCACTCGTTAAAGGATAAGAACCAGCTGACAACTGCTGGAGAGCTACCACAGTCCTGGGGGAGGGGCGTGCCCACGGCATCCTGGGGATCCCTATTCTTCACCAGTTCAATCCTCTTCCAGGGACCTCTGTGAGGACACCACGGGCATGTCTGGCAAAAACCAGAGCCCAAAACCGTTCTCCATTCCAGCTGTTCATGTGATGGAACCAGTCAGGGAAGCTCAGCTTTGCCCCTTCTTCTGGAGGCACCTGCGGCCCTCTGCTCAATGCTCCCTAGTATCTCTGAGGGTCCTTGGATTGGCCCCCTGAATCCTTGGGCACAGTCCCCCCGGAACCCTTGGGCCCCTCCTGTCCTTCCTGCGTGCAGGTCCAGAGGCCAATTCCCTTGGCACCTGCTGACAGTGAGGCAAGCAAGGTGAGTTTCTTTCCCCTCTCCCTCCAGCCTGCTCCAGCATGGCCACTGTATGTGGACTGCAGTTCAGAGACCCCCAAGCCCACTCCCTCAATGTCATAGCCAATGAGGGGAGGGCCTCACCAGAGGCCACCTAGCAGGGTGGAGCTGGAACAGTTCCTACCCTGAGGCCTAGAGAGGCCCGCACCACCCTGGGGCAGAGCTGGGAAAGAAGCAGGTCAACAGAAGATGACTCATGGGAAAAAAAAACCCAATAAAGGAAGCGGTCACTAGCAGTTTGGAGCCTCTGACCAGGACAGGAGAAATGGAATGACACCCCCCACGACACAGGAACTTCACTTACAGCCCAACAGACCAAAGTCAGACTTACGGAAGAATGCCAGAAGTCAGCAAGATGGATGGAAGGCTCTTTACAGATCCCCTAGTCCACCATTTTACAGATGGCAACACTGAGGCCCAGAGCGGCTCAGGCACGTGAAGGCAAGGCTCAGGCAAGGAGAAGTCAGGGTCTCTTTGCCTCAGCGTCGAGGAGGTCATCCAAGACTGGCTGGAGAGTGGTGGGGGACAGACCACCAGCTCCAGGGCCACACCCGTCACCCTCACCCCAGTCAGGACTCCAGCAGCATCTCCCTGGAGAAACTGGACCTCATCTCCTCAAAGAGCCAGAGTCACCTCCAGGGCCCATCCTGCCTTCTGCCCCCTGGGCCAGGCCGGGCCAGGCCCGGGCCGCAGGCATTCCACAGCGGCCCTCTCAGCGCTGCGGTGTGTCCAGGAGAAGCCGAGCTACCATGGCTCCCTGGAGCTCCAGCGGCTGGGCAGGCGATGTAGCCTCATGTCCTCCTTCTGGATGTGCTCGTAGCAGGACTGGCAGGAGAGAGGCGAGGCTGGAGCCAGCTGGCCTGCCAGCCCCCAGCCGCGTGCAGAGGCTTTAGGGCCTAACACGGGTGCACCCGCTCCCAGGTCTGGACCACTGTGTCTCCAATCAGCCCTCAGCCACAGTCTGCAAGGAAAGGGGTCCTTCCCTCTCCTCCTGTGTTCAGGGACGCCGCCTGGAACACACTCAGCCCTGGGAGCCGAGGGCCGGGATGTGCTCTGCCCACTTTCCCCAACTCAGCCCCTTTTAACGAGGGCTAGAGCAGGGGCTCTGTGAGGACCCCTCCCACGGAGACACACACTAGCTGTGAATTTGAGCGCATCCCCGTGATGGTGTCTGGGGCAAAAGGGGTCTGCCCCAGAGGCCAGGGCATTCCTGCCTTGGCCAACAGCTTCCATCCCTCACCTCCAGGGCCGTGAGCAGGAAGTCATACAGGCCTCCTGTGTGGAGAGGGTCCATCATGTCACGGATCAGGTGGATCTCGGCTCCCAGGTGCTGGATTCTGGAGCACCGCCGCCACCACCACAAGAGGGAGAAGGGGACCCATCAGGACAGGTGCCCAGCAGCTGGGAAGGAGCCCTGGTCTGGGTGGCTAGACACCTGGGCTGTGGTCCCCGCTGTGAGTGGTACCCATGGGACCCTGGGTGGGCCTTTCCGGGCCTCAGCTTCCCCATCTGTCCCAAGAAAGGCTTTGCCCATAGACGGTAGTGTTCAAAGGCTTTGCAGTATGTCTTGGTTGGGGGCAGGCAGGGTGGGAAGGGAGGCTCCTGGGCCCACCCCCAGCTGGGGCTCACTGGGCACGAGACACCACGTAGATGAGCAGCGGCAGCAGGTCGTCCATGGGCAGCTTGTGCTCCTGGCCCAGCACCCGCGACACGGTGGCCTCGATTTCCCCGTATGTCCGCTCCAGCACCTCCAGCTTCTCCCGGGGGTCCACCGTGGTGCTGCAGCAGGGTAACTGGCTCCAGATCAAGGCCCTCGGGTTCAGTCCCAAACAGGGTCCCCACACTCCTGCCTCCCACGCCCCTCTCCCCAGGCTGCGGACTCACATCATCTTCTGCAGGCACTCCGTGGCCGACAGGAAGCACTTGTCTCTGACCAGGGAGTATCTCTGTGTGGTCGGGGGAGGGGGTTAGATGAGGCCTCCCCTTCCCAGGGCTGGGGCTGGTCTCCAGGCTCCTCACCACCCACCCCTTCCTCATCACTGGCTTCAGCACCAGAGGGCTGAGCGACCCAGGGCAAGTCGCAGCTCCACTGTAAGCGTCAGTTTACTTGACTGTAAAGTGGGGTAAACAGTCTCCAGGAGGTGGGAGGATCAAGGTGGATAGAGGAGAACCGTAACAGCCAATGGTCACTGGGTGCTGCCCAGTTCTAAGTGCCTTGGTCAACAGCTGCTGAATCCCAGGGCTTGTTGAAACACAAATTCCAAGTTCCCTCCCTGAGTTTCTGACTCAGTACGTTTGGTGTGGGTCCAAGAATTGGCCTTTCTAACTAGTTCCCAGCAACGCTGATGCTGCCAATCCAGCAAGCACACTGAACACCAGTGCCTCCTCTGTTCTGGCCTGCCCTCTCCTCCCGCAACAATGAGGCAGTACTAGTACTGCAGCAGTAGGTACTTCCACAGATGGGGAAACTGAGGGACAGAGATCAAATATTCCGCCCACAGCCATACAGCCAGTAAAAGGGGTGGAGCCTTGGCTTGAGGCTGGTCACTGTGGCTGCACATTCACCCACATGGAAAACCAGAACAGTGCAGAAAGCCTGCCGTCTTCTCCCTCACCCACCTCTGCGGCCTGAGACCGTGACTACGAGGGTAACCCGGGGCCCAGCTGAGGCTCAGGCCTCCCTCTCCTGGGCAGGTAATCAGCTCACCCTCTCACCTGATTGGTCGTCAGTGTGAGGTCCTTGAGGGGCCACAAGTGCCTGAAATAAGACGGGAGATGGGAGGCTTTGCCCTCTGAGTCAGAGGGCAAATTCCCTGCATCCCCGTGTCCCCCAGGAGGGCTGAGCACGGGAAAGAGGCTGGGGATGCACAATGCCATCTGGGAGGACTTGTGTGGAGCCCAGGCTATAGGAGGCCAGGAGGGATTCCCTGAGAGGGCAGCCCTCCATGCAGTCCCAAAACACAGTGAGCAGAGAGAGGGATGGTGCTGCAGGCCAGGGGACCCTCCTGCACAAAGTCCTGGGGGTCCATCCAGAGAGCTCAGCTGTGGAGACTGCTCCAGGGGCTCGGTGAGCTGGCACAGGCTGGCGAGAAGTAGGGATGCCATTCAAGGGAAGTAGAGCCAATGAAGCAGGGAGGCCAGCATGGAGGAGGTGGCACTGAGGCGGCAGAGGAAAACCCTTGGGAAGCTGTGGACAACCAGGTCTCTGGGCTGATGACTGGTCAGATGCAGGAAACATTCACCACAACAGAAAGGGGAACAAGGGTTTTGGGGGAAGGGGGGATAGGAAGCACCATTACCTTGAGAAAAGGGGGACCAGGTTTGGGAGGCAGGAGTGCATTCATACCCTCAACACTCAGATCGAAAGGGCATGGAGGATAAAGGATGTTCTGATTACTGAGGGTAGAAGGGAGGCCCTGACCTGCTTCCAGAACAGTCCTCAGTTTCCCCCTTGAGGATCATCTCTCTTCCACTCTCAGTCCAAGAGCTGGAAGCAGGTGATATTACCCCAGCCCCAGCAGTAGATACTGAGGTCAGCCTGGCCAATCTAGGCCACAGCCAGCATTCAGGGGCACATTCAAGAACCTAGCCATGCCAGGGAGGAACTTTAGAGGCTCTGCTAGAGCTGTTGAGAAGGAGACTCCAACTCCTTGTGGGGACTGAGCTGAGAGAGTATAAACCTCAAGTGACTGGTTCTGTTTGTCACCACATGGGGAAACCAGAGACACACCAATAGAGAGAGGGGTCGCTTCCTTTTTCATGCAGCTGAACACCTAGATCCAGCCATACCTGAATCTAGCTGTCCTGGCCACACCCTAGAACTTCATGGGTACATAAGCCAATTAACCTCTTCCCTTTTTCTCTGAAGACTACTGGAGTTGAGTTTGCATCCTCTGCTACGTAAGAACTCTGGCCAAGGTGGCATGGTGGGGAGGCTTACTTCTGCACATCCAGGAACTCAAGCAGCCTGGTGTCAGGGAAGAGGCTCAGGTGGGTGATGCCCTGGCTGTAGAGGCTGTCCTCTCTCTCATGAAGCAGCAGGTAGAGGGTGAAGAGCTCCGAGTAGAAGCTGGGCAGCACGAGAGGGAGCACCAAGCTGTGCACCCGCAGGTCCCTGAGTGAGAGCCACCAGGACAGCTCAGGGTCAGCAGGGCGCGTGTGGGGGTCTACCTGGGCTGCCCCCAAGAGCCCACAGAAATCTGCATTCCACGTCAGCATGCCTGCCTGCAGCCTCCCCCATCCCTGAGAAAACCCTTCCCAGCCCCGTTCTCAGTCATCTCACAATCAACTGCCATCTGTGACCACCTCATGCTCTCATTCAGCTTTGAGAACCAACATGGCAAGTGAGGTTGGGTTTTGATCCGCACTTGACTGAAAGCAAAACCCAGCCCTGATAGACGAGCGACCTGCAGCAAAGCTGTCAGCAGTCACTCCGGGCTAGTCCAGTTCGGCCTCCTAGCTTTCTGTGCTTGCCAGGACTCAGGGGGAAGTTCTCCCTAGGTCAGTAGACCCTAAGGTCTAACCCTGTTTCCCATGCCTCCTGCAATGCAGTAACAGAAATCCCCCTCCCCCTCTGATCAGGAGCCCTGGGCCTGGGATCTGAAGGCAAGTTGTGAGGTTTGGTCTCGGGGGCACTGGGCCGAGAGATTTAATGACCCACTTAATTCCTGCTCTGTGTGACCTCAGGCTCAGCCTCTGCCGGGCTGTTTCCCCATCTGTGTACAGGAAGAAGGAGGTGCCTGAGGGAGCGGCTCACCCTCCAGGCACCTAAGAGATGAAGCTGGGATAATATGTTCAGAACAAAGGTGCATTTGATGCATTGTGACAGTGTCCCTTTCCAGGCTGCTCAAGGAACAGAGATCACAGGTCTTTATGATTCCTGAATGGTCAATATAAACAGAGTGTGGTCAACAGCATGAATCCCCAACATTTCCTCAGAAACACCTCTCTTCCCTGAGGGAAGTCCCAGGAGCAAGGTACAAGGATCCCCTGGACCTGAGCCTGGCTGCACCAGTGGAGAAGACCCCATAGACTTCCTGGGGGCAGTCACCTTGTCTCTGCATCTTCGTCCTCCTCTGGGGCCTGGCCCTTGCGCTGTAAGGCAACCTGCAGCAGGCCCCTGTGAACCAAAGAGAGGGGCGGTGTGGCTGCCATCTCCCACAGAACGCGTCCCCAAGGCCAGGCAGGTGGGTTCCGCTCCCAGAACCATGAAGCCTGAGGCTAGCAGAGCCCAGCTGCCAAACCTCAGCAGTGAGGGGGATGGGAGTACAGGAGGTCCACGTGAGTGTCCTGGAACCCGGACAGAACGAACTACAGCATTGAAGGTTTCAGTTTATAATGTTTGATGGCGTCACAGCTCAGCCAGGACAGGACAGGAGATGGGGTGTGAGTCCAGGTCAGGATCAGCCTGCAGTGGGGTTAGAGCCAGCCCAGAGCCTGGCTGGGGCTTGGACTCTGGCAGCAATCAGGCCTTGTTATCACCTCCCCACTGTCTCACCCATATGCTCACCAGCGGCACACTAAACAACCCATCCTCTGTTTCTCTCAATCCAGACCCAAGGCAGAGGCACCATTCCTACCCAGCGCAGAGGCAGAGCTGAGGCTAGAAAGGGCAGAGCCCCCCGCCCTGGGGACAGGGCAGTGGTTGTCCCCAAGTGCCACCGAGCTCACCTGTAGGCAGCCCAGA
>NW_011495042.1:1219527-1220106 GCF_000754665.1 Bison bison bison | reverse complement strand
CCTGGGCGTGCTGCTTCACCTCCTCCTGCGCCAGCCCCTGTAGGTGCTTGTTGGCCCCGATACCTGCGTATGTGGCCTGGAAGGTCAGCATCAGCGTCCGGAGCAGCTTCCCCAGGGGATGCAGAGAGTTGCTCAGAGCCTGGGCAGGGGCGATGGCCACAAAGAGATGCTCAGCACCAGGGCAAGACCCTGCTTCTCAGACAGGAGCACCGCGGCCTCTCAGCAAGGCCTGTCCCCTGCAGTCAGCACCCTCCCCTGTGGCCTCACCTTCCTGAGGCACTGCTGCAGGGCCTCAGGCTCCCGGTGCTGCAGCAGCTCCTCCAGGAGGTCCTCCATCCTGCCCGCCTGGTCCTCGGGGCAGGTCCTGGGGCACCACACACAACGTCTCACCCATGCCCGGGCCCGCCCCCTCCAGAAAGCCTTCTTCCCCCTCCCCCACCCACCCAGAGCCCACTGCCCCCAGCCCTGGGTCTGGACACCCCGTGGGCACACACACCCCACACGCCTGGGCCTCACCTCTCACAGCACAGGTACTCCTGCGACTTGCGCAGCTCCCTTGAGCTCTGCACGTGGAAGCCC
>NW_011495042.1:1213101-1219413 GCF_000754665.1 Bison bison bison | reverse complement strand
GCCCCAGCGGGCCCCCCCGCAGGTCCCCAGGGCAGCCGGCACGAACAAAGTCCCGGAAGGCGCCATAGACACCCTGCCAGCGGCTCTCCACGGGGAAGACGCCCTGACCCAGCTGCCTGCGATGGAGGTGGTGGGAAACGTGGACAGGGAGGGAGCCGTGTAGGACCCTGTCCAGCCCTTGGAAAGGTGGGGATATCCAGCCTGGCCAGAGTTAGGGCCCGGTGGGGTGGACGGACTGGGGTATGCAGAGGGGTCTGACCTCCAAGACTCCAGGAGGAGAAACGGGAGGCAGAGAAGGGTCAGAGAGAATCTACTCCACAGTAGAGAAAAGAGACAGGGGCACACAGAGCCCTGGAAAGGAAACAGAAAGATCTGGAGAGCTGGAGGCCAAGTCCAGAGACTGGGGTCTTGGCCTGAGAGGTGAGGGCCCAAAGCCCAGGGTTCCCCGACTCTCCC
The DNA here is from genome assembly GCF_000754665.1 of Bison bison bison. Classification (NCBI taxonomy): domain Eukaryota; kingdom Metazoa; phylum Chordata; class Mammalia; order Artiodactyla; family Bovidae; genus Bison; species Bison bison. The sequence goes on along the minus strand of NW_011495042.1, from coordinate 1,218,957 downwards.
TCCTCCCACACCTGGTTCCTTCCTGAGCTTGATCCTGTCTCGGTCGCTAGGCCCAGGGGTCTGGCTGTGTGCGTGTCTGGTGAGCACTGCCCTCCCCTGTCACACTGACAGATATCCCTACACCTGCACCTAACCCGGGCTCATGCCCCTAGGGTTTGCCATCCACTTCTAGCTCCTGCTGTCAGAGAAAAAGAAACATGCTGGGATGACGTGTCAGGTAAATCAACTTCTCAAATGCTGGCTGGCACCATTAGAACCACCAACCACATCTCAACAGACAATACAAGAGTCACCACTTGAACACCTATTTTCCCAAGGAAGAACTCTGTCCCCAGAAGGAAGAAGTCTATCCACTTCTCAAATACCCCATGATAAGGAGTGTGAATCCACTTCCAAGTTTCCCTTTTCACCCTGGCTGCCAGGGAATTCAGAGTCAGGCTAATGCTCAATTATACTGCCTATCTGCACCTCCTTTTCTTTTAAGCTCAACTCATACTTTAGTTGTCTATTTTATTCTCATTTGCTTAACTATCTTGTACTTTCCTAGAAAAAAAAAAACAGAGTCTAAGCAAAGGCTATACACAGCATTTTTCTTCAGTTCTGTGGCATGTGGAGTTATCACCACATGGCCCTTGATTCCCAGAGTCTCTGATACGGGTTGTGTGACCTGAGCTTTCTGAACTCTCCAAAGAGCTAAGAGGAGGTACAGAAAAGCCCTTCTAACGAGACCTGAGTCTTTGGGGTAGAAACACGGGCACCCACAAGCACAACCCCCAGAAAGGCTCCAGAATGCACAGGCCAGGTGGTCAGGCTCTCACCTCTTGCAGGTACTGCTTGGATCTGGAGGGAGGGCAGCTGTGTCCAGCACACCCTGGGTATGCAGTCCTCTCCCTGACACGCTGCCAAAAGAGCCCTCCAGGGTGAAGCCATTGGGGAAGGTGACCTTGCCCTGGAAGCCGGGAGAGGAATGCAGGGATGTCTGTCCATTTGTCTGTTCAGCTGCCCTTCCACCCAATCATGACAGGCCTCATGCCCATCATCCTGGGCCACAAAGGCTGGAAACGGACGGGCGGCCTTCCCACCATCCATTCAATCTGCCCCACCCCAAGGGGCTCCTTCACCCCTGCAGGAGCTCTGACTGAGAGCTGTGCCCACCACCAAGGGACTTGTCTCTGAGGTAGAAGATGGCAAGGGAATCAGAGTAGGGACTCAGAGGTCAGAGTAGGGGGACCACCACAGAGGCTGGGAGCGGGGAATAAGTCCAGAAGTAGGCAGTGGCCTTAGGGAGGGCGTGAGGTATTACTGGCCCCAAGAAGGGGCAATTCCTTGCTGCATGGGACTGTCCCATTCACGGATGGCATTCTTGGTCTCTATCCATTAGATGCTACCATACCCTCCAGTCATTACAAAGAGAAAACAGCCCCTACGTGTCCAAAGGCTCCAGGAGGGATATAACTGCCTACTCCTGGGTCAGCTCGGGCAGAAGCTTCCTGAAGGACAATGCCTTCAGGGGACCCCACTCAAGGCACTGATGGTACTAGTAGAGGTCCCTAACTCTGGAGCCAGCGGGAGAAACAAGAGACCACCAGACCCTCTGCACCTAAGGCAAGCCTGCCTATGCCCTCTTGACTCATACCCGATCAAACTGCACCTTCGTGGCAGAGAAAGGTCACTGCACATGCCCCCTAGATATAGTGGAGATGGGAGAGGCCCCCCCTACCTTCTCCACCCACCCTCAGTCCTAGGTCTAAGCAGGGAGATTATAGATTCTGGCCAAGGTCACAGCGCAGAGTGGAGAAGGGTCTCAGTGGCTCTCACCTTCCCCACGAGGGTCAGGTCCCTGGTAAAAGTGCCCTCGTATAAGGAATCATCATCAGAGAGAAGGATCCCTGGGCCCTAGAGAAGGAGTGGGGAGGGTAGGAGCAGTGGGTTAGGAAGGGCCAGAAGGCTGGGGGTAGGGAGAGGAGAAGGGTCCTGAGCCCTGGCACACCTCCTAGGACTGTGCCCAGGTGGGATGCCAGCCCTTGGACTGCACAAACCCCATGCACCTCGATCCTGGGTTACTCTGACTGATACCCTCAGACCTGGCTTCTCCCCTCCAGCAGCCTCTCTCAGGAAGTTTTCTGGGGGACCCTTCCTTCCCACCTACAGCTCAGGAAGTGCTGGGCTTTTCCTGAACCATCTCTACTTTCCTGTCACTGATGCCAGGGGCAGCGGAGTTCATCAGGCTCCCTTGCGGCTCTGGTTGCCAGGAAGCTTCAGAGCCAAATGGGATACAATTTGTGTTCTTATTTTTAAATCTATTTTATGTGCCTATTCTTATCTTTTCTTCCTCCTTCAACTCCTTCCAGAACAAAGTGTAGCTAAACAAACAAGCCACAATATCAATAACAGCCATCGGGCGGAGCCATACTATATGCCAACCACCTGGCAGGGTGTGGGTGAGACAGAAGGTAGGGGTTGATATGCCCATGCTCAGGATACCTGGGCTTGAGACTCATTTCTGTCACTCAACAGAATGTGACACTAGGCAGGTTCTCTGACCTCTCTGAGCCTCACATTAGTCACTCATACACTAGGGACGACGACACGAACCCCAGGGCTACTGGGAGGATCCCACGAGACCACGCTGGGAGGCCTAGCCCAGAGCTAGGCACCAGGGTTTCCCTGGTGGCTCAGCTGGTAAGGAATCTGCCTGCAATGCAGCAGGAGACCTGGGTTCGATCCCTGGGTCAGGAAGATCCCCTGGAGAAGGGAATGGCAACCCACTCCAGTATTCTTGCCTGGAGAATTCCAGACAAGACAGAGGAGCCTGGCGGGCTAGAGTCCGTGGGGTCACAAAAGAGTCAGACGTGACTGAGTGACTAACACTCCCATTTTCTTTTTTTCAGGCACCCAGTTAGTGGTCTATCAATGTGGGCAGAGGAGGCTGCTGGCATTCTCATTACCATTCACTTCATTACTGCTATTCCAGTGAGTCATTATAATAGGTAGGTAACCTGAGCTGCTGAAGGGAAAACTGAGGCTGGGAGGGGCAGGGCTCAGCCAAGGCCAGGGTAGGCAGGTGGCAGAACTGGATTCTGGCCCAGGGTTGGGCTCGCTCTAGCACATCAGAACCCTGATTCCTGCCCCATCCACCCCTGACCAGCTTCAGTTCAGCTCAGGACACACGTGGGTCACCGTACTCACCACCATCTTGTCTGCCTGGAAGGTGCCCTGGTAGCAGACACCCGCCTGGGTGACCATGACCCCTGGGCCATGGCGCTGGTCAGCCTGCCACATGCCAATATAGCGCTCACCCCTGGGGGGTGGGGGGGAGAGAAGATGGCCGGAGTTGGATCAGAATTGTTCCCACGTACCTTCTGTGTGCTCTGCTGGCATGGGACCAGGGGTGGGGGGACAAGGGGCAGATAAGGAGCCAGGACATGAATTCACTCAAGTCAGACATGGGGAGGTGAGATTAGGACTGACAAGAGGAACAGAGGGTGGAGGAGAAAGGAAGCCTGCCTGGGGGAGGGCATCCTGGCAGGCTTCTTGGGAGAGGTGGCAGGAAGGACAGATGGAGTGAGATTGCCACTGTGACACATGCAAAGCCATGGTGGTATCAGTACATGTCAGATATGTGGGGACGTTCAGTGGTCTAGAGGGCTTCCCTGGTGGCTCCACTGGTAAAGAATCCGCCTGCTAATGCTTGATCCCAGGGTTGGGAAGATCCCCTGGAGAAGGGAACGGCTACCCATTCCAGTATTCTGGCCTGTCCATGGGGTCGCAGAGTCAGACACGACTGAGCGACTTTCACTTCACTTCACTTCAGTGGTCTAGAAGGCTGGGGGGTACACAGGTGTCATGGCACGGATGAGTTCAGAGGAGCAGGAAAGGCCTCGGATGCCAGGCCAAGGACACTGGGCTTTGTCTCAGCCCAGAGAACCTGGAAGGGCTGTGACCCTTTGAGAGGACCAGATCTTGGGGGCACAAACTCCTCTCTGACAGAGCGAAGGGCTGGAGTTGGGCGGGGGGGTGCATCTGCAGTCAAGGTCAGGGTCCCTCAACCTGAGCCTCAGCAGCAACTGAGGGTGTGGAGTGGAAGTGAGGGGCTTCAGAAAGACTCTGGGAGACAGACAGAATGGACCCACTGATGACAGGGAACCCACGCCTAGAGGCATTTGGTCTGTGAGGGTCTTCTCTCTCCTCAATCCTGCTGGGGGCGCTGCAGAGTGCTCACCTGTCTCTGTCCTCCTCGACACCGTAGCCACTCCGCTGACCCCTCTCCCAGTGGCCTGTGTACCGCAGGGGCCGAGGGGCCTGTGGGGCGCTCTCAAGGACCCCGAATCCATGGCGCAGGCCCTCCTGGAAGTAGCCCTTGTACACCTCGCTGGTGCTGTACCTGAGGAGGGTCACCAATGGCTGGCCCTGCCTCCCAGAAGACGTGCCCAGCCCACAAGGCTACCCCTCGTCAGATGAGGGTCACTTACTCACAGATGCCATAGCCGCACATGCTGCCTTCCCGCCAGTGGCACTTGTAACAGTCAAACTTATCCTCGGAGGCCTGGGGCACCAGGCGGATGCCAAAGCTGCCAGTGTGGGTGGGCAAGGAGGGCGGTCAGCACTGGGGCCACGGCCCTGCCCCAGACACCTGTCACACCCCCTCCATGCCCAGGAGTGTCCCTGCTTCCGAGGTGCCTTCGCAGACAACGAGGAGAATCTTATAGGCGATCAGGTCCCTCTTCTTCCTAAGGGCCCCTCAGGATACCCCACCTCCACCCCACCCCCATGACTCTGAGATTCATGGCCCTAGCCATGGCCCTTCTGGCCCTAGCCCACTCCCTCCATGACCTGCCCTCTCCTCAGAGCCTAGTTTCCCCTTTAGGACAATGAGTGGAGCTAGACCAGAAGGCCTCCAAGTCTCTGCTGGAGGTTTGGGAATTTAGGGTGGGGCCAGGCCGGTGACAGTGATGGGGGTGGGAACCCCCACCACGCAGCCCCATGTCAGCCCCAGCCTTACCCGTGCTCCAGGCCCTGGCAGAAATCCCCCACGTGATTCCGCCCATCTGGCCACTTCAGGGTTCCCCTGGAACACAGTCGAGGTCCACAGTCACAGGTCCATGGGTGTCAGGCCCACCAGACCATCCTTCAGCATACACAAGTCCCCCAGCCGGCCTCCACCATACACTCTCTCAGAGGCCTCAAATGCCCTTGGACTGGACTCTCTGCTCCCACTGGGGCTCTTCCCTAAGCTCTACGACCCTGTATGGGCTCTCAGCCCTTCCCTACTCCTGGCACAGCTGCCCCTGCAGCCTCACGGAGGGCACTCTACACGCAGCAGGGAAAGTTCTACCAGGTTGCCTTGTTCCCTTGACCAACAGGAATCTCAGAGATAACCTTCAAGTTCAAGCCAAGCACTAGGAGTCACTGGGGTTTCTACCATCCTCATCTCCTCTTCTGACACAGCATTGCTTTTTCTGTGTTTTGGTTCACAGGCTTCCTGAAGCCCTTTCTGGAAGTAGGCAGGGTATCAGAAATGAGTGGAATGCTTGCCAGCAAAACCTTGGCAAGTCCCTTCTGCTTTCTGGGCCTTAGTTTCGCCAGCTGTGGCACAAATTAGGGCCACATTCTTCAAAAGCCTATCTGCCTGTAGAGTCATATAGATCTGCAGTTGAGGCCAGGCTCCCCCTAGAACCTACCCTGAGGCCTGGAGAAAGTCAAGGTTTCTGCATCTACAAAGGGCATGCTAACACTCCCTCAGGCCATTCTTATAAGGGCCACCAGAAAACGCTACACAGACACTAGTTATTCTTTCACCTGCCTTGAGAACAGAACAGTAACTGTGGGCCCTGCAGTCTGGCCTCCTGATGCCTG
>NW_011495042.1:1206391-1213001 GCF_000754665.1 Bison bison bison | reverse complement strand
GCCGACATCAAGACTATTTGGCACAAACCTATTATGGGCCAGTGCTGTTCAGGAGGACTTAAAAATTGACAGAATTGACCAGAGAGGGTAACAGCCTCTGGTTCATGCCTGAGGCAATAAGGTCCATCTGGTCCTATGTGCTCCCCAGACTCCCAGGAGGACCCCTGCCTTGCTTGGCCCAGAGCCTCGGTCACTCACTTGCCATGGGGCCTGCCCCAGTACCACTCGCCCTCGTAGGTGGCCTGGCAGAAGCGGCCCTCTGCACGGAAGGTGTATGCTCCACAGCGGCAGGTGGGGGGTTCAGAAGGCTCCAGGCCCGCTCCCAGCACCGGGAAGTCCTTCTTCCCACGCAAGGCCTGGCATACAGCCTGGGTAACCTTCCATTGCCAGACCACCTGGGGGAGGACAGGGGAAACACAGGACAGGTCACTGCTGCTGGAGGCAGCCCCTCCAGGAAGCCTCCTGGGGTGGCTCTAGGTACCACCACCCCCCCAACACCCCACTCTGTCACCTGGGGGAAGCTCCAACAGTTCCACACTGCTCCCTAGGGCCTCATCCAGATCTGAGATACTGACTTGCAGTTTGGGGCCTTCCCAGAGCGGCCAAACAAAACCATCAAGCAGGCCTCAACACTGGCTTCACAGAGAAAAATACCTGCTCTCTATGGCAGTCTTATGCCTGCGTCCAGGCAGACGCCTGATTCACTCTGGCCATGGCTCCAGAGGCTTGACATTCCCAAGGAGCCTCCAGGGCAGTATCCTTATGCCCTCCCCTTACCCTCCTGTCGCCTTCCCTTCCTCCCCCAATCCTCGTCCCCGAGTTCACAGTCCACCCACACTCACCAGGCCCTGCGGGTCCTTGGAACAAAAGGAGAACTCTTCCTCGGGTGTGAGGAGGTGAAACGTGCACCTAGACAGATGGAGGTGATGAGTCGGCCCCAGTTCCATTCAGAAGGGAGCTGCGGGCGGGTCCAAGTCAGAGCCTGGGGTGGGCAGGTTTCATGGGGTAGAGGGAGGGAAGGCCTGAGGTGTCACTGGAGAGGGGCGCTCACCTGTCCTGCCCAGGTTCTACCCACACCAGCTTCAGATCAAAGGTGTGGATGTTGTGGCCCTGAAAGAAGATGGGGCATAGGTGGGCAAGATGCTCACCTATTCTCTGGTTTGGCCTTGCTCCCAAGCACCAGCTCAGCACGCCCCTGGGTGTCCCCAGGTTGCTCGGTTCAGCATGCCCAGCGCTGAGTCCCCCACCACCCCTGCCTGTTCCCATCTCCAGGGCAGCCCCTCCACCTCCCTTCCCACCCAAGACCCAGGATCAGTCTCCCACAATCCCCCACGTCCTCCTCCATCAGGGCCACCAGAGTGGTCTTCCGGAAATGCAGCTTGGACCTTGTGAGCCCCTTCTGGAAACCTCCCTGAAGTTCCTACGGCCGAGCCTGACACCTGAGACCACACAGAACAGCCCCAGGTCATGTGCCCCCTCCTTTCTCCACTTGCTACAAACTCTCCTCAGCCTGAACCTTCCCTGTGCTGCTCCTTCTACCTGGAATGTCATCCCTGCTCTGAGAGCCAGACCAAACCTCCCTTCCTCTGGAACATCTTGTGTAGTGACCTCTCCCGTCTAGCAATAGCCACAGGAGGAAGTGGCCCCAGGCCCAGGCCTGAAGGGGAGGAGGAACATGCCAGACATGGGCAAGGACAAGAGAGGGTCCCACAAAGACAACAGGACGTGCCCAGATTCAGAGGTGAGAAAGGGCTCGGCACCTTTTAGTGAGTGTCTTGTCAGTGTACCTGGAGCACAGAGGGGGCAGTCGGGGGTGGAGGAAAACTCAAACTGCATCAAAACCCCCAAACCAGGCTTCAGGAGACATAGGTTTGGATAGGCAAGTAGCACCCTTTCCATGCCTCAGCCCCCTCATCTCCCCCAGCCACTTGTCTCTTTCCTCCTTTTCTCAACCATTCCCAAGACCTCTGGCCAGCCCCAGCCCACCTGCAGCAGGACGAGGGCATCATCAAAGAGCAGCACGCGCTCTGCCCGCAGTGGGGTGACTGTCACGGGGACGTCCTGGCTGTCTTGCAAGAGTCGGCGAGCGGGGGTGCAGAGTACATCCTGGTGAGGCAAGGAGGGAACTGCAGAGCTCAGGGACCCCCGTTCTTGACACTGCACCAGTCACCCCACTGCCTGCCTCGGCCCCAGGCACCTCCACCCACACTCTGAGCGTCTCCTGGAGGCCCCCAGGTCAGTGACGGGCACTGGGGCTCTGAGCTGGTGGTGCTTCATTCCTGGCTACTCCCAGCAAGACGTCACAACTTCTCCTGAAGCCCTGCTTTGTCCTCCTCCACCCCATCTCAGGCCATGGCCACGACCAAGCCCCCATCAACTCTCACCCAGGCTTCTACAATCCCTGCCTCTCTCTGGCAATTCTTATCCCCTTCATTTGTCCTCCTAATTCTCCGCTCTGGGCCCCAAGCCTGTCATGCCTCATCAGAACACAGGGGATTTTCCCCCTGTAGGGGCAGTGTAGGCAGTGGCTCGAGGGTGCAATCATTCAGTGACATCCCAGGAGAGAGGGTCGGTTCTGTGACCGCTCTTCCAGAGCCAGCAGCTCACATCCCAGCCCAGGAGGTACTCAACAAATGCGTGAAGATGGCTGGACAGAGAAGTGTCACAGACACTTGCTTTAGCCACTGCCCCATTTGGGTGGGGAAACTGAAGCATGGAGAATGCAGCAGGCAGCTCGAGCCACCCAGGGGGCCCCCACTGGATGGGAGGGTCTTCTCAGAGCACCCTTCAGGCGTGGAACTCACCCTCAGCCGGCTACTCAGAGTGGGCCAGAGGGCCTGCGTGGCCGTGGCCTGGTCCAGCTCCTGCCTCATGAAGGACTGCAAGTCCCCAAAGAGGCTGGCGGCGTGTATCACCAGCTCCCGGGTGGGGTGACACTGTGGGGGGACAGAGCCACCGGGGCGGGGGCTCGTCAGAACCTTCCCCCACTCTGGGATGACTGCCCCAGCCCTGCCCTGGCCCAGCTGGTCAGGAGTTTGTTCTTTTCTCCCTGCTGGCTCTTCCTCTGAGGAGAGGTCAGCAGAAGGATGCCTCCGGGGGATTCAGGACCATCTGATGATGCCCCACCTGGGCCTGGGCCATGTGTCCTCACACCCAGCACACGAGTCTACATCTGCTCTCTGGGTCTCCACTGGCTCCGCCAGGGAAGGCCCATGTAACTCAGATACCCCAGGGCAAGGACATGGCCCTTCAAACCCCCAGAACAAGATGATGTCCCCAAGGCAGGCCAGATCCTTTTCAAACAAGGGGTTCCTGACGTAAGGGGTTCCCTGAGCCAGAGGCCCATTTCTCCCGTCCATCAGCTTCCTCACAGAGGCAGGTCTGGTAAGCATTGGTACCGCCCTGGCCCCCTGCCCCCCGCACCCCTGCTACCTACCTCCCCGACGGTGTCCCCGAGGCTCAGCAGGAGGAGCACATACTGCTGCACGTGATGGGCGAGTGGCTGGCGGAGGGCCTGGAGCAGGGCCGTGCCCACCGAGCCCTCGGAGCTCAGGCCAGACAGGACTTGCCGCAGCACCTTCCGCTGGCCCCGCCAGTACTCACTGAGTGGAGGGAGGGCCAGCGCCCCGTCACTCTCCCCTCCTCTGTTCCCGCACCCACCACCATTGCCTCCTTGCCCTGGCTAATCCCTCAGATCCCAGGACCAATCCCAGACCCCAAAGCTCTCTCCCATGAGAACAGTGGCTGAGGTTTGGGAGGAGCATCTCAGAGACTGAAGGGATCACTGATTACAGCAGCCCTCCCTGAGTAGGAATCAGGAATGCTCCCCTGCCCCAGGGTCACTCCTGCTAGTTGGTGTCTCTGGTTTCTGCTCACAGCCTCCCGAGGCTTCCCTGCCCCTCTTCCGGGGTGTGGATCAGCGTGGGGTTGCCAGAGCCAGGAGCGCTCAGGATGAATCCCGGGCTGTGACACTCACTGCTCTGGGGTCGTGGCTTCCCCACGTCCTCTCTCCCAGACACGCCCCTCTCAGAGGCCCACCGCGGTGCCCTGTGCTCACCTCCTCCTCTTCACTGCCTTCTGAAAGGCTTGCACTGCCACGCAGCATGTGTAGGACTCGATGTACCTGTAGGTAGCACCAGGGATACCCTGCAGGCCCCACCCTCAGGTCCAGACTCAAGGGCCTGCCCTTCTGGGGTTCCTAGATCCTACCCGCTGAGTGGCTACAGCCCTGAGGGCCTGGCTCTGGGCACTGCTGATCTTGAGTCCTCACTGACTCAACCGGACAATTCTAACTCAGTCTTTCTTCCCTGGGAGGTCACCAGGCTCAGATCTGGGGTGCCTGAGCCTGCCCCCAGGCTAACACCCAACCCCAGGGCCGAGTGCAAATCTTTGCCGAAGCCCTGAGCCAGGTGAGTCCCAGCGCCAGCCCCCAGCCCACCGGGGCTATCTTACTCCAGGTGGACCTGCAGGACACGGTCTGCGCTCTGCAGCAGCAGCAGGGACTCCAGGCCGACAGCTTCGGGGCGGCGCAGCCTCTCCCGAAGCGAGTGCAGGCTTTCCTCTGTCACGTCCCACAGCTGCTGGGAGCTGCTGTGCAGCTGCTGCAGGAGCTGCAGGCACTCTCGGCCCCAGGGGTCTGAGGCCTCTGGACCTGGGGCAGGAGCACAAGCACCCCGTGAGGGGACACAGGGCCGCTCCACCGTCCAGGGAGCACACACAGGCCCTGGCTGGTCACCCGCGGGGCAGTAGCCCCACGAGCCCTGGAGGTCCTTGGGACAGGACTGGAAGCCCACGTGCCCCCTGGAGCTCAGCAAGGGACGGGCAGGCTGCAGTAGTGGGTGGCACCCTTTTGGATTAAACAGGGGCACATTTCCACCTCCTCATTACATAGGGGCAGCACTGATGACCTACGGCCACTGAGTACACACATTCCCCGAGTTTCAGGACTTCCTCAGGTCCAGAATGTGCAGCGATCCCCTGCCATTTACAGACACGCCGACAGAGCTCCTGAGATGAAGGCACCTGCCTAAGGTCACTTCACAGACTGGGCATCCTGCCTTCCAGTCACGCCCTGGGTGACAGCCAGATGAGAATTTGGGCAGAGAATCCAGACCTGTGCCCTGGGAGAGATGGAATTTTGTCTCCATGCACAGCAGACCTAGGTTAGAATGGGGTTCAGAGCCTAGCTCCCCGGGGCCCCTTTGAGAAGGAAGCAGCCAACAGTTGGGCGTGAGAACCCTGGACTCATCGAAAGCCATCCACTTCAAATGCCACCGCTCCCATCTGCAGTTAGGGTTAGGGTTAGGGTTAGGGTTAGAAGATCCAACCAGGGAGGACTCCTGTCCCTAGGAGGATGGTTCCTGTGGCCCCCACCTTTTTCACTGGAGAGCCTCAACTCACCAGCCTCAAGAAGGGGCTGGAAGACAAGGCTGTTGATGCGGGCAAGGGTGGCTGAGAAAACCTCCTCCAGCCGCAGCAGGGCCGCCTCCTCTGGGCTGCACATGGCCAGGGTGCCAGACTCAGGCCTGTGGACAGAGCACAGATTAGAGCAGCTGTGGGAGCATGGTCAGTGCTCATCTCAGGCCAGATGCCCAAAAGCAAGGCCCAAGACCACCCCACCTCAGAACTGAGCAGGGAGCCCAGGTCACCCCAAAGGGGAGTTCTAAACAGACCAGTGACTCCTATTTACGCTCTACTTGGACCCAGTTGAGGGGAGCCTGAAGGAGTAGTAGAGAGGGCTCAGAATTGCCTAAAGAAACATCTATTTTTACCCAAAAGGCAGATGTTCCTTAAGCCCTCTGGCTTGTTCATTCCCCTGCTCAAACACCCACCATGGCTCCCAAGGGCTCAGAGTAACATCTAGTAGTGATCTGACCTAGCCCCCTCTCCACAGAGTCTCTGGAAACAAGGATATTGTCAGAAGGGCACAGCCTTTTTCTCAAGGTCATGACTCAGGACCCCCTGTCTTGCCTTATAAACAAGAAGAGGTCTGGGGGAAGTAGGGGACTGCCTGCTGGAGCATGAAGGATGAACAGGAAATAAAAGAGGCAGAGAGGACAAGGCATGCAGGTGAGGGAACCAAGAGCGCAAAGGCTCAATAGCATGAAGACCCAGGCTTGGCAGGGGGCCCACCAAGAGCTGCCTAAGTGGCTGACGGAGGAGCCATGGAGGGGCTCAGAGTCCGGGACTGGTGATATTCAAAGTCAGACTTGGGGACACGGACTTGGTGACAGCTGCAGACGAGAAGATGCCAAGCAGTGAGAGGGTGAGATCAGTGTGGGCAGGAGCCAGCCCCTCCATGCTCCCCACCTGGCTGACCCTGCAGGACAGGTCCTACTCCACATGTGGGGGCTTTGGGGATGAGCAGGTCTTTGTACCTCCTGCTCTGGAGAGAGGGACCCACCAAGAAGGCAGGATCACCTGAGAAAGGAGCCTCCTGACTGGAGAGAGAGGAAGCAAAGGGCCTAGGTTCAAACCCACCGCCATAGCCAGGCTGCAGCCTCCAATCAGACACAGCCCTCTCCTACCAGACCTGGTAAACGAGGTCATCTGCCCAGATTTCATGACTATACATCTTAGGATTGAAAATTAAATACTCTTTTAACCCCAG
>NW_011495042.1:1202969-1206291 GCF_000754665.1 Bison bison bison | reverse complement strand
TTAACCCCAGACTCTCAGACTCAGCCTCTCTCCAACTCTGACATGCTGAGTTGGTTGACCCGGGTGGAACTAGAGACATAATTTGAGGCAATGCTGGCAGACCCAAAAGACCAAATGGGAAGGGGTCTCATCATCTCCCCCCTCCCAGCCCTAAAGACACTGAAGGGTATTCCAGGCCCCTGGAGGAGCCTATGATTCCCAGGGAATTGGCTCTGGGGCAACAAAGTGAGACAAGTGTCTCAGAACTCTGGCCATGGGCCCAGGCATTCCTGCCCCACCTTTCCTGCTGTTGTTGTTTCAGGAGGGTGAGGCCTTGGGAGGGAGAGGCAGGAAGGAGAAATGACTGGACACCCAGCTGCAGCCTTCTTCTCTTTCTGCTGGCCCTGCAGCAGCCCCAGGCTGCTTTGGAGGACTAGGGGAAGGTTGCTCCAAATCAACTCAGACAGACCAAGCGACCCCAGCCTAGGAGTCAGAGGTGCAGCAAGTGTCACCTGGGCCCATCTGACTCTCACCCACATCTCCAGAAACTGGTGGAATGGAAAGATCCTTTGGAAGGTGACCTTTCCAACCTTAGCTGGCAGTCTGTCAGGGTCAGAGCTGACAGGTGAGGACACTGGCTAAAAGTGAAGGGGGGAAGGTGTGGTTAAAATAACAGGTACAGACTAGAGACCAGATCAGGGTGAGCTGGGGACCTGCAGCACATAACTCACTGTTGGGAGGCCTTGAACATCAGATCCCAGATACTATTTGGGGCCCACCCCAGCCAATGCCATATTCGAGATGCTCTTCTCCCCCTCAGGTTTCCTCCCCTTGCCACATGGGGCTGGCAGTTGCTACCCCAACCCTGGATGCGTGGCTCACACCTCAGCAGTTCCCACAGGCCCCTTCTGACCTCTGCCCAGTCTTGGCCATTTCCCAGCTTATCCAGAGCCTTGCTCATCTCTGGGCCTCAATCACCTTCTCTATGAAATGGAGAAGACTAAATTATAGCTTTTTACTCTGACTAAATCACAGCTTTTTTAGTCTACCCTAGAAAGGATAACAGAGAAGGCAATGGCACCCCACTCCAGTACTCTTGCCTGGAAAATCCCATGGATGGAGGAGCCTGGTAGGCTGCAGTCCATGGCGTCACTGAGAGTCAGACACGACTGAGCGACTTCACTTTCACTTTTCACTTCCATGCACTGGAGAAGGAAATGGCAACCCACTCCAGTGTTCTTGCCTGGAGAATCCTAGGGACGGGGGAGCCTGGTGGGCTGCCGTCCATGGGGTCGCACAGAATCGGACATGACTGAAGCGACTTAGCAGCAGCAGCAGCAGAAAGGATAAAGGAGCTTCCCTGGTGGCTCAGACAGTAAAGAATCTGCCTGCAATGCAGGAGACCCAGGTTCAGTCCCTTGGTTGGGAAGATCCCCTGGAGAAGGGAATGGCAACCCACTCCAGTATTCTTCCCTGGAGAATTCCATGGACAGAGGAGCCTGGCAGGCTACAGTCCACGGAGTTGCAAACAGTCACCAACCGAGTGACCAACCCTTTCAGAAAGGATAAACTGATGGAGGGGAGCTCTTCTGGGGACCTGTTTCTCACCTTCCCTTACCTTTCAGTGCAGCCTGGGGCCCCTGGAGCTGAGTCTTACAGACCCAGACTGGCAACACTATTCTGGGACCCTTCCAGGTCTGTGGCCCCAGAAGGATCTTCTACCTTTGAGTCACACTGCCCAAAGAAAAGGCCAGAGGCTAAGCATTGCTGGTGAGGTGGTGGGTGGGGAGAAAACGGCATTTGAGGCTAAAAACATCTGGTCTGGTAGTCCTGAGAGCCTCTGCTCCCAGGCTAGGAAGCTCCCAGGCTTCATCCCAAGGGCAATGAAATGTGAGGGCAGGACCCAGGCCAGGCATGAGTGTGCCTGAGTGTGTATGAGGAAGGAGAAAGAGGTGCTGAACCTAACACCACAGGGACCCAGCAGGAGTCTCCTCCCTCAAACAGCAGTCCCATCATCAAGCCACAGCTCGATGGTTAAGGGCATGGCCTTCTTACCCTCTCACTCCATCCAGTTCTAAGGTTCCTTAGGAGCCTGCACAGGAGGTACATATGGGGAAGCTGAGGCCCAGGAAGGAACTGGAGGGCCCAAAGACACTAACTATAGAGCACATACATGGCTCAGACCCAGGCCTCCAGCTCCCAATCCCATGAAGCTCACTTGAGCTAGGCGGTTCAGAAAGGCTGGGCGACTCACCTCAGGGCACACAGCAAATACCTAGGCTCCCCAGGCAGCTTTCACGGTCACCATGGGGCAGGGTGAGGACAGACTGGCTAGCCTTGGCATGCCCAGGTGAGTCAGCTGCCGGTCCTTGCAGCTATCTAACCAGCAGCCAGACCTGCTAGCTCACTCTGGCTCGCTTGCTTGCTTGCTCTCTCTCTCTCTCTCTCTCTCTCTCTCTCATTCTTGGCCTCTCTCCACGCTGGGTCCCTTTCTCCCCTGCCTTCTCCAAGGCCTGGCCCCTCAGGCCCCTTGGCCACACCCTGTCTATGATTTCCTGGTCAGCAAGGAAGTGCTGCCTGCTGCGGAGGCTTTTTCCTGGGCTGCCTTGGAAGCCCCTTGATTATCCAGCAAGCTGGGGCGGTAGACAGAGAGAGGAGGGAGGAGCTGCCCTAGGGAGGGGGCGCTGAGCTGTCACAGCTGACAGGTTCCAGTCCCCACCTGGGCCTCTCCCCCAAACCCTTCCTCTGGGCCTCAGTGGCTCCAGGCACCTTGTCCTAGACCCCACCCCCCATTTTTTCACAGCCTTCCTTCCTCTCCCTGGCCAGGCACACGCAGTCACTGGAACTTCCCAAACATGGGATCTTGTTCCAGTCACCAGGCGTTTGCCCATGCCATTCTCCCTGTGGCAACACTAGACTGCGTCACCTCCTGGCACCAAATTCCTCAAGCTGGGTGCTGCCCACGAGGTCGCCCAACAGCCCAGGCCAAGCCCCTGGGCACTGCCCTCTTGTCAGGCACGGGACCAGAGAGGCTGTCCCATGGTGACAGGGTGACCAAGGGGCAGGGAGGACGAAGCTGAACCCCGCTGGGAGGGAGGGGCCTTCGGACAAACTCTGACGGGCCCCGAGCGAGCGTGAGTGCCGCTGAGGACTGAGCAGTAGTGGAGGGGCGGCGCGCGGCGGCCCGAGGGGGCGCGGAGACGAAAGTCTCACCTGGAGCGAGGAGAGGGGACAGTAAAAGGGCTCTGCCCCAGACGCGCGACCTCCACCCCGCCCTTACCTGTGAGGCGCGGGAACCCACGCGGGGGAGCGCGCTGCGGTTGCTTGCTCGCGGACGCCCGCC
>NW_011495042.1:1201393-1202721 GCF_000754665.1 Bison bison bison | reverse complement strand
GATCGGCAGGGAGGAGGCGGGAAGTGGCGTCAGTCTGCCCCGCGCACGAGGCCTCTCCTGAGGTCTCAGTTTGGCGTCCTCTAGGGTCTGGGACGCAGTCGGGGTGGGAGAAGGAGGAGAGAAGGTGGGAACTTGATTGCCCGCCCCAGCCAACACACACGCACACACACACACACACACACACACACACACGCTCACGCTCAGGAGAACCCAGCTACGCCTTAGGAAACATCCTGGAGGGGTCTTTCCCTGTTCCACGCATCTGCGTCCCTCACCGCTGCCCCGCCATTCTGACGCCCTGCGGACCTAGGTGCACCGGATGGGTTCCTGAAACCTGTGGCGGAGAGGAGGGTAAACCGAGGCTGCTCCTGGTGGCCAGGATGTCCTTGGCCAGCCGCCACTCTTGTCTGAATGACCTTGGGGAAGTCTCCTTCCCCCACTCCCGACTCTCAACATAGCCCGGTAGACCGTGAAGTCAGCGAGTGGTTGTCTGCGCGCCAGGGCCTGCGACCTTGGGAAAGGTGGCAGGAAGCCTTGTCCTGGAGGACCTCCTGGGAGGGGGAGCACCCACGGTTCAAGCCTATAACAAAGTAGCCCGCTGTCTTCCTCTGGGTCCTCCAATCACTTCCTGCGGCATGAGGATTCTAGGGGATAACCGTGTCACTGACAAGACTGAGGTCAAGAGCGCCCCTCCAGAGACGGGCAGTGGAAATGAAGAAAGGATGCGGGCTGGTCTTCCCTCACTCACTCCCCACTCACTGGATAGCATCACAGGCATTCCCAAGCCCAGTTTTACTGTCTCATAAACAGGGCAAGACCTGCCCAGCCTTCCTTCCAGGGTTGTGGATAATTTGAAATGCCCTGGTAGTGCCCCAAAGACAGCTTCTACTGGGTCCACCTGCTCTTTGCTGCCTGCAGTACCCCAAGGCCCTTACCCAATCCCATCACAGATGTGCACATACCCACCTGAACTTCTCCCCCTTCTACACACATGTGATTCCACAGTACATTCACCTGTGTCACATGGACCCATCTGCTATTGAACCCACTGGCAGGGCTTCTGTGTTGCACAACTTGAGTGGCAGCTCTGTCCATAGGCACATGTGTGCAGACTCATACACTGGTCCACGGAACACACACTGAGACTCAGACCCATGCACGCAGAGAGGTCAGTGCAGAATACTGATGTACTCCCATGTACTTGAGTGCCCCTGGACACAAGTAAATGCTGATGAACACACAGATCTCACCCAGGCCCGGCTCAGCCCCAGAGCTATTTTGGGCCAGGCCCAAGGCCAACAAGGTCAGAGGCTGCCAGCTCCCAACAG
>NW_011495042.1:1170025-1201293 GCF_000754665.1 Bison bison bison | reverse complement strand
CCCTGTGTCACAGGCCTCAGCCTCCCAGCCCCCACACCAGCCTAGGCTGAGTCCAAGATGCACTGGATCTCAGCCTGGCTCTGTAACAGGAGGGATCCTCCCTTCCTACCTGCTGCTTCCCTAGAGCTGAACTTTGAACTCTGGGGTTTCAGACTCCTGAAGAGAATGTCTTCAGGGTCCCCTGGCTACTGCCAAATGACTCTGCCCACAGCTTCCAACCCAGAGGCCCTAGAGGCTGGACTGGATCCCTACAGGAAACCCACAGGAGCTAAAAATAATACGCAAGGGACAAATAGGCTTCTGCAGGCCAGCATTCATGCCACCGTGTATAGGGGGACACTATCTCTCAGAGAAGCCAGGCTGGAGAGCTTAGGGGTCCAGAGCTCTGTTTCCCCAGACCTGATGGGCCCAATTAGGAGTGGAGTGTAGGAGTATGTGTGGCCCCTCAGAAGAAGTAGAAACAGTACTGAACAGTGAGCAGAGCTCACTGGATTACAAGCTGAAAACTGAGTTTGAGGCTCCAGTTCCTGAGTGACCTTAGGTAGGACACAACCTCTCCCTGGGCTTCAATTCTCACAAGTAAACAGAGGAGAGGAGTAAAAAGGTGGGAAAAGCTTTAGCTTTCAGGATGTTCCTCTCACCATGGTGTTTAACATTGGAGAATTGGAAACACACAAGTATTCGAGAATAGGGAACTGATTGAATAAAGTATAGCTGAGGATTTGTGCTTGGTTTTAGGTTTTGTTTTTCTGCCTGCACCACATGGCATGTGGGATCTAAGTTCCTTGACTAGAGACTGAATGCGTACACCCTGCAGAGGAGGTACAGAGACCACCAGGGAATTTCCTCTACGTGGGTTTTATACAGTGTAATTTCAGACTGCCTTTAACAACGATAACAATAATGATGGTGACTTGCATTTACTGAAGGTTTGTAATGTGCGGGTGCCACGATACTGTAGTTATACCCATTTTACAGATGAAGGGTTGAGGCTTAGAGAGATTCACTAACCCACCGAAGGCTCGCAGCTGTCAATAGGAACATGACCCAGAAGTCTTCATTTTAAGCTTTAATAACTTCAGAAGTTATAAAATATAAAGCTCAAACTTATAAAAAACAATTTGAAAGTTTCATCACATATCTTCTTTAAGCTGATTTCATTGTGAACTTTGAATAACTAATTTTTGGTCATGTTTTGTCATCTTCAGAGGCAGAAAAGGAACTTCAAATAAATTTTCAAATGGGGTCTCTTGTAAGTTTATAGCTTTATACTTCTGAGGTTATTAAACCTTAAAACTACACTAACCCTTCGGGTCCACATTGTTATTTTAAGTCCGTTTGACTCCAAAGCCTGCATGACAGTACTGACACTGTGTTTAGGGAAGGTGGGGATCTAGGATGTTGTACTGGGAACAACCTCTGGGAAAAAGGTATATTGATAAATGGCATACAGTGAGATTTCAGCTGTATTCAACAGCCTGAGGAGAGGTAGAGCCCACTTGGAGCAGTGGCCATCTCAGGGACACACATGATTGTATTCCCTTTCCGATTTCTTCATTGGGCTTTCCCTACTTTTTGGATGGAAAGAAGCGATGACACCCTTCCCTCCTGGGCTGAGCCATCCCATCAAGGCAAGCCAGATTGTACTCATCACTCCCACAATTGTTAGATCATATAGTCCTCCCATCAGCCCTGGGATGAGAGTTTTGCCCTCTCCATTCCTTAGATGAGGACGTCGAAGCAGAGAGGAGTAACGGTTTACCCAAGGCCACTGTTAGGCTCACTAACCTCAGCCCAATCCAACCAAGGCTTCTCTGACCTCATGACCCAAGGGTAACCTCCCTAGTTGGTCAAAATGGTGGGCAGAGAGCTACAGCAAGTGGTTTGGACTTCAGTGAAGTTTCTGTTTGCTTGATGAGGGAAAAACCCGGGGAGGATGAGGTGACCCAGCCTATTCAGTCCCCAGACTTTGCCAGCCACTGTCAAGGGTCTTCTCGATGGACCCCTTGGGACAGCCATCATGGTTCACTGCTGGCTTTCCCACTTTCCTGCCTGCCCTGCATGTCCCAGCCCTGATGCCTGTAGGTATCTACAGCTGGCCCTCTCCTCTCTGCTGCAGCTTGCCTTGGTCCTTGCCCATCTACCTGGCACCACCAGGCAGGAGCCATAAAGGCTCTGTATCTACAGGGTTCCCAATTCTAACAGCAGGCCCAAGGCCCAAAGCACCGCAGCCGGCACAGGTCTCCACTGGTGTCCTTGGGGATGAGGAATGGGGGGGTCTAACACCTGGCTGCTTCTCTAGCGCTCAGCAGGGAGATTAATAAAACACAAAAGAAGGAAAGAGAGAAGGGGGAGGATGGACCATAGGAATCTCCCTGTCACAGGCCTCCCCACTTCTCTTCCAAAGTCCTCCCCAGGTCTCCACAGCTCCTCCAGTCCTCCTTGAATCCCGGGGTTGTCGAGGCTCACTCTGAGATCAGGACCAGAGTGCAGTGTGGGCCAGGTTCAGTGTGAGGTCAGGGTCATGGCTCAGACTGGAGTGACAGTCAGAGCTCTAGCTGGGGCAGATGCTGAAGATCAATCAGAAGCAGAACATGGTCTTCCAGCCCTTTCAGGGGGAGCTCACCCTGTCCTGTGGGGCCACAGATGCTGGCTCCTTCAGGAACCTTCTATCACACCCGCCGCTGGCTGCTCTGACCATATAATCCCTTTCCCCCTCCCCCTCCCCCTTGCTCTGGTGTCCAGGGTGACCAGAGCTGCCTCTGGGCAGGAAGCCAGCCCAGAAAGCCCAGGACATCCCTGAGCGCCTGTCACCATAGCAACCTGCCTGCCAAGCCATCCACCCCCCACCCCACCTGGGTCCAGTACGGGTTTTCAAATTCAGAACGTCAGAATGGGAAGGGCCTCCTAGATCAGCAGATTCCAGCCCCTCCCTTTGTCCCAAATGAATAAACTGAGGCCCGAGTGGGGAAGGGAAGGGGGAAACCTGTTGTCCAAGGACCTGACCCCAACCTGTCCCCCCTCCCACCCACTCCCGCCCAATGTCGGTCTTGGTTGGATTCGGAGAATGGGGAGTCTGGAGTGTGATCTCCGGAGGGGGGCGGGCCCTCCACCCGGAGTGATGCAGGGGGGGGGGGGAGCCCAGGAACCGGACACCGACGATGAATAAATGATGCTCACTCGCAGCCTGCCTGCGACCAGATCGCCAGTGCCGAGCGCCGGCTGCCCAAGGGGCAGTCACCCGGCTAAGGCAGCCTGGCCGGCGTCCCTCGGCTCCCCCGACCTGCGACCTGCGGCGGAACAGCGCGGAGCGCGCGAAGATGGCGGGGCCGCGGCGAGGCGCGGGGCTCCTCTGGGGGCTGGGCGGCGCCGCCCTGGGGGGTTTGCCTCGCAGGGGTCGCCGGGCAGCTGGTGGAGGTGAGGTGGGCCGGCGCGGATGGGTTCGGGGTGGCTGTCACCGTCCAGGCAGAGCCAGGCGGTGCCTTTCTGACGGGAAGCTGGTTTTTCTTTTTCTTTTGCCCTAGGAGACCTGACTTAATGGGGAGACAGTCCATCCCAAGCGCTTCCAGGATGCAGGGAGACTCAGCCCCAGTCTTAGTGTCCTTGCTCTGATGGGCGGGCACAGCCCCCGATCTCAGGAACATTATTCTGATGGGGGAGACTCACCCTGACCTTAGGGCTTCCCAATCTGATTGGAGATACAGCCTGGCATCAGCGACTGTCTGATGGGGGACACTCAGCCCCTGTACTCTACTCTTTGGTGTCCAGAGGTGGGCAGGTGGGGGGCGGAGGCAGGGGGACGAGGACAGCCTTCGCAGAGCAGCCATGTGTTGAGTTTGACTCCACACTGCAGGGAGGGGCAGGCAGGGCAGGGCCCAGGGACTCAGGGTCTTAATTGGTCCTGATGATAACTGGGAGCTAGCAAAGGTGTCTGAGCAGAGGAGAATCAGGGTGAGTCCTGGACTGGAAGGAGAATAAATTAGAAGAGGGCCTACACTCGGGAGAATTGGAAGGAGCTGCTGAGATAGTCCAGGACGAGGTGAAAAGGATGGCTGAGGGGCTGGCCAGAAAGGGAAGGGTGGGGGCTATCTGCAGCCCCCTTGGCTGGCCTCTCTGTACCCCATTCCTGCTGAGCCAGGAAGGGGAGCTGATGAGGCTGACCAGACCCAGGATTCTAGAGCAGCAAGCAAGAGGGAGAAGGCCAGAGGTAGAGCCAGGGAAGAGTGGGGTAGGAACCTGTGTAGGCAGAGGCAGAGTGGAGAGAGCAGAAGTGCACGAGATAGTCAAGCACCGCGGAGAACCTGCAAGAGGCAGGTGCTGGGCAACAGGATGGGAGAGGGAGGACAGGGCCTCATCTTTGGGGTTTGAGGGGATACACCCCTGAACTAGTGGGTCTGAGGTATGTGGGGACAGAGCCCTGCACCCCCATGCTAGTCTGTGCCTGCTGCTGACCAGGGGGTGTGATCAGAAGGCTGCTCTGGAATCAGATGTCAGCTCTGGTGTCTCTGTAAGGGAAGTCGGGCTGGCTTGAGCCCCATGGAGTGCACTTAGGCCCCTACCAGCTGTCCTGAGGCCTCAGGTGCAGAAACTGAGCTGGTCTGGGTGTAGGAGAAGCCTGACAGAGGGGGTCAACTCAGATCTGAGTCAAGGACTCTTCCCTCAGTCCCCAGGAAAACGTCTTCTCCCACTTCATCAAGGGAAATTGCATTTTGAGTCCTTCTGCTTACCATCCGCCTACAGCCTGAACAAGGGCCTGGCTGAGCCCAGGCGATCCAAGGAAGTACCAGAAAGATAAGCGGAGCTGGGGTCCATGGTACCACCCACCCTACCCACAGGCATCACCCTCCAATTAGCCTGTGAAATTCTGATGGAGACCAGGCCCCCAAGCTTCAGAGTTCAGACTCCCAGCAGTGTCCACCACAAACAGATGCCCGACTATTACCTGCTTCCCCCTACCCAGGGCCCTATCAGTGTGTCTAGAATGTGTCAGAAGTGAGCCCCTGGCTGCCCAAGCTCTGAGTCTGAGATCTTTACCATGGCCCCCAGAATCTCCCAGTCTTACAACCAGCTGGGTCAACACACTGACCCTCAGAACCATGGAACCCTGCCACTGCCCAGACCTCAGCCCTGACTCTACAGATGTGTGCCCGACCACAGGCACATGTACTCCAGCCGCATGTGCCCTGTACCCACAGTGCCCAGCCCCAACCCCACACACATGTGCCAGACCCCACGTACACGTGTCTGACCCCACAGATGGGTCCAGGCCCCTGGGATGATGCTGAGGAAGGGTGTCTCCTTGTCCATTTTACCACTCAGGTTGTGTAGGAAGCCTCTCAGAGACCCCTGGAACCATTCCACTCAAGTTACAGATGGAGAAACTGAGGACTAAAGGAAAGAAGGCTCCTACCCCAGTTCACCTTGGTTAAGAGGAGAGGGCTGGGAATCATTTACCAGTCCTGGGCACATAGACCTTCTTGGTTACCTGGGACAGGCTGCTGGTCCTCTCCATGTGTCCCCAGTATAGGCTGAGGGGTGGCGTCTATAAGGTGAAAAAGTACCTGGCTTTCGGTAGGTGCTCCATCCAGGCTTACGGACCAGTGGAAAGACTGGACAGACGGTTGAGCTATGGGTTGCCTTTCCTTTCCAGAGAGCTGGAAGAGACTCCTCTTGCCTGTCCTTCTTCGGTTAATCGAGGGGCAAGGCGTTGCACTGATGCCCCAGGGGGGTCCCCTCTCCCTCCAAGTACCCCTCCATACCCCTCAGCCAAGCTCCATGACAGAGATAGGGTCATATCCCTCTCAGCCCCCCAGGTCAGGGACAGGTCTCGCTGCTACCTTCCAGAGCAGGGCCGTGTCCCTGACCTGGGGGGCTGAGAGGGATATGACCCTATCTCCTTCCTCAGAACCGCAGGACAGGGAGGTGTGGCACTGGGAAGGTGGGAAGTGGCGCGCAGTGCTCATGATAGCTCCAGCCGTGCTTACAACTTTTGGCCTCCAGGTGTCGCTACTGCACTTCAGACAAATTAGTCCCTTTTTTTTTTTTTTTTTTTGGCGAGGATTCTGGCCTAGCTTTCTGGTCAGAGGAGGTGACTCAGGTAGGACAGGCAACTGCTGAGGCCACCTGGTGGGGATCCTGGTCAAGTAAGAGAGTCATGAAGCCCTGACTGCTGTTCCACACCCTATCCCACACCAGGGGCCCATGAGAAAAAAATACCGCGGGGCAGTACAGGACTCGCGTTGTCTCTGGCCTTGGTCCTGAGACCCCATCTGCCTGTGTGGGGCCCAGGCCTGGGGCAGGAGAGAAAGGGCCTTGAACCTGACTAAACAAACCATCCACATTTGCCCCTTGGGTTCGGTTTCCCCAAGCACTAACTACCCTCACACTCCCAAGTTCCCAGCTCCATGGTTCTGGGTTCTGCCCTCTTCTCTTGCTCTAAGGCTGGAACGTCCCAAGGTCTAAGGCATTGGTTATGAATGTCTAAGACCCTTGATCCTGGGAGATTCTGAAATGCTCAGACTTAGTGAGTCCTCGCTGAGACCTGGGCCTCTCTCAGTCCAGTCCCAGCCCCTGGCTTCTGCCTGTCTCACTCTGCTCTCTCCCGACCCACAGCCCAGCACAGCCCCGCCCAAGCCCAAGCCGCCCCCGCTGACCAAGGAGACAGTGGTGTTCTGGGACATGCGTCTGTGGCACGTGGTGGGCATCTTCTCACTTTTCGTGTTGTCCATCAGTAAGTAGCAGCTGGCCCCCTCTACTACCCCCTGCCATGCCACACCACAGTGGGAGCACAGCACCCCGTTACCCCCCAGCACCACCCCCCAGGGGCTCAGAGCAGCAATTCCGGGCAGTGCAAGTGGGCCTGGTGCCCACAGGAGGCCCTCTGTGGTTTCTGGCACCTCCTAATCTACACAAAGTCCCTGTGGAGGGCTGACAGGCTGGTGGTGACCTGAAGTATTCTGCCCGACGGGGGATGCAGCCACATGGCAATTATGGTAATTACAGGGGACTCCACTGAACCAGGACGAAGACGTGTCATTTTTCCCTATCGCTGGCCTCCTCATGCTTTTCCTGCAGCTTGGCCAGCTTAAAACACCCACACCCAGGGCCCCAACAAGGCCACCCTTGGCTGCAGCTCAGCACCAGAGCTCCCCAGACGCCCAGCAGATGTGTCTCCCAGGCTGCAAACCCAGCATTGTTAAATACCATTTCCTTGGAATGATTCACACCCACCTCAGTTAAAAACAGGAGACCCCTGCCCTCGCCCTTCCTCTCTTGGATCTGGGAGTTGCTTTATGCGAAGTTGCAACAGAAGCCAGTTTGGGATGCTCCTCTCAGTTGTCTTTCCAGAGTTGGGGTCTGGAGTCGAGAAAAGTGGGGCTGAGAAATGCCGAATGGATGGGAGAGGCCACCAGGGTACAAAGAGATTCCCACAGACCATAGGGAGGAGGGGGGCGCAGGCAGTAAAGGGAAAGAACACACTCCCCTAGTAAAGGCTTCGTGGAGGAGGGGTCCTCTAAGCTGTAGATGGATAGGATGGGTGACGGTTTGTGTCAGGCAGCTAGCAAGGCATTCTGGAGAGAGGTACAGTGGGGGTGGACGTGGGAGAAGACGGCCTCCACACAGGTCTCAGATAACCCCTCTAAGACGGTTTCTGAGTGCACCCTGGCTCAGGGGCTACAAGGGCATTTAAATTCTAGCAGGAGCTATCCTGGGATGAGGTTCCCCAGAGGGCAGGGCTGACCACAAGGGCCCACCCAGATGTAGAGGCTCCAAGGGAGACAAAGACATCAATTTTGCATGTGCTTCTCCTAGCACCAGAAGTGCCCTTCCACCCCACCCCTCACCCCCACTCTCCTCACAGCTAGAGTGGGAGAGCTTCCCTGGTGGCTCAGACGGTAAAGAATCTGCCTGCAATGTGAGAGACCTGGGTTCGATCCCTGGGTTGGGAAGATCCCCTGGAGAAGGGAACGGCTACCCACTCCAGTATCCTGGCCTGGAGAATTCCATGGACGGAGGAGCCTCGCAGGCTACAGTCCATGGGGTCGCAAAGAGTCAGACACGACTGAGCAACTTTCACAGGGTGGGAGGAGGAAGTGAGCAAGAGGCTGCCTTCTATTCTAGCCAAGGCTGATATCAGTTAGGCTTCTGAGTGGAGGCCCCACGGACAGACAGATGTGGCTGCAGCCCCAGCCAGGTGTTTAGAGAGTGGAGCAACCCCCAAGTACCAAGAAGCAGGTTTAGGGGAGGTAATCTGCCTGCAGGGGCCACAGGAGCAGTCCAAAGTCCAACAGGTCCAAAGAGCAGCTCAGGGGGACCCCGAGGAGCAGGGTTGAGGGCACCATGGGGCCTCAAGACACACAATGGTTTCTCCCGGGCTCTGCTTGGCCCAAGATGGTGGAAGTGCCTAGGGCCACATAGGAAAGCTGCAGTGTCAGGCCCAAAGAGGCACTTGGACCTCAACTACACAGACTGACTTCTATTCCTAACCCTATTTCCTGAAAAAGGTAAGGGATAGTCCCAAAGGCCTCTGAGTTAACAAAACCTTCTATGCAGGGCTCTAGGAGTTGGAGACCCTGGGTCCTGGGGAGGAAACATTTTTCCCACTTCTCTGTCTGCTTGGACCTCGGTGGTACAGCTGTTAGTGGAGCATCATCCCCACAACCTTGTGGATAGGATGGAGTTGGATGGGTTGCCTCTTTAGTTCCCTGCCAGCCTGGGGACTCCTATCCCCAGCCTCTTCCTGGGCTTGGAACTCCGTCCAAGAAACTTCGTTTCTCTACTCTGAAGAGAAGTAAGCAGGCCAGGCTGGGTGGGACAGGTCCGGAGTGAGGGGCAGGGCCTCCATCCTGCTCTGAGGGACTGGGACCAGCCTTTACTGAGAGCCCAGGCATGGTCCTGAGAAGGTACCTGATGGGGTAACTAGAAGAGGTGCTTCAAGCCAGTAGGGTGGGGGTGGGGGACCAACCCTGGACCTCTGGCATACAGGAGTCTGGAGGTGACCAGAGGCCAGCTTTTTGGGTAAGAAAGGCCTACTGTCTTCCCAGGTCCATCCCTGGGCAGCAGTGCACAGTCAGACCTACTATTAGGGCCCTCACATGACTGTCCCCCACCATATGTTCCTGGATGCTATTGACACCCTGTCCATTCATTCAGGAGTCCTGTCCGAGTCGCAAAAGCTTTGAAACCATCTCATTCATTTTTTCTTTCATTCTGTGAGTCTGAGGAAGACTCAATGGGGCCATAATACTGGCCGAGGAGGTTGCACAAGATGACCCCAAAGGGTGCTCCTGCCCAGGCCACATAGGTCTGATCTATCTTCCCCAAAAAGAGGCCTGGCCTGTCCTGCCTGGCCCTCCTGCCTCTAGGAGTCTGCCAGGAAGTTATGTCTGGTCATCTGATTTATAATAGGAAGCAGCTCTGTCCCCTCCCCCTGAGGCTGGGGCCAAGGTGGTCAGACTGGGGGCCTTAGAAAAATAAACTCAGTCCAGCCGGGTCCTGGCAGCCCTGCCCTGCCCGTCCTGGACAGGCCAGCTCCATGCCTTGGCCCAGCTTGCGTGGGCACAGCCGCCCTGAGCCAGAAAACCACTCCTGGAATAACTCTGTCTGAGGTGAACGCCCCAGGGCAAGGTCTGTGTCCTCCTGCAGGCTCTCACAGCCAGGAGGAGCCCCGGCTTGTCCTCAGGGAGGTTGAGGAGGATGCAGCCTGTCCTCTGGGGTCTGAGGTCCTCTCAAGAGCCTGGGGAGGAAAACCTAGGATGAACCAGGAGCCCAGCGGCCTGGGCTGCAAGTACAGGACACCCTCCAGGAGGCTGTAGCTTGAGTCATGGTGTAGCCTACTTCTTACCCTCCAGGACCTCTCAATCTAGTTAGAGAGACCCTCCCCTGCCCAACAAGCCAGGATCACTGACATAATATATGGGACCAGTGAAAAATGAAAATATGAGATCCCTGTCCAAAGATTATTAAGAATTTCAAGAAAGTGACAGCAGAGTATTACACCAAGCACAAGGCCTCTCTGCGAATAGGCCTCCTACCTAAAGCCAGCCCTGCTCAGGAAAGACATTTTGAAAATCTCAGAGCCCACAGGGGTTTTGTCAAAATGTGGAACCTCCTGAAAGAGACTCTTGGGTGAGACACACATAGATAGATGGAGACAGGCCTGGAATTCAGGTGCTATTCCTGGGGTGTCTGAGCTCTGGCCCTTGCCAAGCCTGCTCTGTCCTCCCTGTAGTTATCACTCTTTGCTGTGTCTTCAACTGTCGCGTGCCACGGACCCGGAAGGAGATTGAAGCCCGGTATCTGCAGCGAAAGGCAGCCAAGATGTACACAGATAAACTGGAGACTGTGCCGCCCCTCAACGAGCTCACAGAAATCCCTGGAGGTGAGCAGGCCTGACCCCCAGTCCCGCCAACCCCCAAGCCTGCCAGACTGGCCATTTCCTTGATCCTTCCACCCAGAATGCCCTGTTCCTCCCCTCCACCTGGTTCAGGAAGGGGACTCATCCCTGTTTCTGGAGACCAGAGCAAAGAAATGGGTCAGAGTGAGGCAGGGAAAACAAGAAGCTATTTTGCAGGTAGGAGTGCTTTGGAAGGAAAAAGGAATGAAGGGTGGGACTGGGAGGCTCTGGTGTGGGTCCTAGGACTCTTTCACTCCCGTTGAACCCTTTTCCTTCTATTCCACAGAGGAGAAGAAGAAGAAGAAGAAGGACAGTGTGGATACAGTGGCCATCAAGGTAGAGGAGGATGAGAAGAATGAGGCCAAGAAGAAGAAAGGAGAGAAATGAGGAGAGCTTTCTGGAGGTGGCGGCTGGGGCTGGCCAGTCCTGGGGCTCATGGTCCTGCCAGAGTCCAGACATCTTAGACTCCAAGCTCACACATGGACCCAGGAGGTTGCAGAGAGCCCTCGCCCTGTAGAGAGGGAGTTGCAGGGGCCAGGACCCTGTCCTAGAGCCTATAGGAGCAAGGACAAAACTGTACCAGGTGTGCCACCTCCTGGCCTGGACGCCAACTCCCTTCACCCCGTCACATGGGGCTCAGCAGAGGTGGTCTGTAGACCCTGTCCCTCTATAGATCAAAAGTGGCCTCTACCCACCCAGACATGCCTCTGTCCCCTCTTCTGCCAGGAACAGCTGTGGCTAAGGGGTGACGGGATGTGGGTTTTCTCCTGGAAGGGGATGGCCGGCCTGGATGGGCCAATGTGAGGCCACACCAGGCTGCCCACAGGAGGGAGAGGGTCACTGGAGGAAGCAGGGGCAGCAGGAGGCTCTCGGACTTGGCTGGATAGCAGCCCTGCTGGTGAGGGGCTACCCCAAGCCTGGCATGGGTTCTGGCCCAGAGCAGCGAGCAGAGAAGGACCAGAGGCAGAACCCCCAGCCCAGCAGATACCAAGCTCCAGGCAGTGGACGTACTTGTCTTACTTACTGTCATGTAGCTGAGGCTGCTGGAGCGCCTAGCACGAGGCCCAAGGGCTCAGGACTGGGGGCTCCAGGGGTGCAAAAGGCTGAGGCCAGTGGACCAGAGAGAGAAGAGAAGACAGCTGGCACCTGGGACCCAACTTGGGAATCCAGGGAATATTTGAGAACCCAATGGGGACTTGAGGCTGTTCTGGGGCCCTTTCTAGGCTTAGCTGTGGTGGGAGGGCCCCAGGAGACCACCACAGGGGGCAGTTAAGGATGGAGGTAGCAGCCAACCTTCCATCTGCTGAATATAAGAGCACAGCTTCCTCTTCTGCTCTCAACCATGATTCCTGAAACAGCACTGCTGACCCGAAGGTGAAGGCTCAAACTTGACCTGCGGACTGGATCCCTGGGGAGGGGACATGCAGAGAGGGTATCTAGATGGCAGCAAACATCGCCTGAAGAACTCGGACCTGGGGCTGGAGACTTAGGAGATACTGGAGGTTTCCGAGCTGGGGAGAGCTGCTGGAAAAGCTCACGCTGCCTCTGCAGCCTGCAGAGATTTGTAAATAAAGCTGAGTGCCTTCTCATACCCGAGCGACCTGAGATGACTGCTCAGGTACCCCGTCCCTGGAGCATTTACGTGGAGGGCAATACAGTGATCAGTGATAGGCAGTGAAGGCCAGGCTGTCGTTCCCTTTCCTGACTTTTTTCTGTTCTGAATTCAGATGAGCTGGAGGAAGAGGTGGTGGGCCGAGGGGCAGAGGGTCAGCTGTGGCCGGTGGGGCTCAGCCCTGAGGCAGGGCATCAGGACCAAGAAGGAAGCTGCCTGCTCTGTGCTTGCCTCTGCTCCATTTCCTGGTGTCAATAGATGGGTGCTTGAGACACAGAGGAGTCAAGCCTGGATTCCAGCCTGGACCCAAATCATTATTACACGAGGCAAGGGAACCAGGCTGACATGGGGGAAGGAGCACGGGGTCTTAGAGCCACGGCGGGGGGCGGGGCAGAGATTACAGAAGGCCCTGCTGTGCAAGCTGCGTACTCACTGGGCCACCATGTGGAAACCCTGGCTCTGCCCAGGGGTCCAGCCTGTGGGTGTCTCATACATACGGTTTTGGCAAAGACCATTCTACCGATACAAGCCAGAACCCTTCTGTTGGCTTCGCAGCAGAAGCCCAGGGAAGCGGGGCCCACTAGAAGTCAGAGAAGCAGCTGGCAATGCCTAGGTTAAGTCCAGGCCCGGGCCACATCTCCTCTACCAGCTGCCTCTTTGACGTCTGACTTGGGTCTCCGCTAGCCGTTTAAGGACAGGCATATCTGCTAATCATGGGGATAATGTCTGATCCCAGTGGGCATCTGCCCCAAGTCCAGGCAGGGGACAGGGTTGGAAGGTCAAAGTTAACTACAGGCTTCAGGGCAATGACAGAGTATGTTCCAGCCACAGGCCAGAAGATGGGTCAAAGTCAAGGAGAACACACTCACCTCCACGGCCCAGAGCTGCAACCTTAGGCCCAGCGTCACACTGGGTCCTGGCAGCCCCAGAATGAGCCTGGGCAGTACATTCTAGGCCCTGAATTATCTGACCCCAGTATCATCCCCACACATTCCCTCCACCTTCTGCGGGAGCCACCCCGAGCCTGCGGATGGAGCTGGGGCTCTGCACTTTGCAGTATCAACTGCCGGAAGCCACCCATCCCACCCCTTCCCTGTTCTCTCATCTCCCACTGCAGCAGGCCCAGGAAGGAGGAGGCATGGGGAAGAGAGCCAT
Organism: Bison bison bison; assembly: GCF_000754665.1. Taxonomy (NCBI): domain Eukaryota; kingdom Metazoa; phylum Chordata; class Mammalia; order Artiodactyla; family Bovidae; genus Bison; species Bison bison. The sequence continues at coordinate 1,188,130 of NW_011495042.1, read as the reverse complement.
TTAATTGAACATCGAGTCTCTCCCCTGCCTGTGAGGGCTGAGAACTGCACCTGCAGCCTTCTAGACAAGAGGATGAGGAGGGGCCTGGACAAGAGAGGGCAGACCCAGGGACAGCAGAGCATCAGAGGGCAGCAAGGAAGCTGAGGAGCATCAGGAGTGCCAGGAGCAGGGCCCGGGATGGGGCTGGCAGAGTCTGCCCGCTGATGCGGTCCCAGATCCACTGTTGGTAAGAGGAGATGTGGACGTAGATAGGCGGAGCCTCGCTCTTCTTGCAGCCTGGGCCCCAGCTCACCACTCCCACCAGGTGCCATATGTTCTGCACAGGACAGGCCAAGGGCTCCCCACTTATCTCCTGCGGGGAGGGGTGGAGAACAAAAGGGAGGCCACATGTGGTCCAAAGGAGACTTGATCCAGCTCAGGAACAAGCAGGGTGCCCTCACCAAACCTTCTGTGCAGCCTCCAAGTGTCTTATAGCTGAGAGGTACCTTCGAAGTCCTGACCCAGGAGACCTTCCTTAAAAGGCTCCACCTTCCATCTCTCTCCATCCCCCATCTCTTTAACATCCACCTTCCATCTTCCCACCCTTCCCATCCTCCTCCATCTGCAACCTCCATCCCCACTCCCCATCTCTCTCTCCCCAACTCTCATCTCATTCCCCCCAATCTCCATTCCCTGTCAAATTTCCCCTCCTTCATCTTCCTCCTCACTTACCCCTGCTCATCCCTGGCCCCTCTCTCCTCCCCACATGTCCTGCCTCTGCTGTGCCCCTCACCCCAATTCTGGCCAGGTGCCCTTGGAGGCAAATGAGCAAGGGCTAGAGATGCTCACGTAGCAGAATTTTTCCCTGTCGACGTCCTTTGCACAAATCATCTGGGAGTTGATGATCTGAATCAGAGAGGGGATTTTGGAGAACCTGCGGTAGAGGCTGTCACACTCTGTGCTGTTCAGGATGGTGACTTCCTTCTCCTGGATGGTTCGAAATTGGGGCCACTGACCTGTGGGACAGGGGCCCCCATTCAGGCTTGGCTGTTTAGCTCGTGCCTGCAGCCACTGGCCTCATGCCCATCCTCCCTTTGTTCCTTGCCACACAGCAGCCCTGGAGATCTCTCCAGGATTAGCCCACCTACCACTCCAGACGCTTCCCAAAAGCCCCTCAATATAGAGACCCTGGAGCAGTTTACCCAAAATCTGGCTTTGCTGGGCCTGATCTCACATCTGGCAGAGTCCAATCCATCAAGTCTATTCTGATCTCGGCATTTTGACTTTTGCATTCCGTCTATCCCCGAAGCCTACCAAGTCTATCTGAGGTCCAAATCCTGCCTTTTCTTCAAGCTTTCCTCAAAGGCCTCTTCCTCCCCTGAGCTTCCCCAGACTCGCCTCTGTGGTTCCAGGAGCTCCTCACTCCCCTCCCCAGTCTCACAAGTGTGTGTCTGTCCCTAAGTCTGAGCTTCCGGGGGACAGGTGACTTCCAACCGTTCCCAACTATTCACCAGACAGGCCATGGCAGGGATGACAAAAAGCCACCCCACCTGGGCTGGAGATCCTGGGTGCTTTCAGGCATGCTGGCTCTATGAGACCACAGGGAAGAACACTTCTCTTGTGGGAAAGGGACAGGGGTTCCCTGAAGAGGATGGACATTTCTGGGCTAAGGAAAGGGGCCCTTGGATGGCCCTGGGACAACACTCCTGCTCATTGGGCTCCTAAACTGGGATGATAAGGGATTGAGGGCCACTGCTGGGGTAGGGGGAGACATGGGGAACCCTCGGTGACTCCCAGCTTCCGGGTGCAGACTGCCCTTAGCCAGATGCATGGGTCTTCTGGGGACCCTATTACAGACACAGACCCCTTGTCCTCTCGCCTTGCCTGTTCTGCTTCAAAACATGATGCCGTAGGATTGTGTGCAGATAGCAAGATATCACTCTGTGCCCACTATGCCTTCAAGGATGGCCTGTTTACATACCCTGACCTGGGCCTGAGGGTTTCGAGGGCAATCTGGGTCCCCTAGATACATTCACTGCTGAAACCCTCAAAGGGAAAAAGAGATAAGAGTCTGACAGGAGAGGGGTGGTGGGCTCCCTGGGGAAGGCGTCTCAGAAATGCCTGTCCACGGTAGACCCTGGCCTGCACCCAGGTTCTATCCCGCACCATCCACCCTGCTGGGGGTAGGAAGGTTCCAACTCACCATCAACCCTGGGGAGTCCCCAGCCTGTCACAGTGCAGAGCGAGTAGTCCTTCACCGAATAGTCCAAGCCAGGCAGGCAGATGGGCCAGACATACTTGCTGTACTGCAGTGGCCGATCCAGGTTGAGGAGGGCAATGTCGTTGGCCCGGCCAACCCAGGACCAGTACCGACTGGCTCGATAACGGCTGTGCACGATGACCTCTTTTGCCAGGATGTCGATGGAAGTCTTCGTTATCCGGTCAATCCACGGACTCCCCGCCCGTACTGAATAGGTAACGTCACTCCTAGGGGAAGGGCAAGGGGAGTCCTCCATTAGTCCCAGGAACCCCACACCAGCCTGCACCCCCCTAAACTCCACCGCACTGTTGTACTCTGGGCAAATCCAGGCAAGCCACCCACCTGCTTCGAGTCCCCGAGCCCACTTCTCAGGGCAGGTGTGAATGGGGCCCTGCACACACAGACACCGTGTGGTCAGTCCTGACAACAACCCTTCAGTTTACGGAGAGGGAAACTGACTCAAGTGACTGACTCAAGGCTACACAGCTAGCAAGTGGTGGGGGTGGGATGTGGACCCAGTTTTCTCAGGTTCCAAACTTTAGACTCTGTCCAGTAACCCATGCTGGGTCCCAGGAGTGACAGAGGCCTTGTGCAACCATCCAACCCTCCCTCTAGCTTTCTTTCTCAGTGTGTCCTTTAGGCGTGGAAATCACTTCTCCTCTGGCCAGCCCTCATGGCCAGATGTGACCCTCGGGTCGCCCCCTGGCTCCAGACCACAGGCACGCCTGCTCTCTTGTCCCCACACTGACCAGACTGTGAGCATCTATATTCTTGTCTGTCTTCCCCAGCAACCTGACAGGAGTGGGGCAGCCCTCTTCTGCTACCAGTGCCCAGGCCAGGGCCTGGCTTCAAAGACTGTCAAGGCTACTGGTTGAAGGAAGGAAGGAATAAGTGAAACGAAGGGTATGGAACAGAAGAATTAGAATCTTCTTTCTGTGCACAGGAGGAAGACCTAGACAGTGCTTTGCAAGGCTTCGTTTCCTATCTGTGGAATGACTGCACAGGACTAGGGGATCAGATGAGGGGAGCAAGCCTCCAGTTCCTAGGAAGGAATCTACGGGACTCAGCTCCACCCTGCTAGGAGCTGGGGTGAGGCTGGGATTACGGGGTTCAGCCACTGAGGGGCCAGCCGGCAGAATGACTGAAGCCCCGGTGGCTCCACATGACTTTCCACCCATCTGTCTAGGCCCCGACTCACTCGGTCGTGCAGTGGGCTGCAGTCAGCACCCACTCGGAGGCAATGAGGGTTCCTGCACAGATGTGTGTGCCATTGGCCCGCACACTGACCATCCACGGCCACCGCCGAGCCATGGACTCCGGATCCCTGAGGGTGGGGTCCCGTTCATAGGAGAAGCCGCAGGCTGAGGAGGGAAGTACAAGGAGCTTGATAAGGAGTGGACCTTTCCAGCTGCATCTCACAGCTCTCCCTCTCCCTCTCCTCAGCCTGAGCTCCCACCACTCTAGCTGGCCTGCACCCATCCAACGATTCTCCTTCTTCATTGGTCATCAAATAATGGTGTTGTTCACATGAGGATTGGGGTCTCCAGCCTTAGAAGGGCCTCAGCATCCCCCAGGCATCCCTCACGTCAGGTCCCAGGGCTGACCAGTCTGGGCATCACTGGCTCCTTTGTCCTGGTCAAGCAGGCCTCAGCTCTGGCTAGGGTAGGCCCTTCACAATTCATCTGTGTTTCCATCTGGTTCCCCTACTTCAACCAAAAAGACCCTTTCCTCCTTGTCTAGGACCCTCCTCCTGTGATTCAGTGAGAGAAAAGCAGATGACCTAAGAGAAAAATGAGCACTGTGCATGAACGCGCACACATCTGAGGATAAAACCCCAACAGCAATGAATGCAGCTCTTCAGCCCCATTAGTCCTCAGGGGAGCATGGACTTAAATCACAGTGACGTTCTGCTCACCGTCACCTGCCAGGCAAAACTAAATGTCCCTGATGCTAGGAGTTGGTGAGGATCACAGCCCCAGACTGCTCACTCACTGCTCGAGGGAAGCTCAACGGGTACAGCCACTTTGGAAAAGCTTTTATGGAAAAATTCTTTCAACTGAAGAGGCACGTATCCAACACCACAGCAGACCCACTCCTAGGTGTTCCAAATGGACTAGTAGATTGTGAGATCAATGTAAGTAGGCCATCACCAGCAGCTGTAAAGGCTAACACAAGAGAGGGAACGGCAGCATGCACCGCGGACTGCTGCGGGGTCCTCAGTGTGAGACTTCCCATGACACGTAAATTCTGAGCAATGAGTTCCAGGATGAGAAGTATTCCTTATGTGGGTCTTACTTGAACCAGCTTGGAAGGCACTGCTAGAGAGAACACTTATGGATGTGCCCCCAAACACACAAGGGAAGGCTCCCTGAAAGCGGTGCTGGATACCCCCAGAGGCCTTGGCTGGGAGCTTGGATCAGGGCCTGGGCCCGATGGAAAGATGCTGTCCCCACCGGCCATTCAGGAAGGCAGGATGTACAGCACGCCCCAGGCTCCCCCGACCTTCCTTGCCTCCTACCTCAGCAGCATGGGAGGTTCAACCAATAGGTGCTCAGTAAGCACTAGTGAAAGGAAGGTCTCCTCTCTCTCCCTGCCCCTTCTTCCTCTGTCCCTTAAGGTCCTCGAGGCTGCTTGGGCGCCTCCTCCCGCATGGAGGCCACAGTACTCACGGGGAAGGAACTCGTTGTGGGAGGCTTTAGAAGTAGCGTACTGCGAGATACTGGGCGGCGGGCTACCACCGGTGACCTGCCGAGGGAAGCGACGTCTGCCCGAGGGACAGGTGGCACTGGGGGCACATGGAGCATCAAGGTCTGCAGGGACATCCGTGGACAGTGCCCCCAGGGTGTCGCCAGCGCCCAAGCAACCTGTGGAAGGAGGCAGAGAATCAGAAGTGGAGGCCAGATCTGAGGGGGGTCGGGGGATGGGCGGGGGCGGGCCTTACCCAGCGGCAGCAGCAGCAGCAGCAGGAGCCCGGCGGAGGCAAGGGCCAGGGCCAGGGTAGACGTCCCAGGGCGTGGGGGGCCGCGCCTGCCGGCCGGCGGCTCACACCAAAACTCCATCTGCGGGAAACAGCGACTGCGCCGTGGTGCTCTTCTCGCTACAGCGCTCCCAGGACCCGCCCCACGAAGGCGCCCCCCATTGGCGGCCGGTGACGGCTCTCTGTGGTGTGGTGGGCGCGGGCATCCGCGGCCTCGCGGGCGCCCCCCAGTGGCCTCCTGCCATGGTGCTTCTGATGTCCCAGTCACCCTCTGGCTTGCAGGTGGACTGCCTGGCTTCTGGCCACGCCTCTGCCCTCCTGGGAGCACGTCACTCCCAGGCGGTCTGGCCCAGCAGTTTCCTGGAGTCCCTTAACCTCACCTCGTCCAGTTTCTGCACCTCCTCTGGCATCCCACTCCCATCCCTACCTGGTGAGATGGAGGCCCAACCCCTGGGGCTGGCATCCGGGATTTCCAAGCGGTCCCATCTGCCCCCCAGTCTGGTAACTACAGTGGGGCCTTGCCCCAGGGTACTGAAATTAAGCAGATTGAAATGTTTTCAATAACGATTTTTCAAGAGTGCATAGTTTTAAGCATTGTTCCCCACCCTCCCACCCTCAACTTCCATTCAGCAAATGCCCTTCCCTTACAGATCCATCCTCTTAGATAGCACAGGTGAGGTTTCCATAGACAGTAAAAGAGTGATGGTAACCAATGGGCTCTTCTCGGTACACTGGAAGTCGGGGAACATTTTGATGGCTCAGTGACACAGATGGATAATACAGTTAAAAGGTAGTCTGGGGACATCCTATGAATTTTGATTCAAAGCTGTTGGAAAATTCTAGCCCAATAAAAGGTGGAAGTTAAATCAGACTAGAACAATTTAACTTTTGCCAAGGCCTGCTCTCTTGGGACAAACAATAGGGCTGGCCATTCAGTACTTCAGTCTCCAGCAAACCACACCTGCTATGCTGTGGAGCCCGAGGGCAAAGATAGGGGCCACTGTGAACCTGAGGCCCACCAGGCCTGATGGGCTCCCATGCTACCTCCCACAGAGGTAGTAGGGCTCTGCCCTCTCAGTCTGGCTAACTGGGGCCTAGTCTTCCTCTTCAGAGTATGACAGATGTCACTAAGGCAGCTCCGGAGTTTAGGGTGCAGTCACCCCCCACAGTCACCTAAGCAGGCGCTCTGCCTTGCCCCTCCCTGCCCCCCATCCTCACTCATTCCTGCTGGGGAGGGAGGAGGAACTGGTCAAGCTCTGTAGATTCTTAGGGTGATATGAGGGCTTGAGAGAGGCCCACAAGTTCTGGAACTGAATCCACAAGTGCAGGTCTGGTCATTTTGAGTTTCCTGGGAAGAAGACAACCCTCATGGTAAGGAAACGAGGGGAACCTGTGGTCAGAGACCCAGGGCATGGCCATGGGGACCTGGGGACTGCTGGAGTGCTGGGTTACTAAGCAGGGAGTGGGGATCACAGAGCCCAGCTTCATATTGGTAGAAGAGGCAACTGCAGCCCAGAGAGGGGAACAGGATGAGTACAAGTACAAGGAAGGCTATCAGGGAGGCTCCCCTTGAGAAGACAGCAGGCCTCTTGGGGGTGGGGAGGCTCTGGCCAGAGTCTAGAAAAAAGATGATGACTTCGGTGACACAAAGTTCAAGAGCATCTTCATTGAACAATTGAAAAAACAATGGCTCTGGAACCCTCCCCCATGGACTTGCCCTGATGTCCTGTGTTCCTCCAGTCTCCGCTTCTCCTCAGGACAGACAGAGGAGAGGAAACAGCTGCATCAGGGAGGGACGCCCAGGAAACATCATTCACAGGAGCCACAGGCAGCCCAAGGAGATCAGCAGGATGGAGCTAGTGAGGAGGACTGGGCTAAGGCAGGCAGGCCCGGCCCTGCTGACGAACTTCACGTCACCGATCTGCTTCCTCATCCAGTCAGTGAAGTAGGAGGTGCTGGTGTAGACAGCCGGGAAGTGGCGCCGGTTGCAGCTAAAGCTCCAGGTCACCACCCCCATCTGAATCCAAGAGTTGTCCATTTGGCAGACCAGGGAATTGCCAGAGTTACTCTGTGGAGGGGAGCAAGGGCGGCATAAGAGAGGCAGCAGGAGGGCCTTCTTGTAGGTCCTGGACAAATAAATTTGCACCTTCCCAGGCCATGTCCTTAACATGAGCTGTATTAGGCCCGTGCTGTCCCTGACAATGAGGCATAGCTAGGAGCCTGCCCTGTGACATGGAAGCACTGTTCTGGGGCCTGAGCTCAGGATCACACTGGTCTCTTTCTTCACTCCCCTGCTAACCCTCTGACCATAACTCCCTGGTCCCCTCCTCTGCCCTCTCTCTAAATTGTGGTGGGCCTCCAAGGTGTTACCCTTGACTTTCTCCTTTCCTACCATCCGGCTGGCATAATGAACTATTTGAAATGCAAATAAATCTGTTCCCTCTTTTCATGCAAAGCAGAGGCAAATGTAAGAATAATGTTTACAACAGCAAACATCAAAAGGTAACAGCTTTTATTTCTGCTGCTGATGGGTTTATGATTTTTCAAACTATCCTATACTTTTTAGTATTGTTGAAAAGTTTTATAAATCAGAAAAATAGCCCATGCTCTCCCTCCCTCCCTATATGTATACATATATATTTTAATGTAATGTAAACCAAGATTTGGAGAAGGAAATGGCAACCCACTCCAGAATTCTTGCCTGGAGAATCCCAGGGACGGGGGAGCCTGGTGGGCTACCATCTATGGGGTCGCACAGAGTCAGACACAACTGAAGCGACTTAGCAGCAGCAGCAGCAGCAAACCAAGATTTATAAGATATAATCTAATGAAGAGTGCATAAGATACATAAGGACAAATAACAAAATCATACTTAATAAGATAAAGGAAGACCTACATTAATGTACAGATATACTATTGTTCTTAGGTGAGGCAATTTAAAACAATGTAAAACTGTTAATTCTCAGCATCTGGCTTCCTGCAGCATGGAAGGTTAGATCCCCTATCCCACCTTACTTAAGATAACATGTGAGTTTTTTTTAATTATAATTTTAAATGCATGGGTGAGCTGGCAAGAAAATAGACTCCTCAGATTGCAAAACCCAAGGGAGGGCTGAAACCCAGAGAGCTGACAGCTAAGCCCAGAAGATGACTTTTTGCTCCGAGGCCATGGGCCAAACCCAGTGAAACTGAGTTTTGGTTTTCACAGCCTTATTCATGGGTGCAAAAGACGAAATGCAAAACCCAGAGCCTGCTCAAGATGGGGAGCCCAAGAGGAAACCTCCTGCAAAAAGTTATTCCTGCCAAAAAGGACCACACCTTCTGCGTGAGGATAAACTAGGAACACCTGCCCTCATGTGAACTTGTAATTCAAATTCACACTGTCTGGGTGATTAAAAAAAATTGAGCCAAGAACATCATTTAAAGCAGTTCTTGGTTGGCTTTATGCCCTGGTACCTGGCAGAAGCAAATATAGATTCCGTCTGAAGGACCTCACTTTTCAAGCCATGCTTCAGCGAACTCCCACGAAGAACACTCTAAAGAGCATGTCATCACTTTTAAAACATCACTGCGCACACAGGGAAGTTGAGGCACCAAGAGCAAATGCCAGCCAGCAGAAAAAACCAAAAGCAGCATCAGAGCCTTCACAGTTTGATATTCAGAAATCATCACATGAGAGCCTCAAAGTTTCTGGTGATGCACTATTTTGTAGGCTTGGTGGTGAAGGTATGGGTATTGACTGTGTTATTCTTTGTTCTCCAAACACATTTTATAAATATCTTTTATCTTTATTCATTAGAGAGTAAAACAGTCAAAATATTGTGACAATGTCAGTTCTTGCATTGACCTCTAACATTCAAGCAATTCCAAGTAAAATGCTACCAGGATTTTTTCAGGACCTTGACAATCTGATTCTAGAACTAATATTAAAGGATAAAGGCCATGAATTCTATGACAAGTTTGAGAAAAAAAGAGCAAACTGGAGACGCTGTGGACTGGAGATATATCTAACCAGAGTTAGATCTATTTCAAAGCTATAATTATACAAACTATGGCACTAGCATAGAAATAGAAAAATAGACCACTGGGGCAATGGAGAGCCAGCCAGATGCCTGCAAGTGAGGAAACTTGGCACATGCTCCAGAAAGTGTCATGACTATGGAAAAGGAGGTCTCTGTTGTAGGTAGTAGGGAAATTGACAGAGAAAAATTAATTTGGACCCCACCATAACAAAATTCCAGGGAGGTAGAGTGGGCTTGGTGAAGTTTAAATCAAACTGATTTTTAAATTGAGGCTTATAATAGGACAAGGCATTTACTAACTGAAAGTAACTGAAAATTATGGGCTCCTCCCAAAATGGAGGAGAGAGAAAGATTTGACATAGAGCAATGGGGGAAATGACTCAAAAGAATAAAACTAATGTGGATTCTCTAACAAATTGAGATTCCTCAACAAACAAATACAGGAGGGGAATGTAGGACAACATCAGTTATGTAAATTAAAATACCCATATATCATGCTACACATTTTTCAAAGATACAAACATCTTTAAAGACATTACTAAACACATTTCAGTAGGGGCCTTATGTGGGGAGAGAAAATGGAAGATGAAGGGGAAAATCAAGCCAGTGATAATTAAGCTAGTAATGATAGTGTGAGGACCCTTACCTGAGAGAGATGGTTGACTGGACTCTGGGAATCCAGAGTTAAAGAAAAGTCAGAGAAAAAGAGAGAGAAAATTGGAGGGCAAAAGAAAGATCCTATGTGGACATTCTCTTACCACAGTGAAATAAAGCCAGAACCCAATAAAAAAATGTGAAACACCCCCATCAGAGGAAAAAAAATTAACTTTCAAAAATGCTAAAATAAAAACAGAATTAAATCTACAATTGGAATGCAGAAAAATAAGAATACCATATATTGCAAAGTCCATGGGATGTGGGCCAAAATTGCACACAAAATAGTCTTAGTCTAAATACTTTTAACATCAAACAAGAGGGAATGAAAATAAATTATTATCAATTATTTATCACTGCACATTCAGCTGAAGACAATTAAAATGGAATTAATAAAGGCAAAAAGGAGATGTCATGCATTAGAAAGCAAAAAAATCATGGACCTGAGAAATAAAATCAATCACTTTTTCTTAAAAAACAACAAAATATATAAATACCTTTTAAGTCCTACCAAGGAAAACTGAAAGAGGAGGAAAATGCAAATATTTTGTGGTGTAAGTAGAAGAGATTAAAGTCAGATTCAGGGAAAACACACTTTCTAGGATCTGAAGACTGTTTATAACTTTCTCTTTATGGATTTAAATTCTAGATGAAATGAATAATTCTTAAGAAAATACAAATCATAAGCCAATAACCATGGACAAAATAACATAAAATACTGCTCAAGAACTACCCCTTCAAATGAGAACAGGTCTATGTGGTTTTACAGGCAACTTCTTTCTAGCATTCAAGGAGCAGATAATTTATGTCATTTCAAATGTTCTAGAACATAGATTGTACTTTCAAGTGAAGCATAGTTGTGACTCTATAATTTGACAAGGAGAGTGCCTTTCTCAACACACCTTAAATGCAGCCCAGTGTCACTGGAGGAAAACAAAACACAATGCAAAGACTGCGTGTATGGCGTCTCACAGGACTGCTGTTCCCTGGCCGCACCTTTCCTGGGCTGTGCACCACCACCATCCTGTGTCTGGTCCAGGGGCCAGTACAGGGTGGTCTGTTGGATGAAGAAAGAAATTAAACATATCCTAAAAAAGGATATTATAAATCTGAATACAACAGATGAATGAAACCAAGGCAACTATGACCAGGGAGAGCTGATCCTAGCAGGCAGGGTAAATGGACATGAGGAATCTGTTCACAGAACCAACTTAGCATGCTGAAGAGTATACAATCATCTTGATAGCTGCAGAAAACACGTTTTATGAAGTTTAGCATTCGTTCCTGAAATAAAATGCCACAGTGAAACAGAAAGCAATCACTCTCTCCTCCACAGATGATATGCCATGTTAGCAAGATGCTTCATCATGAAGTGTGGGGAGCACGTCCAAGAAGGTCAGCAACAAGAAAAAGCAGAGCCACAATTCCAGGCTGCTTTCAGGGACAGTACCCAGAATAATGGAAAAAGTAAAAATCATGAAAACGAAAGAGGCAAAATCATCACTAATCATAGCTCATATGGGCATAGACATGGAAAGCCCAAGAGAGTCAACAAAAACTCTTGGAATATAATAAAAGGGTTCAGTGAGCTGAACTCCTAGATGTTTTCAACAAAATGAGTCTGGTGGATGGAAGTAGGGCAAGTCAAAAGGAAGGAAGGTTCTTGTTCTTCTGAGGAAGCTGTAGACATTGATTAACCCTGGGTGTTAAATTTAAATACATGTGTGGAAACTATCAGGTGACCAACAGGAGAATGACCCTGAGATACAACAACTTCTAAACCACTACGGGGAAAAAGCGGAGTGGAAAAAATATCAAACCAGTATATAAAGTGAGGGGTATAAAAAGAAACATTCTTCTTGGTAAATGGGTTAAAGGAAAGCCTCCCAAATGTGTTGGAAAGTATAAGCACTGAGCCTTATATTGTTTATAAGACATATAACTAAAACAAGATAGCACAGTGTCTCATGGAAGACAGAGGGATTGTTCTGGAATATGATTTTTGATATTACAAAAAAATAGAAAAAGAAATAGGCATAATATTGAAAAGTAGGAGACAAATTTATCACTGTTTGCAGATGATGTGTCTCTGGGCCTACAAAATTAAAGAGAATCCACTATACCTAGGAAGCTTGCTTAGTACAAAGTAAATACACACAAAAATCAATATATTGATATAATACAAACAGAAAATACACTGAAAAAAAATACTGCTCACAATAGAGATGTGATATAAAACACCTAGGAATAAACTTAAGAAGGGGGGCATGCAATAACTATATAGAGAAAGCTATATAAACTGTTGCTCTAGAGACACAAAGAAATAAACCAAAATAGGGTCTATTTTTCCCTAAATCAATCTATTAATTTCCACCAAAATCACCATGATTTTCCTTTTATATTGTACTAAGACTGTTCAAGAGAAAATGGGGAAAAAAGAACATATGGAGACTACACGACATGCCTCTAAAACACCAGTGAGTCAATAATTAAATCAAAGAAGAAATTAGAAAATACCTTGAAACAAAGATTGTTCAATTTGAATGAACGTGGGAGAACAGCCAGGTAAATTCTTTAAAATAAAAATAATAAAGGAGGACTTGCCTTACCACACACAAAAAGGAATTGTAGAGCTATAATAATTTTAAAACAGTGGTGGTGGCATAGGAACGAGACTGCAAAGGACAGAAATACACAAAATAAGATGGAAATGTATAACATAATAAAGAGGGCATTTCTAATTCATTGCCCCAAAAAAGTATTCAATAAAAATTGTTGACCTAACTGGTTTCTTCTCTCACCCTTCCAGATGAATCAAAATTAAAATATTTAAAGAAAATAATTAAGAACATATATGAGTAAAGAATTTTAAAAATCTTAGGGTGGGAAAGATTTCTAAGTACAGCATGAAAACTACAATCACTAAGGGAAATAATGATAAATGTGAACATATGGAAATTTTAATTAACTCTATGAGAACAAATCCATACCCAAAGAAGGTAAATCGTGAACAAGTAGGGTTTCACAAAGGGTTAAAACTTCCTGTTTCCAAAGTTTAAAAAAAAACCCAAACTTTTGATTTTGAAGTAATTCAAGACTTACAGGACTTCCCTGGTGGTGCAGTAGATAGGAATCCGCCTGCCAGTGCCGGGGACATGGGTTTGATCCCTGGTCTAGGAAGATTCCACATATCCAGGGCAACTAAGCCCGTGCACCACAACTGTTAAAGCCCGAGCCTAGAGCCTGTGCTCCACAAGAGGAGCCACTGCAGCGGGAAACCGGCGCACCAATGCGACAAAGAGCAGCTCCTGCTCGTCGCAACCAGAGGAGGCCCGAGCACAGCAACTAAGACCCAGGGGAACCGGCAATAAAAGTAATTAATTAAAAAAGATTGACCAAAAAGTTATGAGTATAATATTTTTACTCAGACCCGCTGATTTAATGTTTAACCATATTTGTTTTATTTTCTCTATCCATTAGTATGAGTGTATACATACACATATTTTATAAGCCACTAAAATTAAGTTGAAAAAGACATGATGTTCCTTACCAGTAATTACCACAGCATATAATAGCTACAGTTCTTACAAATCAATAAAAAGAAAAGTAGTTTAATAGAAAAACATGGGCAAAGGACAGGGAAAAGTGTAAATGGTACACTGAACACAATAAGCATCTTCATTTGAACCCTTTTGTCCCTTTAAAATGTATTTCCTTGATCCTGGGTAAAAAGTGGGCAGAATCAGAATGTTTTGCTCACTGTGACTATTGTAATCATAATCACTGTGATTACACTGTCATATAAATGTCTCAGTTTAGAAATCAGAATACACACACCCACACAGTAAGCACAAAGCTAGACTTGATTTAAAGTCAAACTTCTCAGTAGATAACTAATGAGGACCCACTGTATAGCACAGAGAACTCTACTCAATACTCTGTAATGGTCCATATGGGAAAATAATCTAAAAAAGATAAATCTGGGACTGGCAGAACTCCTGGACAACCAAGGCTGCAAGAAGGATCCCCATGTAACCAAGTCTGACAGGAAAAAAAGCATCGGGTCAGGACCTGTGCCCCTGGAAGGGGTCTAAGAGGAGAAGAAAGACTGCACAGTAAAACCTCACCTTGAGGAGTGAGCCATAGACTGGCCATCCCAGTTCTGGGGTCCTACATGGAGGAGACAAGCCCCCTTGGCTGCTGGGAGAACCACTGGGACAGATAGGCAGGAGAAACCTAGATGCCACACACGAGGAATGTGCCAGTGCTAGCTTAATGACAGGTTAGAGAGACGTCTGCCTAATGACTGCTGCCTTACTGCCTTAAACTTAAACCCCACTCACGTGATGCCACAGCTTAGCACAGAATGGAGGGCAGCTGGGTCCTGAGAAAAGACTCAGTCTAGCAAGGCAGAGGCAGCAGAGGGGTGTGGGGTGGGGTCCAAATGTGGGGACAGTGGCCATGGTTGGCACTTACTCAAACAGCACTTACTCAAACAGCACCACAGAGACAGCCTGGGCCTCTGGTGGCAGTACAGTCACTTAAACCCTTGCAACCAACACCACCATCCCCACTCCCATTCCGCACCACAATACAGCACCAGAAGTGGGACAACCAAGCAGGGGAAAAGACTCAGTCTTGGGCTATGTGTGAGCAGAGCCCCAGAACCTACACCGGCAGCGCAACAGCCCTGTGTGAGCACACAAGCCCCATTTACTCCAGCACTCCCCTCCTTCGGGGCAAAAGCCCCAGTGTAGGGAGAAGAAAAACACAGACTTAAAAGGAACAGAATTAGCTTGAACTCGACCTCAGGGTTTCCTAGCAACGTGGGAGCAAACTCCACCCTTGAGGGGGTGGCCACACAGAGGGAGCAGAGAGGAAGTCCCAGCTCCTACCCTGCACAGTCTGTAGCTCCTCTAACAGCAGCCACACCTTCCATCAAGGTGATAGTGGCCAGCACACCATGAGGAAAGACTTGGCTGGCATCTACATCAAATCCAGCCCTCACAGCAAAGACACTGGGCACACACAGTCTACGAAGGGACACTTCCACATAAAAACATCACCCCTTCAAGACAACAGCAGACAACTGTGTTTCACCTAAATTCATAGACAGAGAAAGTTAAGTAAAATTGAAAGAAACTTACTCCCAGCTGAAAGAACAAAAGAAAACCCCTGAACAAATAATGAAACAGATAATCAGTCTACCAGACACTGAGTTCAAAAAGTTGGTAATAGGGACTTCCTTGGTGGCCCAGTGGCTAAGACTCTTCGTGCCCCATGCAGGGGGCCTGGGTTCAATTCCTGATCAAGGAGCTAGACCCCACATGCTGCAACTAAGAGTTCTCATGCCCCAACTAAAGATGCCACATGTTGAGATGAAGATTGACAATTCCCTGTGCCACGACTAAGACCATTTATTTGGTGCAGCCAAATAAATAAATGTTTTTTAAGTTGGTAATAAAAATGCTAAGTGAATTAAGAAAGAATTATTAGTATAAACATAGATGATTTTAACAAGAAAGCAGAACTACAAAGAAGGCCCAATCAAAAATAGATAAATCAATTTCTGAGATAAAAGGCACTCTAGAGGCAATGAATAGCCAACAAAATAAAAAAGAAGAATACATAAGAGATCTGGAAGATAGAAGAATGGAAATCACCAAATCTGAACAGCAGAGAGACAAATGAAAAACAAAAAAATAAATAAATAAAGCAAAATATGAGATCTGTGGGTATGATATAAAGGTGCCAATGTATGCATAATAGGGATTCCAGAAGGAGAAGAGAGAGAAGGGGATTGAAAATGTATTTGAAGGAACTTCCCTGGTGGTCCAGTGATTGGGATTCCGCCTGCCAATGCAGAGGACATGAGTTCAATCCCTGCTCCAGGAAGATCCCACATGCATGTATCACCTGAGCCCATGAGCCACAACTACTGAACCCATGCCCCACAACCACTAAAGCCTGTGTGCCTACAGCCCATGCTCCACAAAAAGAGAAGCCACCACAATAAGAAGCCCGAATACCACAATGAAGAATGGCCCCCACTCGCAGCAACTAGTGAAAGCCCATGCATTAACAAAGATCCAGCACGGTCAAATAAATAATTTTTACAAAAAGAAAATGTATTTGAAGAAATTATGGCTAAAAACTTCCTAAGCCTAAAGGAGGAAACATATCCAGGTACAGAAAGCACAGAGGGTCCCAAACAAAATGAATCAAAACATTCCCACACCAATACATATTGTAGCTAAAATGGCAAAAATTAGGACTTCCCTGGTGGTCCAGTGGTTAAAAATCCACCTTGCAACACAGGGGACATGGGTTGGATCCCTAGTCTGGGAAGGTTCTACATGTAGTGGAGCAACTAAGCCTGTCCACCACAGCTACTGAAGCCTACCCACCCTAGAGCCCGCGCTCTGCAACGAGAAGTCATCACAGTGAGAAGCCTTTGCATCACAACTACTAGCCCCCACTTGCTGCAACTAGAGAAAGTCCTTGCAGCAACAAATAACCAACACAGCCATAAATAAATAAATATTTTTAATGGCAAAAGTTAAAGAGAGAATCCTAAAGGCAGCAAGAGAAAAACAGAGTCATGTACAAGGGAACCCCCTTAAAGCTATCAGCTGATTTCTCTGCAAAAGCTTTGCAGACCAGAAGGAAGTGGCATAATATACTCAAATTCATGAAAACGGGAAGACCTGAAACCTAGGATACTCTACCCAACAATATTATAATTTAGAACAGAAGTAGAGAGAAAAAATTTCTCAGACAAGCAACACTAAAAGAATTCAGTTACACTAAACCATTCTGAAAGAAATGTTGAGCATCTTCTCTAAATGGAAAAGAAAGAATCTATAGGGAAAGGAAAATCCCAATAGGAAAGGCAAACTATATAGTAAGCATTGATGATCACTTAAATAATTCAAAACATAGAATAAAAAACAAACAAAAACTATAAAAGCAACTATAACTGCTGAGACAGTCAATTCCTAGGCAGGTTGATTAAAAAGTCCAGGGTCCCCAAGGAGGAGAAAGGGGTCTGGGGCTCTCAAGGAGAAGGAAAGGACAAACTTTTTTTCCTACATTCCTTAGTAAGGATTATATAACAATAACGTATCCTGCTTGAGGACATGTTTCTCCTTCCTGAAAACCTTCTGACTAATCCTGTTATCTTAAAATGTATATTATGGGAGTGGGTCTAGTAAGATCTTTACAACCTTGAGACATTATTTGATTTATTGCAATAACCAATTAAAAAATATATAATTCCCTTGCTAAGAATAGGGATGGGGGCACTTTCTATTCCCCTTCTGATGTCTATGTCAAAAGATTTCTCTGTCCCTTTTTCACTTTAATAATACTCTGCTATGCAAAAGCTCTTGAGTGATCATGCCTGGTCCCTGGTCCCGAAGCTAAATCTTCTTCAGAGATCATGAATCTTACGTTCACTGTAAGCTATCACTACAATAAACAGTAAAGGGGCAAGCATGAAGATGTAAAATATGACATCAAAAACACAAAATCCGGAGAAGGGGAGTAAATAAGTAGATCTTTTAGAATGTATTTGAACTTGAATGACTTCTTTTTAAAGCAACTAGATATAATTATGGATCAACATATATAAATTCCATGGTAACCACAACTCAAAAGCATACTTATTGTAGGTTGTGTATACACAAAAACCAAATAGAAAAGACCTCAAGCATACTATTAAAGAAAATTATCAAGCCACATTGGAAAAGCAAAAGGAAGAAGAAAGGAACAAGTAAGAACTACAAACACACTAGAAAGCAAGGAATAAAATAGCAATAAGTACATACCTGCCAATAAAAACTTTAAATGTCAGTGGACTAAATCCTCTGATCAAAAGACATAGAGAGACTTACTGGATACCAAAAAAACAAATGAGACCCTTCATTACGCTGCTTACAAGAGACTCAGTTCAGGGCAAAAGACATATGCAGACTGAAAGCAAGGGGACAGAAAATGGAATTCATGCAAATGGAAACGACAGGAAGGTGGGGGTACTGCTACTGCTAAGTCACTTCAGTTGTGTCCGACTCTGTGCGACCCCATATACGGCAGCCCACCAGGCTCCCCCGTCCCTGGGATCCTCCAGGCAAGAACACTGGAGTGGGTTGCCATTTCCTTCTCCAATGCAGGAAAGTGAAAAGTGAAAGTGAAGTCGCTCAGTCGTGTCCGAC
>NW_011495042.1:1138054-1169925 GCF_000754665.1 Bison bison bison | reverse complement strand
TGAAAGTGAAGTCGCTCAGTCGTGTCCGACTCTTAGCGACCCCATGGACTGCAGCCTACCAGGCTCCTCTGTCCGTGGGATTTTCCAGGCAAGAGTACTGGAGTGGGGTGCCACTGCCTTCTCCGAAGGTAGGGGTAGCGATACTTAAATGAGACAAAACAGACTCTAAAACAAAGGCTATAATAAAAGACAAAGAAGCACATTATATAATGATAAAGGGGTCAATACAAGAAGAGGATATTACACTTGTTAACACACACACTTAATACAGGAGCAATTAAATACAAAGCAAATACTAACAGACATAAAGGGAGAAACTGACAATAACGCAGTAACAGTAGGAGACTTTAATACCCTACTGATCTCAATGGACAGATCATTCAGAAAGAAGATCAATAAGGCAACAGAGTTCCTAAGTGACACCAAAGATCAGTTGTACTTGATATCTACAGGACACCACATTAAAAAAAAAAAAATAGAATACACACTCTTTTCAAGTGAGCATGGACTGTTCTCCAGGTTATCTCACACACTAGGTCACAAAACCAGCCTCAACAAATTTAATAGGATAGAAATTATATCAAGCATTTTTCCGACCACAACAATATAAAACTAGAAATCAACTACAGAAAAACTGGAAAACAAATATATGGAGACTAAACAACATGCTACTAAAAATCAATGAGTTAATGATGATATCAAAGACAAAAACATTCTGAGAGAAGTTTATAGTGATACAGGCCTTCCTCAAGGGAAAAAGAGAAAAATCTCAAATAAACAACCTAACCTACCACCTAAAAGAATTAGAAAAAGAAGAACAAAGAAAGTCCAAAGTTGGCAGAAGGAAGGAAATCATAAAGAGATGAAATAATTAAAACAGAGATTTAAAAAAATAGAAAAGAAGGATGAAACCAAGGGCTGATTCTTTTGAAAAGATTAACAAAATTGACAAACATTTAGCCAGTCTCATCAAAAATAAAAGAGGACCCAAATAAACAAAATAAGAAAGAAAGAAAAGAAATAACAATCAATATCATAGATGTACAAAAATCATAATAAAATACTATAAACACTTAAATGTCAACAAACTGGACAATACAGAAGAAATGGACAAAATTGGACAAATTTCTAGAAACATATAGCTTGCCAAGACTGAGTCAAAAAGAAACAGACAATTTGAATAGACTAATCATAATCATTATAAGTGAAACAGATTCTGTAAAACAAACAAACAAAAACATGGCCTGCAAACAAAAGTTCAGATCTGTCATGGTTAAGACTCTGTGCTTCCATTGAGGGGGCATGGGTTCAATCCCTGGTCCTGGAACTAAGATCCCACATGAGGCAAAAAAAAAGAATCAGTTTATTTTTAGGGACTTCCCTGGAGGTTGAGGTCTGAACAGCTTCACTGAGGAATTCTATCAAACACAGAAAAAAAAAAAAAAGTTATCCCTATCCTTCTCCAACTATTCCAAAAAACTAAAGAGGAGGGGATACTCCCAAATTCATTCTATGAGGCCACCATTACCCTAATATCAAAACTAGACAAAGATCAGAAAAGAAAATTACAGGCCAACATCTTTTATGAATATAGATGCACAAATCCTCAACAAAATATTAGCAAACTGAATCCAACAATACATTAAAAAGATCATACACCATGATCAAACTGGGTTTACTCCAGGGTCACAAGGATGGTTTAACATACACAAATCAATGTTATACACCACACTAACAAAATGAAAGAAAACCCACATGATCATCTCAGTAGATGCCAAGAAATGCATCGATAAAATTCAATATCCATTCATAATAAAAACCCTCATCAAAGTGGGTATAGAAGAAACATATCTCAACATGATAAAGGTCATTTATGACAAAATCAGGGCCAACATAATATTCAATGGTGAAAAGCTGAAAGCCTTCCTCCTGAATTCAGGAAGAAGACAAGGATGCCCATTCTTGTCACTGTTATATATATATATATTTTTTGGTCACTGTTATTTAATATAGTACTGGAAGCCCTATCCATAGCAATCAGACAAGAAAAAGAAATAAAATATGTGCAAATTGAAAGGGGGGAGAGAAAATTGTCACATTTGCAGATGACATGATACTCTATATTGAGAACCCTAAAGTTTCCATCCAAAACTATTAGAATAAATGAATTCAGTAAGTTTTCAGGATCCAAGATTAATATACAGAAAGTTATTGCATTTTTGTACCCTAGTGAAATATCTGAAAGTAAAAAAACCATCCTGTTCAAAATCTTGTTAAAAAAAAAAAAAAACAACCCTAGGAATAATCTTAACCAAGGAGGTGAAAGACCTATACACTGAGAACCATAAAACACTGATGAAGTAAGCTGAAGATGACTGAAAGAAATGCAAAGATAATCTGTGCTCTTGGATTTCAAAATTAATATTATTAAAACAGCCATACTACTCAATCTACAGATTTAATTTGTTGTTGTTCAGTTGCTCAGTTGTATCTGATTCTTTGAGACCCCATGGACTGCAGCATGCCAGGCTTGCCTGTCCTTCACTATCTCCCAGAGTTTACTCAAACTCATGTCCATTGAGTTGGTGATGCCATCCAACCATCTCATCCTCTGTCATCCCCTTTTCCTGCCTTCTATCTTTCCCAGCATCAGGGTCTTTTCCAATGAATTGACTCTTCACATCAGGTGGCCAAAGTATTGGAATTTAGTTTCAGCATCAGTCCTTCCAATGAATATTCAGGGTTGATATTTTTTAGGATTGACTGGTTTGATCTCCTTGCAGTCCACGGGACTCTCAAGAGTCTTCTCCAACACCACAGTTTGAAAGCATCAATTCCTTGGTGCTCAGCCTTCTTTATGATCCAACTCTCACATCCGTACATGACTACTGGAAAAACCATAGCTTTTACTAGGAGGACATTTGTCAGCAAAGTAATGTCTCTGATTTTTAATATGCTGTCTAGGTTTCTCATAGCATCTCTTCCAAGGAGCAAGACTCTTTTAATTTCACGGCTGCAATCACCATCTGCAGTGATTTTGGAGCCCAAGAAAATAAAGTCTGCCACTGTTTCCACTGTTTCCCCATCTATTAGCCATGAAGTGATGTGACCGGATGCCATGATCTTAGTTTTTTGAATGTTGAGTTTTAAGCCAGCTTTTTCACTCTCCAGGCTTCCCTGATAACTCAGTTGGATAAATTTATATTAAAAAAAAAAAAAAGAATCCAACCTCAATGCAGGAGACCCTGGTTGGATTTCTGGGTCAGGAAGATCCACTAGAGAAGGGATAGGCCACCCACTACAGTATTCTTAGGCATCCCTTGTGGCTCAGCTGGTAAAGAATCTGACTGCAATGCAGGAGACCTGTGTTCGGTCACTGGGTTGGGAAGATCCCCTGGAGAAAGGAAAGGCTACCTACTCCAGTATTCTGGCCTAGAAAATTCCATGGACTGTATAGTTCACAGGGTCGCAAAGAGTCAGACTTAAGTGAGTGACTTTCACTTTCATTCTCCTCCTTCACCTTCATCAAGAGGCTCTTTAGTTCCTCTTCTGCTTTCTGCCATAAGGGTGGTGTCATCTGCATACCTGAGGTTATTGATATTTCTCCTGGCAATGTTGATTCCAGCTTATGCTTCATCCAGCCCGGCATTTCACATGATGTACTCTGCATATGTTAAATAAACAGGGTGACAATATACAGCTTTGACACACTCCTTTCCCAATTTTGAACTAGTCTATTGTTCCATGTTCAGTTCTAACTATTGCTTCTTGACCTGCATACAGGTTTCTCAGGAAGCAGGTAAGTTTGTCTGGTATTCCTATCTCTTTAAGAATTCCCTAATTTGTTGTGATCCACACAAAGGCTTTAGTGTAGTCAATGAAGCAGAAGTAGATGTTTTTCTGGAATTCTCTTGCTTTTTCTATGATCCAACAGATGTTGACAATTTGATCTCTGTTTTCTCTACCTTTTCCAAATCCAGCTTGTACATCTGGAAGTTCTCAGTTCACATACTGTTAAAGCCTAGCTTGGAGGATTTTGAGCATGACCTTGTTAGCATGTGAAATGAGTGCAACTGTGTGGTAGTTTGAACATTCTTTGGCATTGGAATGAAAACTGACCTTTTCCAGTCTTGTGGGCACTGCTCAGTTTTCCAAATTTGCTGGCATATTGAGTGCAGCACTTTAACAGCATGGAAGTAACCCAAGTGCCCATCAACAGACAATTGGCTTAAGGAGATATGATACCCACACACACACAATGGAATATAACTCAGTCAATAAAAAAAGAATGAAATAATGCCACTTGGAATGTGGATGAACCCAGAGAACATTACACTTAGTGAAATAAGTCAGATAAAGACAAATACTACATGATACCACTTACATGTGGAATCTAAAAAAGAATACAAATGAATGTATACACAAAACAGAAACACAGTCACGGATACAGAAAACAATCTTGCGATTACCAAAGGGAGAAGGGACGCGGGGAGGAACAAATTAGGGGTATGGGATTAACAGATACAAACTACTATTCAATATATATAAAATAGATAAGAAATAAGCATATACTGTACAGGACAGAAATTATACTCATTATCATGTAATAACCTATAATGGAATATAATCTGCAAAAACACTGAATCGCTATGCTATATACCTGAAACTAACACAATAAATCAACTATACTTCAATTTTAAAAAACCAAAAGAAACACTTGTATTAAAGATGAAAAAAAGTTAAGATGTCCAACTCAAGAAATTATCCTTTGTGTATACAGAAATTTGATTTATGAGATTATTGGTGACAGCCAGTAGAGGAAATGGTTTTTTTCACTGAATGACACTGGGAAAACTGGTAGTCCATACACAGAAATAAATAAAAACAGACCTCTAACTTTCCCTATTCACGAAATGAATACACATGATTCAAGACCTAAATGTAGAAACCAAAATTTCCAAACTTTTAGAAAAAAGAAAACATAGGAAAATGTCTTTATAACCTCAGGAAAATGAAGGATTTCTTAAATAAGCATATGCCAAAAGGGGAAAAAATGGATATATGTTTGACTGAAATAAAAACTAAATTGCTAACACAACACTGTAAATCAACTATACTTCAAAACAACATTTTTAAAAAATCCAAATTGCTGTTCAGCAAAGACAGTATATATAAAATGATTTCAAAAAGAAAACATTTGCAATATATATAATGAACATAAAATCAGTATCCAAAATATAAAAATATAATAAAAAGAAAACAGCAAACAATAGAAAATGTATAAAATATCTGAACAAGTGACTCACAGAAAAAGAATCATGAATGGTGAATAAACATAGGAAAGGATGCACAAGTACACTAGTAACCAGAACATGTACATGCAACCACATAGGATACTATTTCTCTAGTTCTCATTCTCAGAATGGAAAACATGTTAGTCTGACCAATACCAAAATTGGCAAGGATATAGAGCAGTGAAATTTTCAAACACTGCTGTAAGAATATAGATTAATACAATCACTTTGGAAAACAATTTGGCAATGACTATTTAAGATGAAAGTACGCACGGCCTATCACCCATCAGCTCCCTGTAAGTACTGCCATGATTAACTATAATTGGGAAGAGGAGTGAAAAGTATTTTCATCCCTGTTTTTACAGAGTGGGAAAACTGAAGCCCAGGGAAAGGCGATTTTTAATCCCCCAGTGCCATGTGGGAAAGAATGCATGACCCCTAACAGTCACCTTCTTGCCCAGGTCTAGACACTGCGCACCTGACAGGTGTCCATGCCCAAATGAGAGGTGGCACAAATCATGTCATTCCCAAGTAACTTCTTCTGGTTTGTCAAGAAGAGGAACTTGTACTGTTGATTGCAGATATCATTATTTATGATCTTGACAGCCACCTCCTGAAGGCTGTAGGGGGACTGTGGGTTCACTGGAGAGAGAGAGATCCTGCCTCACTGTCTCTTCAACTCATCTCCATCTTGGAGCTATCCAGATTCATAATGTGGGAGGCAGGGCCATTTCCTAGGATAGTGATTCACAAAGGCCCCACTCCGCAGTCTGACTTTTGAAAATGCCCAAGCACATTAAAAAGTCCAAGCAAAAGTCTCCTGAGGGGCTCAGAACAACATCCAGGCACAGAATGAAGCCAAGGATTCAGGTTTCATGAGCATGAATGGCTAAGCACTGCTCCATTGCTACCTGCCAAGATGGCAAGATCCTAAAGCCTAGACGGAGCCACCCCCTGGAAGGCAGGACCCCACAAAGGCTCCTCAACTCTAGGACCTCAGAGTGACACCAACAGGGGACAAGAAGTCTTGGTGCTCAAGGCAACAACTCTGTAAACGGCTCCCAATGTCTAGGTAGCCCCTGTGACCATGGCCCTGTGCCACCTGCAGACAGGAAATCCCAGTAACAAAGTTAATTTCCTTCCAGGCTGCAAGGTGAGAGTTTGACATTGGATTTAACTTAACTTTGGGAACCGAGATCCATGGACATCATGGGTGTCTTTTACACCAGGGTGCTGCATATATTCTCACATCAACAGAGTTCAGGACAATGTGCAGCACACTTAGGTGCTCAGGAAATGTTTGCTGATGGAGTGAATAAAGGAATGGGATGGAGAAGCCCTTGGTGGAGCTATGTTCTGAAGAGGCAGGTGTCTTGGAACCTCAGCCTGCTTTCACTTACCGTGAATATCCACTTTTCCCCACCCGATCATCCAGCACAGGGATCCAAAAGATGGCTTGAGTTTGGGGTTAGGTAGACAGACAGGCTGGATGAGTGGGGACCAGGAGACAGAGTTCCTGAGCTTCAGGAGGGCAAGATCCTGGGATAGGTTAGTGAAATCCTCATGAATCGTGATGCGAGCAACTTGACGTTCGGTACCATTTTCCAAGAGGCTCTGAACTCCCATCTTCACGGAGTATGACAAGGGGTCCTTGGATCTGCAGGGTCACGGGTAGGAGGCAGATCACCAGCAGTGAGGTCAAACATGGAACAGGTAGAGAGACACAAGCTGAGCACAGGGCTACCCAGCCAGGCCCCTACTCCTGGATCACCAGATTCAGTGGGGGCTCCCAGGCCAAAAAGCAGAGCCCCAGGGACCGCTGGCCACCCTGACTGACCTTTGTAAGCAGTGCGCAGCTGTAAGGACCCACTGGCGGTGGATGAGGGAGCCACTGCAGATGCTCATGCCCAGGAATAGGATGCTCACCTGCCATGGCCACTTGCCTACCTCCACTAGCTTTCCGTTCACATTCTTGCAGGAGATGTTAGTCTGACCACAAGCCCGGAACCAGGACCCTTAGGAAAAAGGTAGAGAGGGGGCCATGCCAGCCTCATGCAGACTCTCAGGCAGCAAGGGGCAGCCCTCAGGCTTCTGGCCGTCACAAGCAGCCACTGCCGCATGCACATGTGGGGAGGGACTTTTCTCACCACCCCCAAAGTGGCAACCAAAGGTCCAGAGGCAGCAGGAGCCCCATGCTAAAAAGAGAGCCTCCAAACAACCGGGACCAGACAACCTCTCCAGGGCTTGTTCGGATCCAACAGCCCAGGAGTCATCCCTTCTCCCTTGTTAACACAAGCAAAAGGTTAGGGGAGTGAAGGGGAAAAGAGAATCATCAGAGGGATGAGAGTCAGTCAAGCACTAAGTGATGGGGCACAATGAGCAGGGCTGCTAGTCAGTTGTAGCCAGAAAGCAACGGACAGTCATGTCACATTGTACAACTCCAGGGCCTGGTCCATGGACCACCAGCCCTGGAGGTGTGCTCTCTGTGACTATAACAGGAAATGAGTAAAGATGCTGTCAGTTCCCTCCTTGCCCCTCACTGGCCCCAACAGCATGAGTGGGAGGAGACAGGGCTGTATTGAACTGGCTGTGAGACTGAGATTTTGAACTGGACCTTCCTGGACTAGTATTTAATAACAGCATCACTGAGGACAGGAAAAGGAGAAATTCTACAGCAAAGGTTGGAGACTGAGATTAAAGACAAAAAGATGTTTTATCAACGTATAACCTGCTGTCAAGTTTGGACTGGTCTAGAACCGTCACAGGGAGGTCAGAGACATCCTCATTACATGCAAACTTGGACATGTGTTTACACTGTCTCAAGGAGACGTGGTTCCAGCAAGTGTTTCCTTAAGCAGTTCAGAGTGCAGTGCCACCCAGAGCTTCAGGGACTCAGCAGCAGCAAGCAAAGCTTGTCCTTGCCTGGGAATGGGGAAAGGGGCAGGAGGGGAATTATGGTGGTGGTGGAGAGGGTACAACAACAGACAGACCAGGCTAATCATCTCTTGCGACCCATACACTAGCAGAAACATCTACTGGGCCATGCCTCAGAGCAATCCCTCAGAGTCCCAAACCACTGATGTTTGGTCTTGTTCCACCATGTCCAAGGGCTGTTGGTACTGCTATCAGATGTGGGTGGCTGGTTTCTTTGCCACATCTGAGGCTGGTCACCTTTACCCTCAACCAGTGGCTCCCTACAGGGATCCACAGGCACCCACACAGGCCCCAGCATCTCCATGGAGTTTTGTCTACCTTGCCCTCTCATTGCTCCATTCTTGCCCATGTCTCTGGCCAGTGGCTTGCTGTCCTATTTTCTGTCTGCCCCAGGTGGGGTGGCTATATTTTCCAGCCTTTCTCATATACTGTGGTTGGTTTATGGCTACCTTGTTTCAGATTACAGCCTACCCCAATGGAGACTTTGGGAGGAAAGAGATGGCTTCCAACGTCTTGCCCTTTCCTTTCTCACAAGGCTAAGGCCCTGAAGAGCCAGGGTCCCACAGAATGAACTTCACCACTTGAAAATCTAAATCTCGTATCTAGTTCAATGCAGCCCATTCTCCTCCCACTCCCGCTGTTGGGGCCAGTGAGTGGCAAGGAAGGAACTGACAGCTAGGAGGAAGGGTTGGGCTTTGCTTCTGTGCTCCACAAGTGTAGTGGGTTCTTCAGTTTCAGAGAATAGCACTCCTCAGAACTCATGTCCAGGACAACACTGACTCTGATCTCTTCCCCCAAAAGCTTATGAAAGATTTGCAGGATTCAGCTTGGAGATGCCAGCACCAGATGCCAGCACCAAGTACAGCAGCTGAACCTTTAGGGAACCAGGATGGATTAATTTGGGGCCGTGAGATGTTGCAGATCAATCTTCTCATAGGCACAGTGATACTATTCCACACACAGGGGACACTTAGTGGCTCCAAGAGACCACTGCAGATCACCTCCACCCCTCCTTGGAGTTCCAGAGTCCAAGCACTCCCACTCACAAGCTGTATTCTGATGTCACCACCTGCCCTCACACGTGGTGATGGAGACACCTGTCTTGGCTCATGACCTCCATCCCTACAAGGTCACAGGTCCTCACCCGCACATCATCACAGGCACAGCCATCAGCAACGAGGAGCAGTGCCTATCCTCACCAGCCACAGATGCCTGAGGACAGCAGAGAGCAGGACGGCACTCATTCATTCAGTCCCTCACTTAAGGAACTGGTCTGGGAAGGCAAGTCACACTAAGGGAAAAGGACAAAGTCCCTAAGTTGGGGGACACATCCCAACCAACAGATGCCATGCCAGCATATTTTCTGCCAAGGGGCAGAATGGGCAGGTAAATCTGAACCAGGGCTGCCACCACAATATTACATGTGGTCAGTTAGGGTGGGATCCCAGACTTTGTCACATGGGGTCCAAACTTTTTACCCCCAAAGAGTCTATTGAAAATTGGTGTTGAATCCTGGCTCCATAAGCATTTAGTTCTCTGGACCGCAGGTTCCCATGGTGAAATGGCCCACCTCATGGGGTGCTGAGACGTAAGCATGTGAATGACGCCTTTCATGGCTGAGCAGCCACCTACATACCACACGGCTGAGAATGATGCCATGGGAATGATACCTTCTGGGGCTGAGCAGCCACCTACACACCACACTGTCCTCAGCACAAGTCCTGCTGCTCTGAGACTGTGCCTCCCTAATGAGCTCACTCATTCCACAGATTATTCGTTTTCTTCCACTTTTAATAAGGCTCTTTCCTCATGTCCATGGTCACCTGCACACAGGAACTGCCTTGCCACTGTCTGGGTCCCCACGCTTGGCACACCATGCAGTCTGGTGAGGAGGTACCCATCAAGAACAAATGAAGGCCCTTCAGGCATCAGGATGGCTGACATCGGCACCCAGGCAGAGTCCTCCTGCCTCTTTCTCATGCTCCCAAAGCCCTACCTTCAGCATAGAGGTGACTGTCAGCCCTGGCAGAAGGAAATGGAGATGCGAGGCCCTGAAGAGCTCCCTGCCCACAGGCCATAGCAAGCAAGTGAACAGCTCTCACTGGTTCTCATAATGGGACTTGGGGGCAGGGCATCTCCACTGTGTGAGAATTCTAGAACTCATGGTTTGTTTATATAGCAGGAAGTGGGGCAGAATCAGGAAGCTAAGGAGACAGTGTGGTCTGGGTCATGACCTGCCAGGGTTGTGAGGTGATGCTGTTGCCAGACACCCCTCTGGTATGGTGCACCTGTTGCCAAGCCCAAGGCCTGCGACAGCACCTGGTGTCTGGCCCATGACCTCCTGGGCTTGGCCTTGGCCTTGACAGTGCCCCTGTGTGCCTAACACCCAGTCTGTGGTAGCACAAGGTATCTGGCTTGTGACAGCGCCTACTCCCTGGCCTGTGAGGCATCCCCAGTACCCAGTTCAAGAGCCTCAAAGCCCTTCTCATGGCTTCTCTGGAGGATGGAAACTGAGGCTCTAACAAGGGGATGGCTAGTTCCTGCTGAGACTCACTGAGCTGGAACTTGAGTTTTCCATTTCCCCCACACTTTTTCTCTTCACTTTTAAGACAACAGCTCATGGGTGGAGGGAGGTGAGCGGTCTGGGGCCTGGAAGGTGAATTCCTGAGAGGAAGCAGTTTGCAATCCTGGGTCTTCATGAATCAGCAGAGTGACATCTTGCCCTCCTCATCACTCCAGTGAAGTCCCACCCCAAGAATCCCATCTCCTCATACTATACAGGAGGATGACTCACTCCTGCTCCACCCTGCCGTTAGTGTTGTCAAGAACATGGAGTAATGAGATCGCTATCATTACACTGCTACAGGAGATGGACTGGGACCAGCACTGTGAAAAACTTTGGGATCATTTCGTAAAGCAGAAAATGTGCCTAACTCACAACCTGCTGGTCCATTACTTACAGTGTGCCCTGGAAATATCATGCATGTAAGCGGCAGGAAAGCCACACGAGACTGTTGACAGTGGCACTGTTGAGTATAGTCCCAACTAGAAACCCATCAGCTGTCATCAAAGGCAGGATGAATGCACAGGATACTCAAAAGCAATGAGAACACAGCAACATGGTAAATCTCATAAAAACATATTGTTGAAAGAAGTCAAACACATATCACATGAAGTTCAAAAACAGGCAGCACAAACTATTTTTAGGGACTGCTAAGTCACTTCAATTGTGTCCGACTCTTTGGGACCCACCAGGCTCCTCTGTCTATGGGATTCTCCGGGCAAAAACACTAGACTGTGTTGCCATGCCCTCCTCCAGGAGATCTTCCCGACCCAGGGATTGAACCCACATATGTTTCCTGTATTGGCAGGCAGGTTCTTTACCACGGAGCCATCAGGGAATACATGGTACAAAAATCAAAAGAATGATTAGTGAAGTGAAAGTCACTCAGTCGTGTCCGACTCTTGTGACCCCATGGACTGTAGCCCGCAAGGTTCCTCTGTCTATGGGATTCTCCAGGCAAGAATACTGAAGTGGGTTGCCATTTCCTTCTTCAGGGAATCTTCCACTGAAGTGGGTTGCCATTTCCTTCTTCAGGGAATCTTCCAGATCCAGGAATCGAACCCATGTCTTCTGCATTGTAGGCAGATACTTTACCGACTGAGCTAGGAGGGAAGCCCTAGAGAAGAAGACAATGATTAGTCCTATACTTAGACTGCCTCTGAGAAAAAAGAGTAAGGAAAAGAGAGAAGAAAGAAAACCCAGAGAAGCAAAACCACCTCTACTCTTCTGGCTCTGTGGAAAGTAATGCTCTGTGGGGAATAATCAACCAAGAATAAAAGATAACTGAATAAAGACCAAGCATATTCATGACCACCAATGTGAATACAAAGAAAAACCTCTACTTACACAACAAGTCAGAAATTCTTATACTGGGTAGAAAAAAAATCCACTCATGTGCTACTTGAGACTCACCTAAAACAAAGTAATACGAAGCAGTTGAAAGTAAAAGATGGGCCGAAATACATTAAATATATGTAAGCAAAAATAGAAATGACAAGATTAATTTCTAAAGATGTAATCCAGGATAAAAGCTTTAAATAGAAAAAATAAAGTTATGATGAAAAAAGATAAAAATTATAATGACTATGTGATAGCAAGGGATTCCCTAGTGGCTCAATAGTAAAGAATTCACCTGCAATGCAGGAGACATGAGTTTGGTCCCTGGGTCAGGAAGATCCCCTGGAGAAGGAAATGACAACCCACTCCAGTATTCCTGCTAAGATAATTCCACAGACAGAGGAGCCTGGCAGGCTACAGTCCATGGGCCTGCAAGAGTCAGACGTGACTTAGAGACAAAACCGCCACCATCACCATGTAATATCATGACATCAAACACAAGTGATACATGAGAAACAGAAAAACCTCACTTGCAATGGGAGAGTCTTCTCCAGCTCTGCCTATCTTTGAGGGAGGGAACATCTATAAAAGTCAACCATAAACTAGACTACTAAGAAAATCACAGTTAACCTCCCTAAAAGCAGAACTATTCTGGGCCACAGCTTTAACCATAATGCAATAAACAAGGATTTAATAACAATTAAGTGAGATTAAACAAATGATTTAAAAATCTTAAAAATAAAGTTGGTTAACTTATTTCAAGGAAATAAAAACATTATATCAACTATTTAGAAAATACTAGTAATTAGAGCAATGCATTGAAAAAACTTACTTGAACTTGGGTATGTTCAAGGCAAATCCATAACTTTAAATGTATTTACTACTGAGTAACAAACAAGGAAGGAAGTGGAGAACACCACTAGACCATTCAGGTATGACATAAATCAAATCCCTTGTGACTATATAGTGGAAGTGAGAAATAGCTTTAAGGGACTAGATCTGATAGATAGAGTGCCTGATGAACTATGGATGGAGGTACGTGACATTGTACAGGAGACGGGAATCAAGACCATCCCCAAGAAAAAGAAATGCAAAAAAGCAAAACGGCTGTCTGAGGAGGCCTTACAAATAGCTGTGAAATGTAGGGAAGCGAAAAGCAGAGGAGAAAAAGAAAGATATACCCATTTGAATGCAGAGTTCCAAAGAACAGCAAGGAGAGATAAGAAAGCCTTGCTCAGCGATCAATGCAAAGAAATACAGGAAAATAATAGAATGGGAAAGATTAGAGATCTCTTCAAGAAAATTAGAGATACCAAGGGAACATTTCGTGCAAATATGGGCTCTATAAAGGACGGAAATGGTATGGACCTACGGGAAGCAGAAGATATTAAGAAGAGGTGGCAAAAATACACAGAAGAACTGTACAAAAAAGATCTTCATGATCCAGATAATCACGATGGTGTGATCACTCACCTAGAGCCAGACATCCTGGAATGCGAAGTCAAGTGGGCCTTACGAAGAATCACTACGAACAAAGCTAGTGGAGGTGATGGAATTCCAGTTGAGCTATTTCAAATCCTGAAACATGATGCTGTGAAAGTGCTGCACTCAATATGCCAGCAAATTTGGAAAACTCAGCAGTGGCCACAGGACTGGAAAAGGGCAGTTTTCATTCCAGTCCCTAAGAAAGGCAATGCCAAAAAATGCTCAAACTACCACACAATTGCACTCATCTCACACGCTAGTAAAGTAATGCTCAAAATTCTCCAAGCCAGGCTTCAGCAATACGTGAACCGTGAACTTCCAGATGTTCAAGCTGGTTTTAGAAAAGGCAGAGGAACCAGAGATCAAATTGCCAACATCCACTGGATCATTGAAAAAGCAAGAGTGTTCCAGAAAAACATCTATTTCTGCTTTATTGACTATGCCAAAGCCTTTGACTGTGTGGATCACAATAAACTGTGGAAAATTCTGAAAGAGATGGGAATACCAGACCACCTGACCTGCCCCTTGAGAAACCTGTATGCAGGTCAGGAAGCAACAGTTAGAACTGGACATGGAACAACAGACTGGTTCCAAATAGGAAAAGTAGTACATCAAGGCTGTATATTGTCACCTTGCTTATTTAACTTATATGCTGAGGACATCATGAGAAACGCTGGGCTGGAGGAAGCACAAGCTGGAATAAAGATTGCCAGAAGAAATATCGATAACCTCAGATGTGCAGATGACACCACCCTTATGGCAGAAAGTGAAGAAGAACTAAAGAGCCTCTTGATGAAAGTGAAAGAGGAGAGTGAAAAAGTTGACTTCAAACTCAACATTCAGGAAACTAAGATCATGGTATCTGGTCCCATCACATCATGGCAAATAGATGGGGAAACAGTGGAAACAGTGAGAGAATTTATTTTCTTGGGCTCCAGAATCACTGGAGATGGTGACTGCAGCCATGAAATTAAAAGATGCTTGCTCCTGGGAAGAAAATTTATGACCAACCTAGACAGCATATTAAAAAGCAGAGACATTAGTTTGTCAGCAAAGGTCCATCTAGTCAAAGCTATGGTTTTTCCAGTAGTCGTGTATGGATGTGAGAGTTGGACCGTAAAAAAAGCTGAGCACTGAAGAATTGATGCTTTTGAACTGTGGTGTTGGAGAAGCCTTTGAGAGTCCCTTGGACTGCAAGGAGATCCAACCAGTCCATCCTAAAGGAAATCATTTCTGAATATTCATTGGAAGGACTGATGCTAAAGGTGAAACTCCAATACTTTGGCCACCTGATGCAAAGAGCTGACTCATTTGAAAAGACCCTGATGCCGGGAAAGACTGAAGGCATGGGAGAAGGGGACGACAGAGGATGAGATGGTTGGATGGCATCACTGACTCAATGGACATGAGTTTGAGTGAACTCCAGGAGTTGGTGATGGACAAGGAAGCCTAGTGTGCTGCAGTCCATGGGGTGGCAAAGAGTTGGACATGACTGAGCAACTGAACTGAACAAAGAATGAAAATAAATGAATTAAATGTTTGAAGCAAGAAATTGTAGAATGTACAAAATAACCCCCAGGAAAATTTATAAGAAACACATACAAAATATAAAATTATATTCTAATCAATTATTACAGCAGAGTTAGGACTGAACTCTATGATCTGGATCTCTGTAAAAACAAATATTAAATGCAATAACAGGTGTATTTTACACTGATAGTATATATTCCACCAAGATGGTATAGTAGGCATGAATCTTGTACTCCTAACAACACAGCTTTAAAAAATAAAGCTAGAATTGCAGAAGGAAATAGTCTTTGTTCCCAAATGTGGGTGTCCCTGTCTATACATATATTTTTATAGATGTCATCTTTTTCACATATAAATTCTTTATCAGGTAAAACTTTTTTAATGCATAATATGAAAAATAATAAAACAATCTCTAAGTTTCCCCTAAGTTGTAGAATTTTTTAGTATTATCAATACTCCCACTGATTATTTAAAAATAAATGTTCTTTACCTTCCAAAAAAGAAATAGTCTTAATTCTCAGAAATCAACAGATTTATAGATATAAACTATCTGAAGTGTTGAGAGGATTTGAATAACACAGTCAACAAACCTGATGCAATCACTTATAGCTAGAACTCTGTTTCAAAACACACACTTTTATTTCACACACACATGAAATATTCAATAAAAATTACCAAATACTAGGCACAAAGAAAACCTCAATAAATTCTCCTATCCCTCTCCCAAACTATCTGTCAGGAGATTAAACAACACACAGATAGAACTCTTGGGTTAAGTAAGAAATACAGTGTGAAATTAAAAAGTAATATAGAAATGAATGACAAAGAAACGAATGACAATGAGGTCAAATGAGGCCAAAGTGAGACTCACAGGAAATTTTATGGAATTAACTGAAAATATCAGAAACCAAAAATAATGAATGAATTAAGCATACTACTCAAGAAGTCAGAAAAAGAACAATAAAATAAAGCCCCCCAAGGGGGAACATTGGACTACTAAAGCTAAAAGAATTTTCATGAAATAAACAAAAAGAAGGGTATTTGATCACTAAAATCAAAAGGCAGTTTGTACCATTTAGGAGTTCCCAAGTAAAACGTTCACTTAAACAGGCTTGAAATTTCTGTCTCCTCGCTTCAGTGATGGCAACTTCATTGTGAGTCAGTCCCCTTATTGAAAAATGGTGGCCAGCATCCTTCTGCTTCATCATCCACATTAAGAGAGAGGATGTATTTCTCTCCTCTCAGGTCTCAGTTCAGTCACTCAGTCGTGTCTTTTTGTGACCCCATGGACTGCAGGATGCTGGGCCTCCCTGTCCATCACCAACTCATGGAGTTTACTCAAACTCATGTCCATTGAGTCTGTGATGCCATCCAACCATCTCATCCTCTGTCATCCCCTTTTCCTCCCGCCTCCAATCTTTCCCAGCATCAGGGTCTTTTCAAATCAGTCAGTTCTTCACATCAGGTGGCCAAAGTATTGGGGTTTCAGCTTCAGCATCAGTCCTTGCAATGAATATTCAGAAATGATTTCCTTTAGGATGGACTGGTTGGATCTCCTTGCAGTCCAAGGGACTCTCAAGAGTCTTCTCCAACACCACAGTTCGAAACCATCAATTCTTCTGCACTCAGCTTTCTTTACGGTCCAACTCTCACATCCATACATGACCACTGGAAAAACCATAGTTTTGACTAGATGGACCTTTGTTGGCAAAGACATGTCTCTGCTTTTTAATATGCTGTCTAAGTTGGTCATAACTTTTCTTCCCAGGAGCAAGTGTCTTTTAATTTCATGGCTGCAGTCACCATCTGCAGTGATTTTGGAGTCCAAAAAAATAAAGTCTGTCACTGTTTCCACTGTTCCCCCATCTATTTGCCATGAAGTAATGGGACCATACCTTATGCTAACTGGGATAACCCACCTGGGGTCAGGTGGCCGAGCACTGGCTATGCTAATTAGATCAAGCCAATGGGCCACCCAGCTTTGGAGCTGGGAGTGTGAGAGCTTCTCCCTGAAGATGATGAGCAACATGGCAGAGAGTGTGAGCTGCTGTCTGGATCTGTAGTAACATGAAGGAAGGATGGCTATCATAAAGCTAACCAGTAATACTACATCAGGTTTTGTGGGAAATACCTATGAAATAGACAAAAATTTGGTAAATCTAATCTTTAATAATTAAGAAAAGTGACAGAGTACACATGTAAGTAACAATTAAAAATAGGAAAGGAGCCATAGGTTCAAATTTTACTTATCAGTTTGAAATATTAAAATCTAAGCTAAATTGCTTTTTTCTTTTTTACTAAAATTAATGCAAAAAGAGGTGGGAAACCCAACTAAGCCAATAACTATGAAAGGTTTTTTTTAAACACTCAAAGATCTACCCCATAAAAAAGGCATCAGGCCCAGTGAATTTTATGTTTACTATCTATCAAATGTAAGGAACAGATAATGCTGGTGTTATACAAACTGTTGTAGGGCACAGGAAAATACTAGAAAACTCCTCAACATGTTTAAGAGGCCAGTATAGTAATGATACCAAGAGTGGAACAAAAAAGAAAACTGTAGGCCAGTCCAACACTGGAACAAAAATTCTAAACAAAATGGTAGAAAAATGAATCCAGAGAATATTATAAATTTACCTAAGCAATCTGGTGGAAATCTAGTAACGTATTTCATTATGTGAACAAATTTAATAAAAATTATATCTTAAAAGCTCACAACTGTGTCACCAGGGCCCAAAACAGTGCCTCGCACAGAGGAAAGTCCCAATAAGTATCTATGAAATGAATAGAAGAAGAATTCAGCACATATACTCCCACCATTATTGCTACTAATTCATATTGCACTAGAGTCTCCTGCAGTGAGATAGCAAAAGAAATAAATGGCGTGAATTTCAAAACAGACAAGAGGTAGCTGTGACCATTTTAATTTGATTACCCCAAAATAAGCCAAGAGAATCACTGAAAAACCACTGAATTAAATACACAGTTTTGCAAGATGACCAGGAATCAAGATCATTATGCTTTTACTCCATCAACAGCTTTAAAATACCTCATAAATGGAGTTTTATAAATGTAGTGGAAAAGATACCATTCCTAAAAAACATAATCAAAACTTGTAAACTACTCAGAAATAAACTCAGTTTTTTTCCAGACATCCATGAATAGAAGAGCTGAATGAATGGAAGCGTATACTACATTTCTGGCTAGGAACTCAATTCTGTAAAAATGACAATCTTCCTCAAGTTATTCTGTGTATTTAATTTTAATTCAAATACCAATAATATTTTTAATGAAAAATATTAAAGAAAAAAATTTAATGAAAACTGACAGATTATAAAGTTTATAAGAAAGGCAAACTTGGTAGATTAAGCTGTTTTTTTTTTAAAGAAGAGAGCTTTTGCTACCATTTAACTAAGCATAACATGAAGCTGGTTGAAACAGTACAGCATTAGCCCAGGGACAGACAGATTAGTGGGAAATAACAGAGATTTCAAAAAAATCTACCCACAAATATATTGGAATTTTGTTATTATAAATGTGGACATTCAATTCAGCAGGAAAAGGATGGATTCTACAGTAAATAGTGTGAGAGGTTGACCTCACACTATACATAAATTTCAAATGGATTACAGTTACACACGAAAAACAAATTTATCAAAATATTAAATATGTGAATACAGCTTTATAATCTGGAGGTGTAATAGGCCAAGTTAAGCAAGCGCCAAAATTCATAAAGAAAATAAAGACTGACTGACTTCATTCAATAATAATTTTTGAAGTCTTTACAGGAGGATTACCCTTCTATTCTACATATTTCTAAAAGATGAGTGGCAACAACTGGGGAAAATATTTGTAAAGTAATCGACAAAAACTTAATATTCAGGACTTTCCTGGTGGTACAGTGGATAAGAATCAGCCTGCCAAAGCAGGAGACACAGGTTCAGTCCCTGGTTTGGGAAGATTCCATATGCCACAGAGCAAGTATGCCTGAGCACACAACTACTGAAGCCCATGCGCCTAGCGCCTGCGCTCTTCACCAGGGAAACCACTGCGAGAGAAGCCTGTGACCACAACCAAGAGTAGCCCCTGCTCATCTAAGCTAGAGAAAGCCTGTGCACAGCAATGAAGACCCAGCACAATCGTAAATGATTTTTTAAAAAGCTAAATATTCAGAGTCGACTCACTGGAAAAGACCCTGATGCTGGGAAAGATTGAGGGCAAGAGGAGAAGGGGGTGACAGAGGATGAGACGGCTGGACCGCATCACCAACTCAATGGACATGAGTTGGAGCAAGCTCCATGAGATAGTGAAGAACGGGGAAGCCTGGCAGACTGCAGTCCATGAGGTAGCAAAGAGTCAGATATGACTTAGCAACTGAACAACAACAACAAAAAATATTTAGAAAACAGAAAGACCTTCTATGAGAAAAAGATAAACAATTACTAAAATAGGCATATGAACAAAGGTTTTATTAGGGGAAAGATACGCCTTTTTTTCAATAAACACATGAAAAGGTATTCTTCCAATCAAGGAAATGCAAATTAAAACAGCAATGATATAACTTTCTACCACTGGATAGGCAAAATTTTTGAAGATTAATAATATCCATTTTTCAGTAAAAAAGAAGAAACATTCATTCTTGTATACCATAGGTATAAATGTACACTGGTTCAGCTTTGGGAGGAGTAAATTATACCAATAGTGCTCATCCAAAGTTCCTACATTTGCGTTTCCTTTGATGGGCCTCCCCTGAGTACACTCCTAGGAAGACGTTGCAGACATGCTGCAGTGTGTCCCCCAACTCCACCCCAAGTGTGCAGGAACGCATTCATGGCAACACTGCTGCAAGGCAGGCAAGTTCAGAAACTGCCTAAACCCTGGTGCTGGTTAAAGGACACACACACATTCACATGGTACACGTGACATGATGTAAAATTATGAACAGCTCTAGGTATTGACATAGAAAGGTTTTCAAGGCATATAGTTTTTTTAATGTAGGTTATTAATAATATATATATATGAGTCTAATTGCTTAAAAATCATTGATATATTTAAGGATGCTAACAATGACTACTTTTGAGGAGGGGAGCAGCATTATTGGTGGGGGGTTAATGAGCAAGGGGGAATCTTTATGTGTATTTCTGAATTTTTTTGGTAAATCACAACAAAAATCCAAATATTGCCTTTAATTATTTTTAATTTTTA
The DNA here is from genome assembly GCF_000754665.1 of Bison bison bison. Lineage (NCBI taxonomy): Eukaryota > Metazoa > Chordata > Mammalia > Artiodactyla > Bovidae > Bison > Bison bison. The sequence continues at coordinate 1,149,576 of NW_011495042.1, read as the reverse complement.
AAAAATATAGGATCAGGACTTTTGTAATCATTTTTTTATATGCCAGTTATAAAAAAAAGAAAGCTGATTTTGGAGCACGATAGGTCCTTCCTACTGCCACCTATAGCGCGTGTCTCAGTTGCTCCCCTCACGCCCACTTTCCAGTTGAGAAAACTGATGCCTCAGGCCCAAGCCCTTTCCCAAAGCCGCAGCACAAGTGGCTTAGCAAAAACAACAGTCTCCACTCTGGGAAGCCTCCTGAGAATTAATTCCAGGAGGCCCTGCCCACCCACCGATCCCCAATCCCCAGGGCCACCCAGAAAAGAGAACAGAGTCAGCTTATGTTTTCACAAATTTAATCCCCGCTATCCTGATCCCCAATTCCAGAGCGCTTCTAGGCCACACTTCCTTTCTCCTGGTCACTCAAGGCTTAGTCATCCACCACTTCCCTCCCCACTAGGAGGCCAAAACTGGTCTCAGTCCCAGGGGCCACTTTTTCCCCATCTTGACTCTTGTTGAATACAGACGCATGACCTTGATCTAATCTTGATCTGGCCTCATTCAGCAAAGGCAAAGCATGGAGAAGGGAGAGCGAAGATCAGGGGCCCATCTGGGGCTGCAGCAGCCAGAACAGGAGTAGGAGCCAGGCAGAAGTGCAGGGAACTGAGAGAATCCCATTGCTTATTTGCTTCTTGATCCATCTGCTGTATTTGGTGATACGGGTATACACGCCCGGATTACGTACTTTGGCGCAGGCCTTTTCCCAGGACAACACCCCAGCAAGAATCCATCTGCCCTCGACTTCACAAGCCAATGGACCCCCAGAATCCCCCTAGGCAAAGAGAAAGGAGTGATGGAGGCTCCCGGCCCAGCTGGGGCCCAAGGGACTGGGGGACCCAGAATGCCCATCCTCTGAGTTCTGCTTGGAAGCTTATTTCAATCCTTGAGGATCTCACTACCTGGAATCTTCCTTCACTCCTCAGTTGAGGACCCCATCCCAGAATATCAGGCAAAAATCAAAGTCACGGGGAAGGAAGATGGGAGAATGGCTCTGCCTGATGATGATGACAAAGAGGGAGGCCAAGCAAACCCTTCCCTGGGGAACTGCCCCCCTATCTGGAGTCATCCCAACCGAAGGACAGCTGCCAGAACCTCCCAGAAACTCACAGAGCACAAGTCTTCTCTGTAATTGGTGGCACAAATCATATCCCCCAGCACAAGGGGGACAACGCGGGGGATGTGGGACTTCTTGCGGTAAATCTGGTCACACTTCTTGTTGTCCATGATAAACACCTCGGCTTCCTGCAGCTCTGAGGCCAGCGTGGAGTTGGCTGTGGAGGAGTCCAGTGTGGTGAGAACTGACTCCTCACTCCACTCAACCCTGCCTCTCCCCAGGGTTTGTCCCTCCAGCATCAAGACTTGGCCACAGCCCTTCACGTCTCCAGGCCCTCCTTCACTTGTCCCTTCCCCTGCGGTGTGGACCATGTCTGACAAGCACCTAACTCTCTAAGGCTCTACTCCAAAACCCTTTTCTCTGGGAATCTTTTGCTTTTGAACCAAGCAGGATACAAGTTTCAGTGCAACTACTCTGAAATTGAGACCCCTACACCATGCTGCTTCTCTCCAGCCTCTGAGCTTTGTACTGGCTGTGCCCTCTGCCACCTGATTGACACTCACTCCTCCTTCTGGCACCTCAGGCAGACCCTCTGCCCAGAGCTCATCCCAGACTCGTCCTCACTTACTCTCATGATCACCTGATAAAGTCTCTGCCTCTTTCCTTGTGTCTGTGCCCCTACCCACACTCCAGTTATGAGTTCCCAAGAGGCAGGACATACATCCTCAATGCCAAGGGTCTGGCATGTGGCAGATGCCTGAACATTGACATTTGTCAGGTAAACGAATAAGTGAATGAATTTATGAATCCCTAACTCTAAGCTTCTGAAAGAAGCAAATGATCAGGCTTTCCTAGGTCTAAATGAAGGGCCCACAGCAAGTGCAATGGTGTCAACCATGGCAACAGTTCTCATGTGAGGAGCAATCCTAACACATCCAAAGAACCAGGGGTCATAGGTAACAGCTTCGAGAAACACCATGAAGGGGCTCAGCAAGCAAGGCCCGAACAGAATGGAGTGTACCCTCTGGGGTGCCATACCTCACTCCCAACCCCTTCCTCCTTACCTGAGAAGCGCTGTTTAACCTGGCCCCAGCCAGTTACCCAGCACTGTGTCCCAACCTTCAGGCTGTAATTGGGCTCTGGAAGGCAGATGGGCTGCACATACTTGCTGATGATGACAGGATTGTAAAGTTGGAGAAGGGCCACATCACCCATGATGAAGGTCCGGCCCCAGTACTTGGGGTGCATAATGATGTCCCTCACAGGGATCAAGAGGGTTCTTGTGGAGTTCGGGGGCTTCAGCTTGGAGGTGCCAAGAATCACTGAATACTCTTTTGTGCTACAGGAGACACAGAGCCCCATCTGGTGGATCTCAGGTTCTCAAGCAACACTATGCTCCTACCTCCACCAAGGATGCTCCCATTAATAGAAGTCCTGCCTGATTGACTCTCTTATTCTGGAAATCCCTTCCCGCTCCCTCAACCTCCTATATCCCCACACTATTTCACAGAGGAAACAAGGAGTCTAGGCTGGGTCCTTTACAGTCTTGGGTCTCCAGAGGCCATACTCACCCTTGGATGCAGTGGGCAGCAGTCACCACCCATTTGAGGTCAATGAGGGCCCCTCCACACACGTGCTCATTTCCCACTCGGAGGCTCACTTCCCAGGGCCAATGGCGAGACAGGTCCAAATTCTTCGGCCACCAAGGTTGGCCACAAGCTTCAGGAACAGTGTGCCAGGGAGATACAGTGGCCACACAGAGGAGGCTAAGGATGACTAAGACCAAGATGCCCCCAGGGGAACTTGCACAAGTCTGTAAACTCGGGGACTTGCTTCCATTTCAAAGAAGGGGAAACTAAGCGTGAGAGAAGAGCAGCGGCCTGCCCGAAGGCACTGAGCTGGACAGAAGATGACAATGACAGAGATAAAAAGCATCAAGACAGAGACGTGACAGGAGGAGAGGGATACTGAGACACACAGGGAGCGGAAAGCACAGAACTTCAAAACTAGGGAGAAGCATAGCAGGAGCCCCAAGACAGGAAATGTATTTTCTTATGTTCTCAGGCCATGTTCCTAAAAGGTTTTCTGCATCTCTTAAATGCAAAAGGCCTCTGTCCCCATACTACTCAGAGTCAAGAAAATCTCCAGACTTCTATGTCAGAAATCTTTACACAGACGATTCAAGAAAAAGCCCCAGCATGGAGCCAACAGAGGCCTCCCACTCACAGCTTACACACTGTTAGTTTGCAAGTAGTTTCAACAATCAAGTTGTATGACTGTATGAATGTGAAGATACATGCAGAATTGTAAATAAAATATTAGCCGATATTATATTTTTTAAAATAATGAACCATGATCATGTGGAGATTGTCCCAGGGCACAAGGGTAGTCCACAGTGGAAGCACTCTTGGGGTATTCTCCACATACACAGTTCTTTTTCTCTAAGGAAAAATCATGCGCTTTTCTTAACAGATACAGAAAAGGGCATTTCAAAAATTCAACACAGCTTTATGACTAAAAACAAAACAAACTCTTACTTTAGCAGTAAGAAAATCTACAGGAAACATTATACAACATTAAAGAACAAACCAAATAAATTATACTTTCAGAAGCCAGGAGTAATGATACTTTGTGGGAGGAGGGCAAAGGAAGTAACTGGGACGACAGAAGGGAGCTTCTGGGTGCTGGTACCACTCTACTTTCTGACTGGGTGGAGACTTCACAGATGCATTCACTGTGTGCTAATTTCAAGAGCTGGGCACAAGATTTGTGCACTTTTTGCAGGCGTGTATATAATACTTCAATAGCTGATTTGTAAAATCAGTAACATTTCTCTACCCCAACCGACCTGAATATAGCACAACTATATTCAAAATAAGATACATTTTATAGCTAAAAATTATAAAATACCCTGGAATTCAAGTATTCAACACTAAGCAAGATGTCTGTGGTAATATATTTCAAACTCTAATAAAGGACACTGAAAATGACTGGAATAAATGGAGAAAGACCCATTGTTTTAAAATAGAATAAATATTTCAGATGCAATTCTTCCCAAAATTAATCTGTAAAGTCACTTTCCCATTTCAAATTTTTAAGAAATTTGATAAACTTCCTTTAAAATTGAAATAGAAAAACAAAGGTCCATAAAGTAGAGCAAAGAAGGGATACTTGTCCTAGCAGATACTAAGGCGCACAACAAAGCCATAGTAACGAATACTGGTACTGACAAGCACAGACCAGAGGACCCCAAAAAAGGAACAGAGAACTTGAAATTGTTCCTCAGAATACAGGAACTTAATGTAAATAAAGGAGCTACCACAATCTGACTAAATGATGGACTGTTGAGCAGATGGTTAGGGAAAACTGGCTCATTATAAAATAAGTAAGAAAAACAAAACTCAGTTCTTCTCTAGTAGTACTTGAAGACCTTGAAGGTAAAACTGTAAAGTTAACAGCCAAACATGTGACATGGGATGGAAAAGGACTCTTTAAACAAACCACAACCCATAAAGGCATTAAGCTGATTAACATGAGTACATAAAAATCAAGGATTTTTGACCCCAGGAACAAGGTTAACAGACAGATGACAGATTAGCAGGTAATATCTGCAATGTCTAAAATCAATGCTTTTGTTAGGAATATACAAGGAACTCCAGGAAATCAAGAAAAAAGAACAACAGACTATGTACAAAGTGATAAGGACAATCAATTTATCAGAAGAGGAAATTCAAGAGGCCAAAAGCACAATGAGACATGCTCATTAGTAATGAGAAAAATCTCAATTAAACTAAAGAGTCAGTTTTTTAATCTGTTAGATAGGCAAAAGCTGGATAAAGCCAAGGGGTGGGAGGTCTGTAACAATATATACACCTTCACAAATTGCTGGTAGGAATGCAGAGGGCTGACTCAATTAGAATATGGACAGTAGATAAAAATATGGTATCAATGTACATTTTTGAAATTCATAGGTTGTACTGTGATTACCTAAGAGAATATCCTTAGAAAATACACATCAGAGTATTCAGGGATAAAGAGTTGCATGCTACTCTCAACTGATTCTGAAAAAAATTATGTATATGTGTGTGTTCCTTGTACTATTTTCAGTCTTTTGTATGTTTAAAATTATTTCCAAGGAAAATATTTTTTAAATGGAGCTAAATGAAAAGAGGAGGAAACAGAAAGAGATCTAGAGCACATACTGTTTATGTAAGTTAAAAATACATGCACACAAAACCACAATATGTAATTATACCAAAACACAGATATGCATTGAACATACAAGAAAGGTTGGGAGGAGAGTGAAGAGAAGGAATAGGGGTAGGGCGAAGATATAAGAAGAAATAACTAACCAAACAATCCACAATAAATCGGGGTGCACCTGTTAGAATGGAAACCTATGAACAAACAGGAGCAACACAACCCTCCACCCTTAAAAGTCTAAGGAAAAAGACAGGAAGAACCCAGAAGAGCCAGGCTCTGCAGACACTTCCATAAGGCCCAAGAGGCTCCATTTGCAAATGAACAGTTCAGAGCTCAAAAGGTTTCTTCCTGGGCATGTTCCCTGATGGGATACAGCCTGGGTTGAACTTGAAGAGGCTCTGCATTCTCACAGGAGGCCAAGATACGCTTTCACTGTGCACTGTTGAGTCTGTACTTCCTGGCAGGCACAGGCTGTTCTTTAGAAAGCAGGCCATTTACACTGAATTTCTGCTTGCTATAGACCCAGAAACACTATCTCTGTGACCCTCTTCAGAATATACCCTCCCAGGATCCAAGGTTTTCTTGAGGCAGGGTCTTACCCTACCTACCTGGTTTGGTGCTGTCTCCTTTGTTACCTGGAGGAGAAACGGGGAACAGAGATGAAATAAGAGGTTGTAACAGGATGACAATGAAGAAGTACATTTTTCATTAGTTCATTCAATCCTTCACCAATTATTTCCTTATCTCCCACTCTGTTCCCAGCCCTGGAGCCCAAGGCCAAGGAGCTGGGGGTTCTATCAAGGGACAGAGGTGTATCGACAGACACATCCTGTATGTGCTCTTGAGGAGCAGGTTGTCCAGCAGAGAAGTCACAAGTAAACACACAGTCACTCATGTGAGATCAATGTGGGGACAAGGCTCCAGGTGTCAGGTAAGCCCAGAAGAAGACAGAGAGGATTCTGGAAAGAGGGGTTATTGTGCCAGATCTTAAAGATGAGAGAGTAAAACAGAAATGAAAAGTGACAATGACATTCTTTATGAAAGAAACATCATGGTGTAAGCTAGAGACTCTAGAGGATAAAGGACAAAGCCTGTGATGGCAAGAAATGACACCAGGGAAGACAGTCAGGAGTCAATCAGAAGTGCCTTCCTAAGTCAGGCCAAGAAGCCTGGGTGAGACTCTGGGAGGAGGGAGGCCAGTGGAGGTGTGACATGGTCAGGCTTGTATTGTGAAGGCAGTATGCAGATTAGATAGGAAGGTGAAAAGGATGAACGCAGTAAGATTTCACCAAAGACTTGGCAGAAGCCAGGCTATAAATGAGGAGGGCTGAACGAAGTGGCAGTGGCAAAAGACTTGATGAGCTGGATGTGGGACTAAGGAAGATAGCTGAGTCTAGGGAAAACTCCCCAATTTCTGATTTTAGAGAAAAATGACTACTATCCACTGAGTAAGAGGACAGAATAAGAGAACCTAGTTTATCGGAAGGATCTCAACTTTGGAACCCAAGGAGCTGCGATGGCTCTAGGTCATTCAAGAACAGATGCCCAGTATGTTGCTGTGCATCCAGGCATATTGTTTCGTGAGGGAGCATCACATAAATGGCAGCTGCAGCTAAATACCCAGGGCAAATGAGTTCACTCAGGGAGCAGTGAAGAGGGAACCCAGGCAAGACTTCTGGGAACACCAATTAGTCAGGGATGACCGAACATGGGGGGCCTGGGAGGAACACAGAAGAGCATGGGAGTTACTCTGAGGTAGAGGAGAATCAGGAGGCACGGCCTGAGAGAAGCGGAGGGATTAGAGAATATCAAAGAGGGAGGAGTGGAAAGGTCAGGGATGACAGGGCAAAGACATGCCAGGAACGCGCTAAGGATTAAGTGAGAAATGAGGAAGCACCGAAGGAAAGATGAAGTGAAAACTTACTGCGAGAAATCTGGCAGTGAGGGGATGACACGGCAAATAGAAAGGGAGAGGATACAGATCTACGAGAGCAGACGGAGGGCCCAGAGTCCAGAGCAGGGGTGAGCAGGCTGACTTTGAACAGGAGGCCTGGCTCTGATTCCTAAAGAAAGGGTAACAGTCAGGTTTGGAGGGGCCGCCGGGGCTGAGGGAGTCAAGGGAGACAGCACCTGAGGGCCTGAGTTTCCTGAGGGAAGGAAGCCACTGCTAGTAAGGCACTCTCCGAAGAACAGAGGCTCTGAGAAGAAAGTGAAGTTGACCACACTGGTTTAAGTGTGGGGAGACCATGGGCTTATCCCCCACAGCAGGGGGGACTACCCTCGCACCACAAGGCCTCAGGAGGCTGTAGGGCTGGCGGGCCTAAGGGCAGCCGCAGAGAGGGCGGGAGTTTGCGAGCCCTGGAACAAGGGAACCGCCCTGAGACAGGCCCGAAGGCTCCGTAGACAAGGGGCTCCGGGCTGGCGGGCGGCGCAAGGCCCATCCCGGCCTCTCCCGCGGGTTGGAGGGCAGCGTCGGGGGAGGACGACCCGGAGCGGGAGCGGCGCGGAACAGACACCGCCCTCACCCGAGTTCAGCAGCAGCAGTACCAGCAGCAGGAAGCTGCGGCTCAGGCCTAACGGCCTCGAGGCTGCAAGCCCTGCGCTAAGGCGGGACAGCGAGGCGGCCATAGGCCCCTGAGGCGGCCTCTAGCGGCAGCAGCGGCAGCCCGCGTGAACCCCGGACGCCGCGACGACTCCACCCGCACTTGACGCACATGACGGAGCTTCAGACACGTGACGGCCCGTCCAGCACGTGATGACGTCGATGACGCGCGATGGTGCACCTGGAATCATGAACGCTTAGCAACACGTAGGCCCACCTCCTGCAGGCTCCGTGAAGATGCCTCTCGTTGCCTCTTCAGTGGCCGGTGCCATGGAAGTACACCCAAGTGCCTTAAGTTGGTGACTGTACCCCCAGACCTGGCCAGTGAAGGCACATCCAAATCCTCAGACTGGTGTTGGCGACATGTCGTCCAGCCTCTGATCACAACCTTGTTTCCCTTGCATTGAACAGTTTGTCAGTTTATGTTGTTTTGAGACTCTGGAAAGATATAGAAAGTACCAGAAAAGAACACTAAGGCTAGGGAATCAGGCAAGATGTCCTTATAAAAGTGACATTTAAGCTGGACCTAAGACTTGAACAAGAGATCTTGGGGGAGACCTCAGAAAGGCGTTTATACACTTTCACAAACCACCAGTGGGATGGTAGAAACCAAGAAATGGTGGCAGATATGAAACCTTGGGCTTTCACAGGATGATTTGTAGAAGAATGCTGTTTGGGGATCTGTTTGGTGTATCCCGGATTGGGAGATGACAACCAAGATTCCTGCTGCTTCTGTCAAGTGTGGGGGACCCAACTCTGGGAACCACATTCTGCACCCTAGCATCTGCAGTGGTCCAGAATATGAGTTCCACTAATAGGAGGTGAGGGGAGGTGACGTGTGCCACTTCGATGCAAAGGCAGTAAAGAGAAGATTGACTTCTCTACTGTGTTGATGCAGAGCAATGGCTCTCAAAGTGTGGTCCACAGAGCAGCAGGAGCAGCACCTGGGAACTTGAGATGTACATTCTTAAGACCCACCCAAACCTACAGGATGTAAAACTCTGGGAGCGGAATCAGTTATCTGTAGTTTAACAAGCCCTCCAGGGAATTCTGAGGTAGGTAAGCATGAACCACAAGGCTGAGAGGAATCATAATATAGAGAAAAGCCACCTGCTGACCAAGAACACCTGATTGGGATGATATAGGAACAAGAAGTTGAATTTATTTTGTTAACCCGTGAATATTCAGTGACTTCTTTTTTTAAATTTTATTGAGGTATAGTTGATTTACGTTACATTAATTTCTGCTGTACAGCAAAATTATTTATTTATATAGATACATAGATTATATGGGGTGTCCCAGGTGGCTCAGTGGGTTAAGAATCCACCTGTAATGCAGGAGATACAGAAACATGGGTTCAATCCCTGGGTCAGGAAGATCCCCTGGAGGACATGGCAACCCACTCCAATACTCTTCCCTGGAGAATCCCATGGACAAAGGAGCCTGGTGGGCTACAGTCCATGGGGTTGCAGAGTCAGACATGACTCAAATGACAGAGTACAGAGATTATATAGATGCATTCTTTTTCATTTTTTTTTCACTATGGCTTATCATAGGACATTAAATATATTTCCTGTGCTATACAGTGGGATTCCCTGATAGCTCAGTTGGTAAAAAAATCTGCCTGCAATGCAGGAGATCCTGCTTTGATTCCTCATTGGGAAGATCTGCTGGAGAAGGAATAGGCTACCCACTCAAGTATTCTTGGGCTTCCTTGGTGGCTCAGCTGGTAAAAAAAATCTGCATGTTTATCCATTCTATATATAATTGTTTGCATCTGCTAATCCCAAACTCCTGATCTATCCCTCCCTCACCCTCTCCTTGGCAACCACAAGTCTGTTCTCTGTGTCTGTTAGCCTGTTTCTGATACATAGATATATTCATTTGTGTCATATTTTAGATTCCACATATAAGTGATATCATATGGTATTTGTCTTCTTCTGACTTAACTTCACTTAATACGAGGTCCATCTAGGATGCTGCAAATGGCATTATTTTGTTCTTTTTCATGGCTGAGTATAATCCATCGTATATATGTGCCGTATCATCTTTATCCATTCAACTGTTGATGTACTTTTAGGTTGTTTCCATGTCTTGGCTATTGTGAATAGTGCTGCTGTGAACACAGGGGTGTGCGTATGTTTTTATAGTTTCATCCATGTATATGCCCAGAAGTGGGACTACTGAATCATTATGGCAACCCTATTTTTAGGTTTTTGGGGACCCTCCGTATTGTTTTCCATAGAGGCTGCACCAAGTTATATTCCCACCAACAGTGTAGGAGGGTTCCCTTTTCTCCACATCCTCTCCAGCATTTGTGTGTTTTTTTATATAATGGCCATTCTCACTGGTGTGAGGTGATACCTCACTGTAGTTTTGATTTGTGTTTTTCTACTAATTAAAAATGCTGACGTTCAGCATCTTTTCTTGTGCCTATTGGCCATCAGTATGTCTTCTTTGGAGAAATGTCCATGTAGGTCTTCTGCACATTTTTTGATTGGGTTGTTTTCTCTGTTGAGTTATATGAGCTGTTTATGTATTTTGGAAATTAAGCCCTTGTCAGTCATATCATTTGCAAATATATTCTCCCAGTCAGTAGGCTGTCTTTCATTTTGTTTATGGTTTCCTTTGCTGTGCAAAAGCTTGTAAGTTTCCTTAGGTCCCATTTGTTTATTTTTGCTTTTATTTTTATCGCCTTGGGAGAATGATCAAAGAAAACATTGGTATGATTTAGCTCAGTGAGTTCTGCCTGTGTTCTCTTGTAGGAGTTTTATGGTGTTATGTCTTATATTCAGGTCTCTAAGCCATTTTACGTTTGTGTACAGTGTGAGGCTGTGTTTTAACTTCACTTGATTTACATCAGTTCAGTTGCTCAGTCGTGTCTGACTCTTCGTGACCCCATGGACTGCAGCACGCCAGGCCTCCCTGTCCATCACCAACTCCTGGAGTTTACTCAAATTCATGTCTATTGAGTAAGTAATGCCATCCAATCATCTCATCCTCTGTCGTCCCCTTCTTGTCCCACATTTAATCTTTCCCAGCATCAGCATCTTTTCAAATAAGTCAGTTCTTCACATCAGGTTGCCAAAGTATTGGAGTTTCAGCTTCAGCATCAGTCCTTCCAATGAATATTCAGGACTGATTTCCTTTAGGATGGACTGGTTGGATCTCCTTACTGTCCAAGGGACTCCCAAGAGTCTTCTCCAACACCACAGTTCAAAAGCATCAGTTCTTTGGCTCTCAGTTTTCTTTATAGTCCAACTCTCACATCCATACATGACCACTGGAAAAACCATAGCTTTGACTAGATGGACCTTTATTGGCAAAGTAATGTCTCTGCTTTTTAATATCCTGTCTAGGTTGGTCATAACTTTCTTCCAAGGAGCAAGCATCTTTTAATTTCATGGCCGCAGTAACCATCTGCAGTGGTTATTTATATTTATATTTATATTTATATTTGGAGCCCCCAAAAATAAAGTCCATCACTGTTTCCACTGTTTCTCCATCTATTTGCCACGAAGTGATGCTGCGAAAGTGCTGCACTCAGTATGCCAGCAAATTTGGAAAACTCAGCAGTGGCCACAGGACTGGAAAAGGTCAGTTTTTATTCCAGTCACTAAGAAA
>NW_011495042.1:1123177-1137954 GCF_000754665.1 Bison bison bison | reverse complement strand
AATGCCAAAGAATGCTTAAACTACTGCACAATTGCACTCATCTCACATGCTAGCAAAGTAACGCTCAAAATTCTCCAAGCCAGGCTTCAGCAATATGTGAACCGTGAACTTCCAGATGTTCAAGCTGGTTTTAGAAAAGGTAGAGGAGCCAGAGATCAAATTGCCAACATCTGCTGGATCATGGAGAAAGCAAGAGAGTTTCAGAAAAACATCTATTTCTGCTTTAATTTCTGCTCTATTGACTATGCCAAAGCCTTTGACTGTGTGGATCACAATAAACTGTGGAAAATTCTGAAAGAGATGGGAATACAGACCACTTGACCTTCCTCTTGAGAAATCTGTATTCAGGTCAGGAAGCAACACTTAGAATTGGACATGGAACAACAGGCTGGTTCCAAATAGGAAAAGGAGTTTGTCAAGGCTGTTTATTGTCACCCTGCTTATTTAACTTCTGTGCAGAGTACATCATGAGAAACACTGGGCTGGAAGAAGCACAAGCTGGAATCAAGATTGGTGGGAGAAATATCAATAACCTCAGATACACCGATGACACCACCCTTATGGCAGAAAGTGAAGAAGAACTAAAGAGCCTCTTGATGAAAGTGAAAGAGAAGAGTGAAAAGGCTGGCTTAAAGCTCAACATTCAGAAAACAAAGATCATGGCATCCAGTCCCACTTCATGGCAAATAGATGGAGAAACAGTGGAAACAGTGAAAGACTTTATTCTTTGGGGCTCCAAAATCACTGCAGATGGTGACTGCGGCCATGAAATAAAAAGACGCTTACTCCTTGGAAGAAAAGTTAAGACCAACCTAGACAGCATATTAAAAAGCAGAGACATTACTTTGCCAACAAAGGTCCGTCTAGTCAAGGCTATGGTTTTTCCAGTAGTCATGTATGGATGTGAGAGTTGGACTATAAAGAAAGCTGAGCGCCGAAAAGTTGATTCTTTTAAACTGTGGTGTTGGAGAAGACTCTTGAGAGTCCCTTGGACTCCAAGGAGATCCAACCAATCCATCCTAAAGGAAATCAGTCCTGAATATTCATTGGAAGGACTGATGTTGAAGCTGAAACTCCAATAGTTTAGCCACCTGATGCAAAGAGCTGATTCATTTGAAAAGACCCTGATGCTGGGAAAGATTGAAGGAGAGAGGAGAAGGGGATAACAGAGGATGAGATGGCTGGATTGCATCACCAACTCAAAGGACATGAGTTTGAGTAAACTCCAGGAGTTGGCGATGGACAGGGAGGCCTGGCGTGCTGTGGTCCATGGGGTCTCAAAGAGTTGGACATGACTGAGCGACTGAACTGAACTGAACTGATGGGAATGCAGACCTTTGGTAATAAAGTGGAGGTGACCAGTAAGCAGAAGCAGGGGAGGAGGAATAATATTACTCATGCCCCTGCCTGAGTTAAGTTTTACTCCCAGTTCCAGTCTCTCTTGATTCTCTACTCTAAGCTATAAAGGCTATGAAATTAGGGTACAAAGCCCCCCACAGACATGCTGATAACTATAATAGGAGTACAGGGAGCAGGGACCTGCTAGCTAAAACCATTCCTAGACTCATCAATGAGTAGGTGTGGACTCAACTCCCCCTCTAGAGCTTAATGAGAACCATGAATAGTTTCTTAGCCAAATGAGAAACTAGTTTTCTACAGAGTATGTCATATGCAACCCCACAACTGCTCAATGAGTAGGTGTGGACTCACCTCCCCCTCTAGAGCTTAATGAGAACCATGAATAGTTTCTTAGCCAAATGAGAAACTAGTTTTCTACAGAGTATGTCATATGCAACCCCACAACTGCTCAATGAGTAGGTGTGGACTCACCTCCCCCTCTAGAGCTTAATGAGAACCATGAATAGTTTCTTAGCCAAATGAGAAACTAGTTTTCTACAGAGTATGTCATATGCAACCCCACAACTGCTCAATGAGTAGGTGTGGACTCACCTCCCCCTCTAGAGCTTAATGAGAACCATGAATAGTTTCTTAGCCAAATGAGAAACTAGTTTTCTACAGAGTATGTCATATGCAACCCCACAACTGCAAGGAGAGAACAGCATCAGAACACAAAAGAATAAACATTTATTCACCTGACATCAGAAATCTCCATACTCCATAACTGCCTCAACACAACTTGGGGTAAGCCTGGATGTGGCCGCTGGAGCACTGAGAAGAGGGTTCCAAGACTGAGTTGCCCCAGGAAGATTTGTGTGGCAGAGGATGGGGACTCGGATCCACACTGGGCAGCAGGGGACCTTCTGCCAACCCAGACAACTGAGTCAGGAGTGAACACGGTGAGGCCGCCTCAGTCTCCTAACAGTCACCACGCAGACTGGTTTGATAAAGTGTCAGGTCTAATGCTGAGGCACCGCTGATGATGTCTCTTCTTTGTTAGATGATGCCCAGATGTAGATAAAGAATCACGAAGCATCACCTGGCAGGTTGCTGTCCATCCAGCTGGGATGGTTCACCCACTCCTTCCCGGCAGGCAGAGCACAGCCAAGGGGTAGGCGTGGGTGATGCAGGTGCCTGGAACAGCAGGCTGGAAAGCTTCCAGGGTTCCTTCCTTGCTACCACTTTCTGTCCTGTGGATCTCCACAGGGTCAGTGGGTCCCAAATGGAATCGAGGAAACAGCACTGAGTAGGAGTGGGAGGTCAGAGGCAGAGCTAATTGAGACTCAGAAACAGTGGGGAGTGTGGACCAGGGTGATCACAGGGCCACCAGGAGGCCCAGGGGCAACACCAGAGACAGTGATAGGATCAAGAATCCAGCTGAGGCACAAGAGGACACCTTAATGATGTGATCAATGATCCAGTCCTTGTACAGGCTAACTTCTGTATAAACTATAGGCAATTCACTGCGACCACAGGCAATGCCCCAACTCACAATCCCCACCTGGACCCAGGTGTCATTAAATTCACAGACCAGGGGACCCCCAGAATCTCCCTGGAGAAAAAAAAACAAGAATGGAAGGGGATCATTATAAAAAAGGCTGATTTCTAGCAAGGCACTAGGGACCTTGCTAGTGTCACCAAGGTCCTTCCCCAGGTACCCACCAGGCCCAGGTTTCCTTGAATGACATTTGAGAGCTAAATACTTTAACATCATCTGAGAAATACTACTACTTCTCAGGTGCTCAGGAACCCACAGGAGCTATAAGGCCAGTGAGCCCTGAACATCAGTCCTGCCAGGACATACTCAAATTCTCCTTCAGTGCCCCTAACCCTCCCCTGCCCCTCTCCAAGCCTCCCACCACCCAGCAACTAAAGGGGCATCCCCTGGCACTGTGAGGAGCTTCCAGAGCCCTTCTCGGGCTCTAAGGCCAGAGTTTATTCCACTGGTCAGTCCTGGGCCTTCCCAGCTGCGACATTCTCTCACTATCATTCCAGCATGGGGGCACCAGACTCCTCACCTCTACACTGAAATCTCTCCCAGTCCCAACTCCACAATTCAACTACATCCTCTTCCAGCGGCCCCTCTCTCCAAACACATCCAGACTTGCAAAACCCCAGCTCACACACACTCTGCACATCCTTCCTCAACCCTGTTCCGGTAGGCCCCTCACCAACCAGCTCATCATAAACTCAGAGTCCTCCTCAAGCTCTCCCTCACCCCATCCTCACATGTAGTTGGTGACTAGAAGTGATGACACGAACACAACCCCTTTCCCAACCCCCACCAGCCCAGGTCCCGCCTGCGGCTCAGCACCATTGCCCACACAACGAAGAACAAACTCCCGGCCTACAGGCCTGCCTGGACAGGACCAAGAAACGCAGCACAGCCTGCAGGCCACACGTTCTGACCCCAGCCCCTACTCTGGCCATACTGGCCTCCTCATTGCTCCAGACCTGAAACCCATTCCCTAAACATGACCGGTGCGTCAGACCTTGAGCCTCGGACTCACTGCTCCCTCTCCCACAGTGATGTTCTCCTCTTGCCAGGATCCAAACACTCATCCTCTGAGACCTGTCCCCTGTCCCCAGCTCAGGAAGGCTGCTCGGGGCAGAGGGGAGGCTGTGGGCCCAGGGCTCCTACAGGCACTCCCAGGGGGACCTGGGACTTCTGTCTCTGGAGGGCCCACATCTGTATAGTAAGATGTATAATGTCTAGGTGGCAGGTTTGTGAGCTGAGAGACTGAGCTAATGTGGGTGAATGCTCACACTGGCACAGGAAGTGACTACAGAAAGAAATCAGTTATAGGAACTACGTGATTATCATCATCACCCCCAACTTCACCACACCCTGGCAGCACCCCCAGGATGGGAGGGCTGCTCCCTATTGGAGGAACAGGCCAGGCCAGCTCATGGGTATCTTGAGGAGTTCTCCCCTGAATCTCCTTAAGTAAAGGCTGAAGGAGGAGGTGGGAAATAACCCAGGCCCTGCTGCTGAGGAATGAGGAAACTGCACAGCCACAATACAGAGGTGGCGAGGGACCCATCAACTCACCTTGCAGGGGCTTTTAAGATCTTCGTGATAGCCACATATCATCCCTTTTCGAACTAATGTACGACGATATCCTAAGTGTGCCTGCAATTTCTTGTTACATAATGTGTGGCGAAGAAGGATTTGGTCAGTCTCCTGAAGAATTTCTGGCAGCACTTTGACTACAGAAAGACAACTCAGAAATAAAACATTTGCTTGAGTGGAATAGAACGGGGCCCCTAGATCCCATTCTGGTCTCTTTTGTTTGTTTGAGTTTTTTGGCTGCACTGTGCAGCATGCAGGATCTTAACTCCCTAACCACAGATCAAACCTGCACCCCCTGGAGTGGAAGCATGGGGTCTTAACCACTGGACTGCAAGGAAGTCCCACACTCTGGGTCTTGATCAGTGCATTCACACTCCTATCTTCTAAGAGAAGGAAGGACAATGGGTTTTGTCCCATTTGACACAGAAGGACCTGAGGCCAACTGCTGACACGGGGAGCAGATGAGGTAAGAAGCTAAGCCAAGTCAGAAGGAGGAACGGATCAGGACACAAAGAGACAAGGCTTCTTACAAGGCCTGATACAAAAGCAAGTGTCGCCACTCTGAGTATCAGCAATAGCAGTAACAGTGTCTGTACAGGGCAGGGTCACAGACTCCGGGACAGGCAGTGCCCACGGGTACCAACCCAGCCTCCTCCCAGGGCTGCTCTGGCTAGACCTACATCCCAGGACAAGAAGCTCCCTCCCCACCTGGCAGGTAATTCCAGAGCAGGACAGCTCTGACTGGCAGACAGCTCATCATCCTGGAGCTGAAATCCACCCTGGAGAGGACCCACCATACCCAGACCCCGGCCCCCAGGTCTAACGCAACAGGAGGAATCCCTACTGCACTGCAGTCACTCCCAGGCAGCCTCAGCTCCACCTGCTCCCTTGCCCACCTGTAGAGAACCAGCCTCCCTGTCCCTCCCTTCAGCCTACTGGCCAACCCCAGGGCTCCAGACTTCCCCCCTCGGATCCTGCCTGCCAGTCTCACCGTCTTCCATCTGTCGGCCCCATCCAGTCACCCAGCACCGTGTCCCAGTTTCTGCTTCAAAATTCTTTTCAGGGAGACACACTGGCTGGATGAATGCAGAATAATTCACAGAGTGGGCCAGCAGAACAAGGGCAATGTCATTAATCAAAGTTCTAACATCATAAAAGCTATGGCAAACGATGTCTCGAACTGGAATGACCATCCCCGACTGGGGAAGTAACAGTGTGCTTCCCATCCGCACTGTATATTCCTCAAAGCTGTGGAAAGAGAACATGCCCCTCACAGAGATGCTGGAGGGGCTACACTCCACCCCCCCCACCCCTTCCAGGTTCTTCTCATCCTGATCCCATCTCCTACAACAGCCATCAGGGCTTTCCGGGTTGCTCAGCAGTAAAGAATCTGCCTGCCAAAGCAAGAGACATAAGAGACTCGGATTTGATCCCCAGGTCTGGAAGATCCCCTGGAGGAGAGCGTGGATACCCACTCCGGTATGCTTACCTGGAGAATCTATGGACAGATGAATCTGTTAGGCTATGGTCCATAGCGCCACACAGAGTCAGACACGACTGAAGTGACTTAGCACACATGACAGCCATTGGCCTTTTTCTCCCTCTAAACCACATCCCCTAGCAGACCCCTAACCACTGGAGTCAGTGGTCTACAACTGAGGTCCCACAACCACTGGAGCAGAACCTGGGATCTTGGTAGAAATGCAGAGCTCATGTAGCACTCACAGTGAGCACCAACTAGGGACTGTGGCCTCTTTTTCAGATGAAGAAGAGGAAAGGGGCAGGAATGGCTCCACTTCATAACAGCCTGAGCAGCAGGCCAAGCCCAGAACAGAAAACACTCACCCAAATATGCAGTGAGCTGCAGTCAGTACCCACTGTGGGGCAATGAGGGAGCCTCCGCACACGTGTTCATTGTTGATCTGCAGGCTCACCTGCCAGGGCCACTTTCTGTCTGGGGCTGGCATTCCACCAATTATCCTCATTTTCCGATGGCCACATGTTCCTTGGCTCACTAAAAAGAGAGGCTGGAGGTGAAGCTGCTGCCTCCCTTCTAACCCCTCCAGCACCTTCCACCGCCGCCACCACCACTAGCTCTGCATCTGCACCCCACCCCCCTCACCACTGAGGCAGAGACAGGTTTCCTCTCAAACCCACCAGGACAGTCAGCCAGCCAGGCACGTACTGCCTCTAGTTCCCAGGCGGGCCTGTAGAGCCCCGCGTAGAAAGAAGCAGTACCTTGTGCAAACCACCCTCCAAAGGGAGGAGGGATCTGCAGAACATCTTCCGCTGGGGGTGTAGGCAGCCCTGGAGCTCTTGGAACCTCCTCAGATTTCAGGTGTCCTGGAGCTGAGGGGGCCTCTGCGTTTGCCCGGCTCATTGCAGAATCCTCCTTGGGTCTGGCACCCTCACCTGAGGGAGGCGAGGGACCAGTGAGAAGGAGCGGCCTGGAGTGCGGCCTGTCAGCACCGGCCTCTGCCCAGGGGACCATCCCCAGCTCCCACTTCCGTCCCCCAGCCCTAGTCCAGCCGTCAGCCCCAGCTGCCACCCATGCAGTGCAGCCTAGCCACCTCCAGTCCTTGCCGGCCCTGTCTCACAGAGCTGTGGCCAAAGGAACAAGAGCCAGACCAGAAGGCCTAGGGAGCTGCCTCCGCCGCCGCGGGGAACTCCCAGAGACGCCATGGCCGCCTCTAGCCGCCTCCGCGCTCTGCGGCGCCCCCTCGTGGGGGCTACGCGCCTGCCCTCCCGTTGGAGGGAACGCAGAGCCAGGGCCTGCGGCTCCAACATCTTCACTTTATGCTTCTTCAGCCGTGTTTCTTCAATCCAGCCTGGTTGTGGTTTCAAGGCCCTTGAACTCGTAATTAAGTTCTCCACATTAAAGTAGAGATATCAGGAATTAGATGCCTCAGCGTGATCTAAACACTGGAGACTTAAAAAAAAAGAAAGAAAAAATGCAATCTGCCCAATAAAACATAAAAACAAAAAGAAGTATGATAAATAGAAAACCACAGGACAAAATGGCAGTTTCCAGCCCGAATATAATAGCATCTGCAATAAGCGTGAATGAGTTGAACATGCCAAACAACAACTTTCAAACTGGAGGAAAAGGCAAGGTTCAGAAGTAGACCACTGAAGGTACAAATTTACACAAACATACAGACACCTGGAAAATAAAGAGAAAGCGGAATGCCACGACACGCTGGTGCAAAAGAAACCAAAAAAAGCTGGGATGATATTTTAACATTTGATTATCAAATGAGAGCATAAAGAGAAGACTGTGTAAAGGACAGAGGGAGGTAGATACATAAGATACATAAGAAAAAGCCTTTAAAACGCGAAGCACAGGGACCAATTATGGGAAACTGGAAAGTTATAATTTCCTTGTGATTTCCCTTTTAAAGGATGGCCATTCACTAGGGTTTTGACTTTGTTTCAGAAATATGGGATTTTTAAAAATTGATTTTACTATTATTGATATGTGGCTCTTGAACAGAATGTGTATCACACGGATTCCCTGAGATTACTGATTTTCCATAGGCTCTTTAAAAAATTTACTTAACTGCGCTGTGTTTAGTTGTGCACCCCACTCCAGTGTTCTTGCCTGGAGAATCCCAGGGACGGGGGAGCCTGGTGGGCTGCCGTCCGTGGGGTCGCACAGAGCTGGACACGACTGAAGTGACTTGGCGGCGGCAGCAGTGTTCAGTTGTGGCACACGTGATCTTTTTAGCTGCAAAAGGTAGGATCTACTTCCTGACCAGGGATCACACACGGGGCCCCCCTCCCGCCCCGCCCTCCCTCCCGTCACATTGGGAATGCATAATCTTAAAATTTGACCACCAGGGAAGTCCCTCTGTAGGCTTTTACTCTGCAAGTTCCCTGAGCATTCAAAAAGAATAAGTGTTCTGTCGGCAGTTGTAAAATTCCTCATAGCACTGTTAGGTCTAGATGATGAATTGTGAGAGGCAACTCCTCTGTGTTTTTGCTTAATTTTACCTACATAACTTATCGCCTGGAAAATCCCGTGGACGGAGGAGCCTGGTGGGCTGCAGTCCATGGGGTCGCTAAGAATCGGACACGACTGAGCGACTTCACTTTCACTTTTCACTTTCATGCGTTGGAGAAGGAAATGGCAACCCACTCCAGTGTTCTTGCCTGGAGAATCCCAGGGACGGGGAAGCCTGGTGGGCTGCCGTCTATGGGGTCACACAGAGCAGACACGACTGAAGTGACTTAGCAGCAGCAGCAACTTATCACCTTCCTGAGAGGAGCATATAAGAAGCTCCAGTTTGCAATGCCTAACACATCACTATGAAGAAAGCTGAGCACCAAAGAATTGATGCTTTTGAACTGTGGTGTTGGAGAAGACTCTTGAGAGTCCCTTGGACTGCAAGGAGATCCAACCAGTCCATTCTAAAGGAGATCAGTTCTGGGTGTTCATTGGAAGGACTGATGCTGAAGCTGAAACTCCAATACTTTGGGCACCTCATGCAAAGAGTTGACTCACTGGAAAAGACCCTGATGCTGGGAGGGATTGGGGGCAGGAGGAGAAGGGGACGACAGAGGATGAGATGGCTGGATGGCATCACCAATTCGATGGACATGAGTTTGAGTAAACTCTGGGAGTTGGTGATGGACAGGGAGGCCTGGCGTGCTGCGATTCATGGGGTCGCAAAGAGTCGGACATGACTGAGCGACTGAACTGAACTGAACACATCATACTTCTAACCAAGTACACAGGCTCCTCATCTCCCACTTTCTAGAGAGTAATGGATGCCATGAAAACTCCCCCGGTTAAATGGGAAACTAGTTTCCTAATATGCTATGTGTAACACCACAAACTTCAGGAGAGCACAGCTTCAGAACATACAAGAGACTCTCCAAACATTTATTAGTTTCATACCTGAAATTTCCATTCTCCTAAATGCTGAGTGGTGAGTGCAGAGTTGCCACTGCAGCACTGGGAAGGTGGTTCCAAGACTGAGTTGACCCATGAGGGTTTATGCGGCAAAGCCTGCACACTCACAGAGTGATCTGCACTGGGAAGCAGAGGACCTTCTCCCAACCCAGACAACTGAGTCAGATATGGAAATGAAGAGGCCTCCTCCCTCCCTCCCAACAATCATCAGGTGGGCTGGTTTGATAAAGTGTCAGGTCTAACACTGCTTCACTGGTGACAATGGAAAAATGTTCTCCAAGACCCGTGCAGCATCCTGAAGCATCACCTGGCAGGTCACTGTCCATCCAGGTGGGATGGTTTCACCCACTCCTTCCTGGTAAGCAGAGCACGGCCTACAGATAGGCCTCGATGAGGCAGGTTCCTGGAGCATCAGGCAGGTACAATTTCAGTCTCCACTTGCTGCCACTCTGTCCTGTGGATCTCCACAGGATCAGTGGACCCCAAATGGATTTGAGGACAGGGCATTGAGTAGGAGAGGCATCTCAGAGGCAGGGCTAATGTGAGACTCAGAAGCAGGAATGGCAGAGGCCAGGGTGATCACAGGGTTGCCAGGATACCCAGAGGCAGCAACAGACACAGTAGCAGAATAAGGAATCCAGAGTCCAGACCCGATGCTTGACTCATTCTTGCAGTGATCCAATCCTTGTAGAAACTAACATCTGTGTACACTGCAGGCACTTCTTTCAAACCACAGCGATCACCCCAGCTCACAATCCCCACCTGGATCCATGATGTCTGAAACTGACAGACCAGGGGACTCCCAGAATCTCCCTGGAGGAAAAAAAAAAGAAAGAAACAAACAAAAGAATGGAGGAGATAATCATAACAGGTTGGCAACTATGAAAGGACTGGGGAGACAGGCACCAAGGTCCTTCCCCAGGCCCAGGTTTCTGTGAATGACATTTGAGAGCTGAACACTTTACCATCATCTGAGAAATACTATTCTTTCCCAAGTTCTAGGAACGCACAGGAGCTATAAGGCCAGTAAGCCCTGGACATTGGTCCTGCAGGGATATACTCAAATTATCATCATGACCCCCACTTTACTGCACGCTGGCAGCACCCCCAGGATGGGAGGGCTGCTCCCTTATTGGAGGAACAGGCCAGGCCAGCTCACAGATGTCTTGAGGGGTTCTCTACTGAATCTCCTAAAGCAAAGGCTTTAGGAGAAAAATAAGGTGGGAGATAACCCAGGCCCTGCTACTAGGGAATGAAGAACCTCAATACAGAGGTGGCAAGGGACCCATCAACTCACCCTACAGGGACCTTCGCTCTTTATGTTCTGGGCACAGACCATTCCTTTTTGAACCCGATTCCCTGATTTATTTGATGTTTTCTCGACCATCACAGCACATTGCTTTAGGGGGATGATGAGTTGCTCAGCTTCCTGAAGTTTAGGTGACATTGAAGCTGGGTCTACAGAGACAATTCAGGAGTAAGAGAATCTGCATGAGTGGAACATGGCAGGGTCATTCAGATCGCATGGTGGGTCTTGATCAGGGCATTCACACTCATTCCCTCTTAGAGAAGGAAGGACAGTGGGTTTTGTCCCATTTGACACAGAAGGACCTGAGGCCAACTGCTGACACAGGGAGCAGACGAGGTAAGAAGCTAAGCCAAGTCAGAAGGAGGAACGGATCAGGACACAAAGAGACAAGGCTTCTTACAAGGCCTGATACAAAAGCAACTGTTGTCACTCTGAGTATCAGCAATAGAAGTGACAGTGTCTGTACAGGGCAGGGTCACAGACTCCGGGACAGGCAGTGCCCACGGGTACCAACCCAGCCTCCTCCCAGGGCTGCTCTGGCTAGACCCACATCCCAGGACAAGAAGCTCCCTCCCTACCTGGCAGGTAATTCCAGAGCAGGACAGCTCTGACTGGCGGACAGCTCATCATCCTGGAGCTGAAGTCCACCCTGGAGAGGACCCACCGTACCCAGACCCCCGCCCCCAGGTCTAACGCAACAGGAGGAATCCCTACTGTACTGCAGTCACTCCCAGGCAGCCTCAGCTCCACCTGCTCCCTTGCCCACCTGTAGAGAACCAGCCTCCCTGTCCCTCCCTTCAGCCTACTGGCCAACCCCAGGGCTCCAGACTTCCCCCCTCAGATCCTGCCTGCCAGTCTCACCAAATTCTAAAGTGCGGCCCCATCCAGTTATCCAGCACTGTGTCCCAGGTCTCACTTCAAAATTCTTTCTAGGCAGACACACTGGCTGGATGTATGCAGAATAATTCACAGAGTGGGCCAGCTGAAGAAGAGCAATGTCATTAGGGGTAAGGTTCCAATCAAAATCCTTATGTGATTTGATGTGTTTAACTGGAATGACCACTGTAGTTTTGCAATGTGAATATAAATATGTGGTTCCCATCATCACCGTAAACTCTCGAAAGCTGTGGAAAGACAATATGCCCTCACAGAGATGCTGGAGGGGCTACACTCCCCTCCACCCCTTCCAGGTTCTTCCCAGCCTGTTCCCATCTCCTACCAGCCATCAGCCTTTCCTCCCTCTAAACCACATCCCCTCCTCACCCGTAACCACTGGAGTCAGTGATTCTCCAAGTGAGGTCCCAGGACCATAGAGTAGCACCCAGGATCTTGGAAGAAATGTAAGACTCATGTTTCACTCACAGTGAACACAAATTAGGAGCTATGGCTTCATTATAAGGTAAAGAAAGGAAAGCTCAGGTACGCGCTCAGGTAGGGGGGATGTGAACAGCTCTGTTTCATATAACCCAAGCGACAGATCAAGCCCGCCGCACCAGATACTTACTGTTCTACACAGTGAGCTGCCGTTAGCACCCACTGTGGGGCAATGAGGGAACCTCCGCATCTGTGGCGACCTCTTAACTGCAGGCTGACCTGCCAGGGCCACTTTCTTTCTGGGGCTGGCTTTCCACCAATTATCCCCAAAGTCCGATGGCCACAGGCTCCTTGGCTCAGTAAAGGGGACTCGAGTGAAGCTGCTGTCTCCATTCCACTTTCCCATCACCTCCAACTCCGCCTCCACCCCGTGCCTCCCAAAGCAGAGCCAGGTTTCCTCTCAAATTATCCAGAAGGGTCCAAGCCTGCAACCCACTCCACCCCTACTCCCCACCCCTGGCCAGGACATGATCCCAGTTGGCCTCCAAGCAGAAGTACAGCCCTGTCCAGAGGCAGTACCTAGAGGAGGCAACCCTTCCAATACAGGGGTCTGGCTGGATCCCACAGTCTCTTTCGCTGTGGGTGTGGGTGGCACAGGAGCAACAGTGGGTACTGGGACCTGCAGGGATTTCAGTTGCCCTGAAGCTGATGATGCCTCTGGGGTTGCCAGGCTCATTGCATAATCTTCCTTGGGTCTGGCACCCTCACCTGGGAACATGAGGGTCCAATGAGAAAAGCAGCTGGCTGCAGCAAGGACCCTCATCACCAGCTTCTTCCCAAGAAACCGTCCCATCTCCAAACCCAAATTCCTAACCCCCACCCCCGAACCCCACATCCCAGTTCCCAGTACCTACCCGCACCCCCTGCGAGTAACCCCCACCCTCAGCACCAGGCAAGCAGCCTAGCCCATCCAAGCCCAACCCCTGCCTGCCGTGGTCTCCCTGAGCTGCGGCCAAAGGACCAGGAGCCGGACCAGGAGGCCCAGGGAGCCTCCGCCCCTGCGGGTGTCACTCAGAGAAGCCATGCCCACCTCTAACCGCCTCCGCGCTCTGCGGCGCCCCCTCGCGGCATCCCCGCACCTGGCCTCTGGTTGCCAGGAACACGGCTAGGGCCAAATCCCAAGGCTGCTCCTCCAACATCTTCACTTCCTTCTTCCTCAGCCATGAGCTTCAATCTATTCTGGTTGTGTTCTTAAGGCCCTTGACTTATGATTGATTTTCCGTCTTAAAGGAGAGATATTCTGGGTTAGATACCTTAGCGTGATCTAAACACGGGAGCCCTTAAAAAAAAAAAGAAACAGACACACAGATGCAATCTGTCCAGTGAAACGTAGAAGAAAATCAAAAGAAAGAAGGTAAATAGAAAGTGCGGAACAGATGGCAGTTTTGAGCCTGAATATAGTAGCATCTGCAATAAGGGTGAATGAGTTGAACATACCAGACAACATAGCTTCCAAATTGGAGGAAAAGCCAAGCTCCAGAAATAGACTCTCTGAAGAGACAAACTTACACAAAGAGATACACACACGTGGGAAATAAAGGAATAGAAAGGGAAATGCCAGGTCACACTGGTGCAGAACCAACAAAAGCTGGTATAGCAATATGGTCATTAGATCATAGCGTTTAAAGCAAAAATGATACAAGGAACAAAGGCAGTTATGTACCGTAAGACCAAGACATAAAGGATAGGATACAATGACAGCCTTTAAAACGGAAAGCGAATGGGACCAATTTACGGGAAACAGGGACTTCTTAAACACTCCTCTTAGGAAGCTGACAATTTATATAGGCAAAATTAGCAAAAATATAGACTACTTGACTCTCATAACTTATCGTCTAGACCTAACAGCACTATGATGAATTTTACAGCTACTGAGAGAGAACACTCTTACTGAACACATAGGCAACTTTCAGAATCAAAGCCCTAAGGAAAATCAATAATCTCAAGGAACCAATGTGATACACATTCTCTTCATGAGCCACACATCAGTAACAGTAAAACCAACTTTAAAAAATACTCTATTCCTGAAAAAAAGCCAAAACTCTAGACAAAGGTGCACCTTTAAAAATTAGGAAATCATGAGGGAAATTTGACATTTTAGAGATCAATGCCAATGAAAGCACTACCTATGAAGTTGTATATGATAAAGCCACAGTGGACTTCCAGATGTTCAAGCCGGATTTAGAAAAGGCAGAGGAACCAGAGATCAAATTGCCAACATCTGTTGGATCATAGAAAAAGCAAGAGAATTCCAGAAAAACATATACTTCTGCTTCACTGACTACACTAAAGCCTTTGGCTGTGTAGATCACAACAAACTGTGGAACATTCTTAAAGAGATGGGAATACCAGACCATCTTACCTACTTCTTGAGAAATCTGTACGCAGGTCAAGAAGCAACCATTAGAACCGGACATGGAACAACAGACTGGTTCCATACTGGGAAAGGAGTACGTCAAGCCTGTATATTGTCACCCTGCTTACTTAACTTATATGCAGAGTACATCATGCAAAATGCCGGGCTGGATGAAGCACAAGCTAGAATCAAGATTGCCAGGAGAAATATCAATAACCTCAGATACGCAGATGATACCACCCTTATGGCAGAAAGTGAAGAGGAATTAAAGAATCTCTTGATGAAAGTGAAAGAGGAGAGTGAAAAAACTGGCTTAAAACTCAACATTCAAAAAACAAATATCATGGCATCC
>NW_011495042.1:1118847-1123077 GCF_000754665.1 Bison bison bison | reverse complement strand
ATTAAAAGACACTTACTCCTTGAAAGAAAAGCTATGACCAACCTAGACAGCATATTAAAGAGCAGAGACATGTCTTTGCCAACAAAGGTCCATCTAGTCAAAGCTATGGTTTTTCCAGTAGTCGTGTATGGATGAGAGTTGGACTATGAAGAAAGCTGAAGAATTAATCCTTTTGAACTGTGGTGTTGGAGAAGACTCTTGAGAGTCCCTTGGAGTGCAAAGAGATCAAACCAGTCCAACCTAAAGGAAATCAGTCCTGAATATTCATTGCAAGAACTGATGCTGAAGCTGAAACTCCAGAGATCAGTGAGGGCACCCCCTTGAATGTGGGCTGGGAAGCTACCGGAAGCCAGACAAACCTCTTGAGAAGATTCGAATCAGAACGCCTGCAGGCCACACGGGACCGAGAATAGTGCCTGGTCCATCTGCCAGACTGGAAAACCTCGAGTCACAGAACATTCCCTAGGGTATTTAGGAAGGTCTTGCCTCAGCAACAGGGAATAGTCTCTACACTGAGAATCACTCCAGGCCTGCCAAAAAAGGTAAAAACAAGACGTGAGAACATCAGTTTCCAAGGAATTTAACTGCACCCCAAAAGAAAGTCCAAGAATATTTCTAGGAAAATATCAAACACCATTGTAAAGGTCACAATGTCTGGTATCTAATCACCTAACACCCACATTCAATTAGCCACCTATCATGGGATTAATCAAACAGTCATAGTTAACCCAGAACTGAGACAAACGTTAAATGCACAGGCAAGAACAGTAGCACAGCCACTAGAACTGAGTCCTCCATACACAATTAAACTTTAGGTAGACATGCTGAAGATGTAAAAGGACTCCAATCAGACTCTGCTGCTGCTGCGGCTAAGTCGCTTCAGTTGTGTCGGACTCTGCGCGACCCCAGAGACGGCAGCCCGCCAGGCTCCCCCTAGGATGAAAATGTGCATGAAGATGAAAAAGGTACACTGATGATGGGTTTAACACTATAATAAACAATTAGAAGAACTGATTGGGCAAGTCAAAGATGGACAGTTTTATTAAAAACAATTTCATAATGAAACACCGATACCAGAGCATAAAGTGCATTGTGAGCTGGGGACAAATACACGTGTGACTGAACTTGCAAAGTATAGCAGGGAGAAGGATCAAAAGTAGTCAAAGAAATAATGCTGTGTATTTTCCAATCTGGTAAGAACTGTAACTCCAGAGATCTTACAATATGCTCCCGAACACGAAAAAAAAGAAAGATGAAGACAAGAAGATCAACATACGACATAAGCAAATTGCTCAAAACAAATGAGAAAGTAAGAGGAAAAAGGTAAAAATGACAGGACATAGAAACAGGGGAAGCATGTCCTTCAGTTGAAGTCACTGAAGATGTTGCTGGGCATTCTTGTTTCAGCTCCCATAAGGATAAGAGATGTCCTCATCCTAGACTACTCAGTACCATGCTTTTGCATTTCTGTGCTATTGGCTGGTGATTTCCCTCTTTGAAAAGGCCCTGCCCAGACTGTTGCAGTGCTGTCTACTGCCCCTGAGGGCTCCAGCCTGGGATGCACACTGCAGAGAAAACAGATGGGTTAGGTCACCTCCACACAGGTAGGAACTACACTGCTGTTGGCCACGAGTTCAATGGCACTGAATCAACAGAGTGTATTAAATAAAGTGCTTTTAAGCAAAAAGAAACATAAGGTCACATATTTATCACTCAGTGAAAATACTGTGATCAGAGGTTCCCAGGAGTCTAATCCTGCATTTGCCTGAGAAGCAACTCTTCAGAGCTGGCTAATTCAGTGCTCAAGCTGCTTCATAGAACATACCGCCATAAGAAACCTGATGATTTTGGCCACGAGGTCTTAGGGTGGTTTGTCACCCACCAATAGGTAACTAAAACACTTATTGAAAATCAGATTGTCCTACCTTGGCCTGGCCAAGGGTCCTAGATCAGTCCCCTGGAAACATACTTTGAGACAGATCTGTATGCCAGGGTTTGTTGAGGAGTGCTCTGGGGAAGATTCACACCTGGAAGGGAGCAGGTGAGGCAGAGCTGGGCAATAGGAGAAGCGTAGCAGTCATGGGGTTGCAACTGAGGTCTCAGCTGATCCTCAAGAAGCCCTTCCCAAGTTGTCCTAAAAGGAGGCAAGGAGGCTGGGCCTTCACATTCCTGCTTGACAGACAGACATTTAACATGGGCTACCTGCTGTGAAAGGGTGGCATCTTGAGTGAATTGAGTGTAGCGCTTGCCCGTGAGGGAGCTATGACTGTATTCACAGATGCTGGAGAACACGTGTGACTTAGCAGAAATGCCACACTTCACTACTGAGCTCCTGAGTCCTTTGGACATGATCCTAGGATCCTTGTCATCTGGAGACCTTGCTCACCATCTGGTGTGACAGGATATTTCAGGGTGAATTCACACATTTCCTGGCCCACTCCTGGATACTACTCAAGCCATTTCTCCAAGAAGCCCTGGTTTCTGTGGGTAGAAAATCATTATTTCAAACCACAATTTGGGCATTAGAAACTCACATCGGTATGCCTCACTACTCCTTATGACTGGAAATTCACAGCATTTTGTGTTCTGTTTTGTGTCCTTGTCCTTTGAAGTCCAATATTTTTACTAGAACTCACTTCCTACCTGTCAATCTCATCTTCTCCCTGTGCTATCTAGCTCTTTCAGTTCAGTTCAGTTCAGTCACTCAGTCGTGTCCAGCTCTTTGCAGCCCCATGGACTGCAGCACGCCAGGCTTCCCTGTCCTTCACCACTCCCGGAGCTTGCTCAAACTCATATCCATCGAGTCGGTGATGCCATCCAACCATCTCATCTTCTCTCCTCCCCTTGTCCCCCTGCCTTCAGTCTTTCCCAGCATCAAGGTCTTTTCCAGGGAGTCAATTCTTCACATCAGGGGGCCAAAGTACTGGAGTTCCAGCTTCAGCATCAGTCCTTCCAATGAATATTCAAGACTGATTTCCTTTAGGATGGACTGGTTGGATCTCCTTGCAGTGCAAGGGACTCTCAAGAGTCTTCTCCAACATCACAGTTTAAAAGCATCAATTCCTTGGTGCTCATCTCTCTTTATAGTCCAGCTCTCACATCCATACATGACCACTGAAAAAACCACAGCTTTGACTCGAAAGACCGCTGTTGGCAATGTACTGTCTCTGCTCTTTATATGCTGTCTAGGTTGGCCATAGCTTTTCTTCCAAGGAGCAAGCTCTTTCAGAGGGTGGTTCCATCCAGACACCAAGCCCTGACCTAAGGGTCATCCTAATGACCACCTCTTCCCTCCCACCTGAGCCCCACATCTTATTCCTGCTCAGAGCCTAGTTCCTAATCACAACAGAAAGTCTGTATATTTGCCAGAAAGGGCAAAAATGGCTGCCATTACACTGGAGGCTGCCGCTCTCGTTTCTGAGAGGCCATGCCTGGCATTTCTAGGCCTTGAGGCTGATGCTCAACATCTGAGTTACTTGAACTGAAATCCCTCGCCCACCACAGGAAGAACATTCTGCTGCCAGCAAACAAAGTGCACCCACACTGAGGCTGTAGCCTCCCCAGGGCTTGGGATTCTCCTCCAGCAGGGGCTGGAACATCGGCTTCCCATGTGGGATTTTCCCTCTTTGACAAGACAACCTGGGCAGGAAAAGGAGGGCAGAGCAATGAGCTGAGAGGCCCTGAGAGAAAGGAGTAAGGTGACATAGGAGACATCAGTATTCACTTTCCATTCACTCACTCGCTCACCAAACAGTTCCTGAAATTGCTCTATCTGAAACCTGGAGCTGGAAGCGGGAAGACACAGAGTGTCTTAAGCTTGGGCACAAAATGCCACCAAGAGGAAAGCAGAGTAGGGAACCTGCCCAGGGCCACCAGAGTCAGGGGAGCCCAGGAGAAAGCACATTTCACGGCCCAGGGTCGTCCACAGGAGACACTCTGGGGAGGACTCAGTGCTCATAGTGGAGGCAGAGAACGAGAAATGAGGAGCCGTACTAACATTTCCAGCCACAGAACATCACTGGACAGAGCAGGGGAGCTTGTTCTGAAAGAAGGCTGCAGGTGAGAATGGTGTGGAACACACAGACTCAAGCCTTCGAGTCCGCACGACTGTTCATTTCCATAAATAACTGTACTAGAATGTATCTGTGTGTGCTCACTCAGGTCGGACTCTTTGCGACCCCGTGGACTGTAGCTGCCAGGCTCCTCTGTCCATGGGATTTCCCAGGCAAG
>NW_011495042.1:1114794-1118747 GCF_000754665.1 Bison bison bison | reverse complement strand
GGAAGCAGGGGACCTTTGGCCAACCCAGACAACTGAGTCACATGCGGACGTGCTGAGGCCTCGCTCTCTCCCAACAATCACCATGTGCACTGATACGATAAAGTGTCAGATAATGCTGCTGCCAGGGATGATGTAAAGATGTTCTGCAAGATGTGGGTGAAGCACCCTGAGGCATCACCGCAGGTCAC
Organism: Bison bison bison; assembly: GCF_000754665.1. Classification (NCBI taxonomy): domain Eukaryota; kingdom Metazoa; phylum Chordata; class Mammalia; order Artiodactyla; family Bovidae; genus Bison; species Bison bison. The sequence continues at coordinate 1,118,559 of NW_011495042.1, read as the reverse complement.
TCTCCATCCAGCTGGGATGTTTTCACCCGCTCCATCCCGGCAGACAAAGTGCAGCCATGGTGTAGCGTGAATGAGGAAGGTTCCTAGAGTAGTGGGCTGGGAAACCTCCACAGTTCATTGCTGCTGCCAACTCTCTGATACGTGGATCTCCACGGGGTCAGTGGATCCCAAATGGATTTGAGGAAATAGCATTGAGTAGGAGTGGGAGGGAAGAGGCAGTGCTGGCATGAGTCTCAGAAACAGGAGGCAGTATGGACCAGGGTGATCACAGGGTCACCAGGATGCTCAGGGCCAACATCAGACACACCCATGGGATAAAGAATCCTCCTGAATCCAGAATAGAAGCCTGATTCATTGTACCATAAACCCAATCCTTGTAGAATCTAACGTCTGTGTACACTGCAGGCACTTCTTTCAAAGCACAGTGAAAACCCCAGCTCACAATCCCCATCTGGATCCATCTGTCATTAAACTGACAGACCAGGGGACCCCCAGCATCTCCCTGGAGAAAAAGGAGAGACAAACAAACACAGCAATGAATAGGGATCATCATCAGAAGGGCTGATAGTTCGCAAGGTCCCAGGGAGATAGGCACCAAGGTCTTTCCTCAGGCATCCACCAGGCCCAGGTTTCCTTGAATGACATTTGAGAGCTGAAAACTTCAATATCATCTGAGAAATACTATTCCTTCCCAGGTGCTCAGGAACCTACAGGAGCTAGAAGGCCAGTGAGCCCTGAACATCAGTCCTGCCGGATATACTCAAATTCTCCTTCAGTGCCCCTAACCCTCCCCTGCCCCTCTCCAAGCCTCCCACCACCCAGCAACTAAAGGGGCATCCCCTGGCACTGTGAGGAGCTTCCAGAGCCCTTCTCGGGCTCTAAGGCCAGAGTTTATTCCACTGGTCAGTCCTGGGCCTTCCTAGCTGCGACATTCTCTCACTATCATTCCAGCATGGGGGCGCCAGACTCCCCACCTCTACCCTGAAATCTCTCCCAGTCCCAGCTCCACACATTCAACTACATCCTCTTCCAGCGGCCCCTCTCTCCAAACACATCCAGACTTGCTAAACCCCCAGCTCGCACACACACTGCACACCAAGGAGTGATGTACACTGCTTGCTGTTCCCCAGTACTGTTCTGGTGGCCTAAAGGCCTGCCTGGACAGGACCAAGAAACGCAGCACAGCCTGCAGGCCACACGTTCTGACTCCAGCCCCTACTCTGGCCATACTGGCCTCCTCATTGCTCCAGACCGGAAACCCATTCCCTAAACATGACCAGTGCGTCAGACCTTGAGTCTCAGACTCACTGCTCCCTCTCCCACAGGTGATGTTCTCCTCTTGCCAGAATCCAAACACTCATCCTCTGAGACCTGTCCCCTGTCCCCTGCTCAGGAAGGCTGCTTGGGGCAGAGGGGAGGCTGTGGGCCCAGGATTCCTACAGGCACTCCCAAGGGGACCTGGAACTTCTGTCTCTGGAGGGCCCACATCTGTATAATAAGATGTATAATGTCCAGGTGGCAGGGTTGTGAGCTGGGAGACTGAGCTAATGTGGGTGAGTGCTCACACTGGCACATGAAGTGACTACAGAAAGAAATCAGTTATAGGAACTACGTGATTATCATCATCACCCCCAACTTCACCACACCCTGGCAGCACCCCCAGGATGGGAGGGCTGCTCCCTATTGGAGGAACAGGCCAGGCATGCTAGAGGTGTCTTGAGGGGTTCCCCAGGTAATCTCCTTAAGTAAAGGCTGAAAGAAGTGGTGAGAAATAACTCAGGCCCTGCTGCTGGGGATGAGGAAACTGCACAGCCTCAATACAGAGATGGCGAGGGACCATCAACTCACCTTGCAGGGGCCTCCACTCTTCTCAAGATAACCACAGACCATTCCTTTACGAACTACCTTGGGAAATGGTTTTTCCTGTTTCTTGACCATCCTATTACATGTCGTGTAGTGAAGAATGACTTGCTTAGTCTCCTGAAGAGTGGGTACATGTGACGGCCCTACAGAGAGACATTCAGTAATAAGTGGATCTGCATGAGTAGAACATGACAGGGTCCCCCAGATCCCACGGTGGGTCTTGATCAGGGCATTCACAGTCTTTCCCTCTTAGAGAAGGAAGGACAGTGGGTTTTGTCCCATTTGATACAGAAGGACCTGAGGCCAACGGCTGACATGGGGAGCAGACGAGGTAAGAAGCAAAGCCAAGTCAGAAGGAGGGACAGATCAACACAAAGACAAGGCTTCTTACAAGGCCTGATACAAAAGCAAGTGTTGTCACTCTGGGTATCCACAGTAGCAGTGACAGGTGTCTGTACAGGGCAGGGTCACAGACTCTGGGTCAGGTAGTGCCCACGGGTTCCCTTCAGCCTGCAGGCCAACCCCAGGGCATCAGACATCCCCCCTCAGATCCTGCCAGCCAGTCTCACCAAATTGTAAAGTTCGGCCCCATCCAGTCGCCCAGCACACTGTCCCAGCTTTCACTTCAAAATCCTTTCCAGGAAGGCACACTGGCTGGATGTACGCAGAATAATTCACAGAGAGGGCCAGCAGAACAAGGGCAATGTCATGCCTCATAGTCTGATAATTATAGTAGTTATAGCAAATGATGTCTTGAACTGGAATGACCACTGCATTTTGGGAATTTGATTGTAACAATGTGTCTCCTAGGCGCACTGTATATTCCTCATGGCTGTGGGAAGACAACATGCCCCTCACAGAGATGCTGGAGGGGCTACACTCCCCTCCACCCCTTCCAGGTTCTTCCCAGCCTGTTCCCATCTCCTACCAGCCATCAGCCTTTCCTCCCTCTAAACAACATCCCCTCCTCATCCCAAACCACTGGAGTCAGTGATTCTCCAAGTGAGGTCCCAGGAGCACAGAACAGCACCCAGGATCTTGGTAGAAATGCAAGACTCGTGTTTCACTCAGAGTGAATACAAACTCGGGGCTGTGACCTCATTTTAAGGTAAAGAATGGAGAGATCGGGTAGGGGCTCAGGTAGGAGGCAGGCCTGGCTCCTTGTCAGGCAGCCTGACCCGCAGCCCAAGCCCACCGCCCCAAAACTTACCCTCTTACACAGTGAGCTGACGTCAGTACCCAACGTGGCGCAATGAGGGAGCCTCCACATTTGTGGACATTGTTGATCTGCAGGCTCACCTGCCAGGGCCACTTTCTCTCAGGGGATGGCACTCCACCAACTATCCGCATAACCCGATGGCCACATGTTCCTGTCCTCGGTACAAAGGACCGGAGGTGACGCTGCTGCCTCCCTCCTAATACCCCCACCGCGCCCACCACACCCGCCTCCTCCACCCCCACAACTACCAGCGCCTCCTCTAACATCAGCGACACCACGCCCACCCCGCTCAATTCCGCCAGGACAGCCTGACCCTTCAGCACCCCCATCAGCCAGGCAGTATGCCTCAGGGGATTCCAGGCAGGCCCATGCCGTCCCGCACAGACGCAGTACCTTGAGGAGGCAGCGGTTCAAAAGCGGGAGTCTGTGCAGGTTTCAAAGTCTCTCCCGCTGGAGTTATGGGAGGCACAGGAGACACAGGGTGTGCTGAAACATTCACGGATGTCGGGTATCCTGAAGTTGAGGGGGTCCCCTGCAATGTGGGGCTCATTGTAGAAGCCCCCTTGGGTCCATCACCCTCACCTGGGGAAGATGAAAGAACAATGGGAAGAGGAGCTGACCAGAATGCACCCCACACACCACTGGGCCATCGGCATGGCAGCCTGCTCACCCTCAAACCCCAC
>NW_011495042.1:1093423-1114694 GCF_000754665.1 Bison bison bison | reverse complement strand
CCCCCACCTCCCACCCCCCACGACCCCCCCGCCAAATCCCATGACCCACCCCCACCCCCCGACGAGGAGCCCAAGACCAGTCTCCTCTCATTCCTGCCCGCCCGGGCCTCACTGAGAAGTGGCTGAAAGACAAGGAGCCAGACCAGGAGGCCCAAGGAGCCGCCGCCACAGCGGGGGACACCTGGGGCCGCCATGGGCACTTCTGCTCGCCTCTGCACTCTGCAGCGCCCCCTTGCGGAGGCTCCGCGCCTGCCCTCCTGTTGGCGGGATCACACGACCAGACCGCGGACGAATCCCAAAGAGGCTCCTCCAAGATCTTCCCCTCCAGGTTATTCAACAAACACATATTCTACCCAGTGTTCTTAAGACCCTTGAACATATAATTAAGTCCTTCGCCTTAGAGATAGTCTGGATTCTATCCCTCAGCGTGATATAACCACAGGAACCCTTTAAAAAAAGAAAGAAAAGCAACCTGCCCAATGAATGATTTAAAGAATTTAAAAAAAGAAGAAGAAAGTATGGTAAATAGGAAATACAGGGGAAAACAGCAGTTTTGAGTCTGCATATAGTACCGTCTGCAGTACATGTGAATGAGTAAAACATACCAAACAACAAAAGGACTTTCATATTGGAGGAAAATGCAAGGTCCAGAAATGAGACTCTTTGAAGAGACAAATTTATACAAAGAGATACAGACACATGGAAAATAAAGGAATAGAAAGGGAAATGCCAGGTCACACTGGTGCAAAAAACCCAAAAAAGCTAGGAGTAACAATTCGGTAATTAGATGAAGCATTTCAGGCAGAGGTTGTATAAGGGACAATGGGAATTACAGTAAGAACAAGACATGAAGAAGGGGATGCAACGACAAGCCTTTAAAAGGTAAAGCAAATGAGACCAACTTATGGGAACTGGGGCTTCTTACATACTACTCTTGGGAAGCTGATAATTTACATAGGCAAAATTAAGCAAATATATAGACTATTTTACTCTCACAGCTCATCACCTAGACCTAACTGCACTATGATGAATTTTACAACTACCAACAGAGAACACTCACTCTTATTGCACACATAGAGAACTTTCAGAATCAAGGCCCTCAAGAAAATCAGTAATCTCAAGGAATCAATGTGTTGATTCTGTTCATGAGCCACACATCAATAACATGAAAATCAACTTGAAAAAAAAAACAAAAACTCTTCCTGAAACAAAGCCAAAACTCTAGATAATGATCCTCCTTTTAAAATTAGGAAATTATTTTTAAAAAATTAGGAAATCATGAGGGAAATTTGACATTTTGAGGATCAATACCACGGAAAGCATTACCTATGAAATTGCATGTGATACAGCCATAGTAGTAGTCCCAGAAAGGAATTTATAGCCGTGACTATATCAGAAAACAAAGACAACTGATAACAAATGAGCTAACTCAACTGAAAATGGGGAAAAAACCATAGAGTAAACTCAGTGAGAAAGTTTGGGAGAAAGGAGGAAATAATGAAAAACAGGAACAGGAAAAAATAAAATAGAGAAAAATTAAAGAGAGGATTGACACAATCTGAACTCTGTTCTTTGAAAAGCTTAATAAGAGAGAACGTTTTAGAAAACAAGAGAAAAAACATATTACAAAATGAAAAAAGGGAAGCAACTTAGGCACATGTTTAATCCTTAAAGAATACTACTAAATGCCTCTGTGAACACTCCTATGGCCAAGAGAGAACAATGGGCACTGCCCTTCCTGCCTCAAAAAGCCAAAAAAAGACAAAAATATGAAACAACCCTTTTCAAGACACTGGACACCAGGCCACAAAGGATGGACTGCTGAGTGAGGGAGTGAGCCTACTACTGCCCTGCTGACTGCCCGAGGCAGGGCTGCAGACAGACAGTGGGGAGAGTGTCAAAGGAATTTAACTGCACCCCAAAATAAAGCCCAAGAATATTTCTGGGAAAGTATCAGACACCAGGGAAAGGTCACAATGTCTGGTATCTGATCACCTAATACTCCCCACTCGAGGAACAAGAAAATACAACCCATCAAGGCAACAGTCAATCAATCACAACAAACCCAGAAGGGACACAAACATTAAATGCACAGGCAAGACTAGTGAAACAGCCACTCGGACTGTGTCCTACATACACACGCAGACTTTAGATAGACATGCTAAAGATGGAAAAGGATGCCAAGCAAACTCTAGATATAAAACCCGGCATGTGTGAGATGAAAAACATACAGTAGGGTGGGATTAACACCACAATAAACATCTAGAAAAAGCCATTAACAAACTCAGAGGCATGACAATTTAAAAAAAAAACAAAACCACACATGAAACACCAGTAAGAAAGCATAAAGAAACAGCACTGTGAGCTGGGAACTAATACATGGGTCACGGAACTTCCAAAGTGTTTCAGACAGAGAGACAAAAATATTGTAAGAAAAAATAGCAAATACTCTTCAAATATGATAAAAGCTGTAACTCCAGAGATCTAAAAAGCTCAATGAACATCAAACGAAGAAACATGAAGACAAGAAGATCAAAGTACAATATCAGAAAATTTCTCAAAACAAAAAAATAAGAGGAAAAAAATGAAAATGACGGGACATTTTGTAGCGGATGCAGTGGAAGTAATGTGCTTAGTTGAAGTCACCAAAGGCGTTGCTGGGCTTTCTTGTTTCAGCTCTCATATTATAAACAGACGTCCTACTCCGAGTCTACTCAGTGCCATATTTTTGCATTTCTGTGCTGTTGGCTGGTGATTTCCCTGTTTGAAAAGGCTCCACCCATTATGCTGGAGTGCTGTCTAGCACCCCTGAGGGCTCCAGCCTGGGATGCACACTGCAGAGAAAACAGATGGGTTAGGTCACCTCCACACAGGTAGGAACTACACTGCTGTTGGCCACGAGTTCAATGGCACTGAATCAACAGAGTGTATTAAATAAAGTGCTTTTAAGCAAAAAGAAACATAAAAAAAGATTGCCTTTTTGTCACTTAGTGAAAATGCTGTGATCAGAGGTTCCCAGGAGTCTAATACTGCATTTGCCTGAGAAGCAACTCTTCAGAGCTGGCTAATTCAGTGCTCAGAGCTGCTTCATAGAACATATCACCACAAAACCTGATGATTTTACCATGAGTGCTTAGGGTGGTTTGTCACCCACCAATAGGTAACTGACGCACTTACCGAAAGTCAGATTGTCCTACCTTGGCTGGGCCAAGGGTCCTAGATCAGTCCCCTGGAAACACACTTTGAGACAGATCTGTATGCCAGGGTTTGTTGAGGAGTGCTCTGGGGAAGATTCACACCTGGACGGGAGCAGGTGAGGCAGAGCTGGGCAATAAGAGAAGCTTAGCAGTCATGGGGTTGCAACTGAGGTCTCAGCTGATCCTCAAGAAGCCCTTCCCAAGTTGTCCTAAAAGGAGGCAAGGAGGCTGGGCCTTCACATTCCTGCTTGACAGACAGACATTTAACATGGGCTACCTGCTGTGAAAGGGTGGCATCTTGAGTGAATTGAGTGTAGCGCTTGCCCGTGAGGGAGCTATGACTGTATTCACAGATGCTGGAGAACACGTGTGACTTAGCAGAAATGCCACACTTCACTACTGAGCTCCTGAGTCCTTTGGACATGATCCTAGGATCCTTGTCATTTGGAGACCTTGCTCACCATCTGGTGTGATAGGATATTTCAGGGTGAATTCATACATTTCCTGGCCCACTCCTGGATACTACTCAAGCCATTTCTCCAAGAAGCCCTGGCTTCTGTGGGTAGAAAATCATTATTTCAAACCACAATTTGGGCATTAGAAACTCACATAGGTATGCCTCACTACTCCTAATGACTGGAAGCCTGCAGCATTTTCTATTGGGTTTTGTGTCCTTGTCTTTTGAAGTCCAATATTTTCACTAGAACTCACTTCCTACCTGTCAATCTCCTCCTCTCCCTGTTAGCTAGCTCTTTCAGAGGGTGGTTCCATCCAGACACCAAGCCCTGACCTAAGGGTCATCCTAATGACCACCTCTTCCCTCCCACCTGAGCCCCACATCTTATTCCTGCTCAGAGCCTAGTTCCTAATCACAACAGAAAGTCCGTGTATATTTGCCAGCAAGGGCAAAAATGGCTGCCATTACACTGGAGGCTGCCGCTCTCGTTTCTGAGAGGCCATGCCTGACGTTTCTAGGACCTAGAGGCTGATGCTCAACATCTGAGTTACTTGAACTGAAATCCCTCGCCCACCACAGGAAGAACATTCTGCTGCCAGCAAACAAAGTGCACCCACACTGAGGCTGTAGCCTCCCCAGGGCTTGGGATTCTCCTCCAGCAGGGGCTGGAACATCAGCTTCCCATATGGGATTTTCCCTCTTTGATAAGACAACCTGGGCAGGAAAAGGAGGGCAGAGCAGTGAGCTGAGAGGCCCTGAGAGAAAGGAGTAAGGTGACAGAGGAGACATCAGTATTCACTTTCCATTCACTCACTCGCTCACCAAACAGTTCCTGAAATTGCTCTACCTGAAACCTGGAGCTGGAAGCGGGAAGACACAGAGTGTCTTAAGCTTGGGCACAAAATGCCACCAAGAGGAAAGCAGAGTAGGGAACCTGCCCAGGGCCACCAGAGTCAGGGGAGCCCAGGAGAAAGCACATTTCACGGCCCAGGGTCGTCCACAGGAGACACTCTGGGGAGGACTCAGTGCTCATAGTGGAGGCAGAGAATGAGAAATGAGGAGCCGTACTGACATTCTCAGCAACAGAACATCACTGGACAGAGCAGGGGAGCTTGTTCTGAAAGAAGGCTGCAGGTGAGAATGGCATGGAATAGCCAGACTCAGGCCTCTGAGTCCGCATGACTGTTCATTTCTGTAAATAACTGTACTAGAATGTATCTGTGTGTGCTCACTCATGTCGGACTCTTTGCGACCCCGTGGACTGTAGCTGCCAGGCTCCTCTGTCCATGGGATTTCCCAGGCAAGAATACTGGACTGGGTTGCCATTTCCTACTCCAGGGGAATCTTCCCAACCCATGATCTAACCTGCGGCTCCTGCACTGGCAGGCGGATTCTTTAACAGTGAGCCACCTGGGAAGCCCATGGTTCCGCTGAGGTCCACTTATATCTGGAAGCTTGAACACAGACCAAGGAAGGATGGGTGGACAGGACACAGAGCCTGGGAAAAGATCAGCAGCCAGTCCAGGTGACTATGGGACCCTAGGCCTGCTGATTGAGAAGCCACACACACACACAGAGCCAGACCCTCCATCCTAACCCCGTGAAAACTCAGCTCTTTGGGTCTCCTCCAGGCATGTCCCTTGCGGGGCGGCACGAGAGGTACAAGGCTGTGTGAGTGCGTCACGCCCTCATCTCCGCCCTCCTGCCTCCAGGCTCCCATGCAAACTCAGTTCCAACAGCCCCGCTTGGAGTGATGCTGACACCTACAAGAGGAGCATTAATGCCTAAAAGAGGCCCTGGACCCACTGCCTAAGACACCAGCAGGCTTCCATCCAGGTAGACAGGCTCCTCATCTCCCACCTTCTAGAGAGTAATGGACACCATGAAAGGTCCCTCAGCTCAGTGGGAAACTAGTTCTCTACAGCATGTTATATGCAACCCCACAACCTTCAGAAGAACAGAGATTCACAACACATAAGAGACTTTCTAAGCATTTATTGAGTTGACATCAGAAATCTCCACACTCCTTAATGTCTCAACACAACTTGGGGTGAGCCTGGATGTGGCCACTGGAGCACTGGGAAGGGGGTTCCAAGACTGAGCTGCCCCAGGAAGGCTTGTGTGGCAGAGGCTGGACCCTCACAGATGGATCCACGTCGGGAAGCAGGGGACCTTTGGCCAACCCAGACAACTGAGTCACATGCGGACGTGCTGAGGCCTCGCTCTCTCCCAACAATCACCATGTGCACTGATACGATAAAGTGTCAGATAATGCTGCTGCCAGGGATGATGTAAAGATGTTCTGCAAGATGTGGGTGAAGCACCCTGAGGCATCGCTGCAGGTCACTCTCCATCCAGCTGGGGGTGTTTCAGCCACTCCTTCCCAGCAGCAAAATGCGGCCATGGTGTATGTGTAGATGCGGTAGGTTCCTGGAGCAGCAGGCTGGAAAACTCTCAAGGTTTCTTGCTTCCATTTCTCAGTCACGTGGACCTCCACATGGTCAATGGATTCCAAATTAAACTGAGGATAGGGCATTGAGTAGGAGTCAGAGGTCAGAGGCAGTGCTAGTCCAAGACTCAGAAACTGGAAGAAACGTGACCAGGGTGATCACGGGGTCAGCAGGATGCTCCAAGGCAGCACCAGACACAGAGGCAGGCTGAAGTAGCCCGTTGAATCTGTATGAGAGGTCTTACTCACTCTAGCAATGAGCCAATCCTTGTAGAAACTCACTTCTGTATAAACTCCTGGATACCCGCTGCGACCACAGCCAATGCCCCAGCTCACAATCCCCACTTGGACCCATGAATTATTAAATTCACAGACCAGGGGACCCCCAGAATCTCCCTAGATAAAGATAAAGAAACAAACACAGTGATGGAAGAGGGACAACGTCATAACAGCCTAGTAGCCATGCAAGGCAGTGGGAAGATGGACGTGCATGGGGCTCCCCAGGCACCACTAGGGCTCCACCAGCCCTAGGTTTCCATGTGTATGAGATCTGAGAATTGATAACATTTACCCAAATTGTGTATGTCATCAATACAGTCTATACCAAAAACTGAATATTCTCAAAGAAAATGTATGTACTCTGAGATATTAGTAATGAATAAAATCCTTACCTGTTTATATTGCCTGTCACTTAGAAGAGGCTATAACACATGACTTGTATTATTGGTATTTCATGCCTGACTCTCCCCTCCTCCCCTGTCTCCCTCTAGGCAGCATCAGGACCTCTCTCCTGAAGCATCAGGTCAGACCAGCCCAGCAGAGCCTTGGTGGCTTGTCCCCTTAAACCCTCAACTTGAAGACAGGTGACACAGGCACTGCCAGATCATGTAGGTCCTACCGCCTGTGGATGAGGAACATCTGGGAGGACAGCTAAAATGCAAAGGCAGCAAAGGGCCCATGAACTCACCTGGCAGGCATCCTTTCCTTTGGAGCTGATAGCACAGACAGTCCCCTCCTTGACCACATCAAACTGACTTTCCAACTTTTCGCTGAGCACCTCATTACAAGTCTCATAGCGAAGAATGTTTAGCTCAGCCTCCTGAAGCTCTTGTGTAGAAGCTTGTGGTACATCTGTAGAGAGAATTTAGGAGTAGTTTAGATCTGCCTAGTGGGACAAGACAGGTGCCCCCGGTACCCACTCTGGGTCTCAATACAATGTGTTCACATACAGACACCCTCGTAGGGGCAGTGGATATTGTTCCTGTTTGACACTACAGGACATGAGGCCCAGCGCTGATATGGCGAGAGTGGTAAAGAATCCAAACCAAGACAGGTAGAGAAGAACTAATAGAGGCAACCTGAGAAATTAAAACTAAATATCTGTCACTCTGAGCATCATTAGTAATAGCAACAGGTGTCCTGTCCATCAGTAAAGTATTTTTAGTTTAGAGCAGGATCAGACTCTCAAGACACATAGTACCCCAAGAGTACCAAACCCACCCTCTCCCCAGGGATAGAAGTCTCTACAGTTTCTTCCAGAGGCATTCAATGGCCTCTTCTCAGTCACAGGAAGCTCCCTGTCCACCAAGACCAGTACTTCCAGTTGGGACAGCTCAGAGTAGCTGACAGATCGACATCCCCTGAGTTTAATAATCCACCCTGGAGAGAACCCACTTTGCTTGTCGCTCAAGCCCCCAGGTCCTGACATACTAACAAAAATTTGTAACACCATCAAATGACTCCCATCAGCATCTTCTCCACCCTCCTCCCTTACCTACTTGCTAGAAAATTGCCTGTCTCTCCCTTTAGTTTGGAGGCCCACACCTGGGCACCAGGCAGCCCCTTCCCCAGCCCAAGTTTGCTGCCATCTTGCTTCAAAGTCTCACCTTCTTCCTTTACTTTTCCCCATCCAGTCACCCAGCACTCTGTACCAGCTTGGACCATGAAAGCCTTTTCAGGGAGGCACACGGGTTGGATGCTCGCAGAGAAATTCACAGGGAAGGCGAGCAGAGCAAGGGCAATGTCATTTTCGATTATTCCGATAGGATTGAAATGTTTGTGGATAACGATGTCTTGGACTGGGACCGTGACTGCCATTGTGGAGGTTTGCTGCAACTGTGTGATTCCCATCTTCACTGTGTATTCCACATGGCTGCAGAGAGATCCTGGAAGCTCTACACTCCCCTTCCACATCTTCTAGGCTCCCAGCCTCGTCCTATCTCCAAAGCCGCTCATCAGTCACCTCCCTCCCTCCAGACCACATCCCTTCCCAGATCCCTGATCAAGCGGTTCTCAAAGTCTGGTCCCCAGATGAGCAGCATTGACCTCACATGGGGGCTTGGTAGAAACACAAATTCTCAGGTCCCACTCCTGACCTACTGAATCAGGGGATGGAGACACACAGTTATTGTTTTAACAAGTTCTATGGGTGTACCCATGCTCATTAAAGTTTGAAACCACTGAAAGTAAAGCCAAATTGATCAGCTACAGTCCATTCCCCTTAAATATTTCCTCTTGCAAGTCTTTGCGCATATATTTTTTCCCTCTCCACGTCTTGCCACTTGACTTGAAGGCTAATCCACACAGGCTTTTTAAAAAAAAAAAAAAGGAGCTCTGAACCTGATTTGGGGTTTGACTTTCCAGCCTATCAAGGGCCCTGACATTACCTACCTCTGACTATAGCCTGAAGAGCTATAGTCAGGGACTGTGACCCTTGATTTTAGATGAGGAAGAGGAAGCTCAGGAAGGGGTTAGGACTGGCTCTAACCTGAAGCCAAAAGCCCAGAGCCCCCAAAACTCACCCAAATATGCAATGGGCCGCGGTCAACACCCACCGACTGCCAATGAGGGAGCCTCCGCATATGTGTTTTTGATTGACCTGCAAGCTGACCTGCCACGGCCACTTCTTCTCTGCGGCTGGCCTTCCACCAACTATCCTCGAAGTCCGACGGCCACACGCTAGAGCAGGTCAATGAAGGGAGAGGACTGAAAGTGAAGCCATTGACACCACTGCCACCAGAGCCCGATGAGCCTCAGAAGTCTCAGAACCCTCAAAACAATGCCATGTCCCCTCCAAGCCCCAGGCCAGGCCTGTGTTCCCCTAAGACTCCTCAGAGAATGGCCATGTCCTCTCAGATCTCAGGGGCAGAGTTGGGTCTGCTCAGATGGCCCAGGGAAAACTTGTGCCTCCTGAGAGTCTCCTCCCCCAGAGCAGGGGCACCTGCCCCTCACCCCAGGCTAGTTCTCTGCCACAGGGCTTGGCCAGGAAACATCACCTGAAGGAAAGAGGGGTTTGGGGGTCTCTCCTGGTGCCTGTGGGAGTGTCATAGCCTTGTATGAATCAGAGTCATTTAAGGTAAACGCCACCAAATTGGGGGCTACCGAAGTCATACGGGATTCAGGGGCCCCGGAAGTTCCCAAGGAGGCAGCTTCCAATGGCGTGCTCCGGGGTCCTCGCGACCACCCCAAGGTAGGTGGAGAGGGTGAGGGCAGAGCTGACCTGCCCTGCGCCCCCTCCCCACCCACCAGGGCCTCACTGAGCCAAGGTTGAAGGGCCAGGAGCCAGACTAGGAGGCCCAGGGAGCCGCTGCCGCTCTGGAGGACACCTGGAGACGCCATGGCACCTCTGGTAGTCGCCTCCAGGCTCTGCGGCGCCCCCTCGCGGCGGCTGCACGCCTGCCCTCCTGATGGTGGGGAAATGGCTCTGTCGTGGGGGCAACTTCTCTTCCCCGGCTCTGAGCGGACTCATTTATGAGTGACTCCCAGATGCCTGACATCCCCTGGCCAAGGTCCCTGGCCACAGAGAGTGACAGCCACGCCACTGCCGCACAGAGATGCGTCCATCACTCCCTGTAGGGCTGGATTAGGCCTTTCCTGGCATTTCCCTCCCCTTCTTGTTGGCAGTAAAAATTTAAATTCCTCAATATAAACGCTGCACTGAACGTTAGCAACACTGAGTTAGGCATGATACTGATATCTTTTTAAAAATCTACATCCACATGAAAAGAACCATTGGTAAAATGCAAATTAAAATCACAGTGAGATATCACTACACATCTAATAGACTGGCTAAACTTTGAAAATTGTGACAACACCAAATACTGACACAGATGCAGATACGCTGGACCACTCATACACCGTGGTAGGAATGTAAAATATTACAGCCACTTTGGGAAACAGATCTGCAGTTTCTTATAAAACAGAATGTGCAATTACCATATGACTCAGTAATTGCACTCCTGGGCATTTATCCCAGTGAAATAAAGATTTACATACACACTCGTACAGGCACAGACACACAAATACTTCAACAAATGTTTATAGTGGCTAAATTCATGGTAGCCAACATCTGGAAACAACCTTGTAATAGAATAATGGCTTCCCAGAGAAATTCCCATTCTAATCACTGGAACTTGTGACTATATTACATGGCAAAAAGAATGTGATAAAATTTAAAACTCTGGAGAAAAGAAGATTAACCTAGATTGCATACATAAAAGTGGCCACAATACTTTGCAGCTCCTCCTGTCAAGAGACAAAATCAGGGGCTTCCTTAGTGACTTAGTGGTAAAGAGTCTGCCTGCCCATGCAGGAGACATGGGATTGATCCCTGATCTGGGAAGATCTCGCATGACGTGAGTAACCAAGATGTGTGTCTCAACTACTGAGTCTGTGCTCTGGAGCCTGGAAGCTGCAACTGCTGAGCCCACATGCCGTAACTACTAAACTGGGAGTCGTAGAGCCCACGCCCTGCGACCAGAGAAGCCGCTGCAATGGAAAACCTATGCACTGGGACTAGAGAGTGGCTCCTGCTCGCCACAGCTAGAGAAAAGCCCGCATGGCAACGGAGACTGCTCAGACAGCCTAAAATAAAGAAATGAAATAATTCTTTTAAATCACTAGGAAGAGAACTCAATAGTTTTTTAAAAAAAGAGAGAGGCAAAGTCAGACTGTGATAGAAGCAGCCACGTCGTGCTGTGCTGTGCTTAGTCGCTTCAGTTGTGTCCGACTCTTTGCGAGCTGACGGACTGCAGCCCGCCAGGCTCCTCTGGCCACGGGATTCTCCGGGCAAGAATAATGGAGTGCGTTGCCATGCCCTCCTTCAGGGGATTTTCCCAACCCAGGGATCAAACCCACATCTCTTATGTCTCCTGCATTGGCAAGAGGGTTCTTTCCTACCAGCACCACCTTGGAAGCCCCACTTGGTCTATCGGTTCAGTCGCTCAGTCATGTCCAACTCTTTGTGACCCCATGGACGCAAGGCTTCCCAGTCTATCACCAACTCCCGGAGTTTGCTCAAACTCATGTCCATTGAGTCAGTGATGCCATCCAACCATCTCATCCTCTGCCGTCCCCTTCTCCTCCTGTCTTCAATCTTGCGCAGCATCAGGATCTTTTCCAGTGAGTCAGTTCTTCACATCAAGTGGCCAAAGTATTGGTCTATATGACCTGGCAAATCCTATGGTGCTAGAGTTTGCTGTGGTGAATTAAAATGCTTGTAAGAAGTCTTTGCTATGTCCTAATTAGAGAGTCACTGTATAGATCCCTACAGTTCTGAAGCAAGACCACACACTCTGCTGCAAAGAAACTATATTCTTTGAAAAGCAACTTCTGGCACACTACTGAATCCTAAAAAGAAACTAAATACCAGACCACAGGACATTATGTGACTAAGAGACCAGTGCCTCCTATCATAAGGTGAATATTTAGCCAAATTAAGTCATAAACTCAGTTAGAAAAAGCAAATTCACCACTCATTGGAAGCCATATATTTGGGATTAGATCATGGCAGGTCCTGAAGACACAAGTAAGCTGTGCAAAGAAAAGGCGTAGACACCACCATCCCCCATCATGGCACTTATCTGTATTGAACTGAAGCTTCTCCATCAGTTCACACTCATAGCCTGATAGGCAGGATCCTATGACCAATTGATGAAAGAAGAAAAAACCTGGGCCTGGTTCACAGATGGGCTCAAAATCTTAGTGCCAGCTGAAAAGAGACAGCTGTGGCACTAGAACCTCATTGAGTAGTTACGTATACACATGTACATTCTTTATATAGCCAGCATTGCCTGCTGATAATGCCTTTGCTGACACCACTCTCAGTGGACTGAAGAAACATGTAACTTGCCATCATGGAATCCTGAGTAACATCACCTGACATACAGGGGCCTGCTTTTTGATCAGGAAGGTGCCAAGTAGGTACATGGTTAAAGGATCACTGGAACAGTCATAAACTTCATTATATAGAAGTTAGAGGATTGATCAAATACTGGAATGGCCTCTGTATTAGTTTTCTCTGTTCTGTAACAAATACAAATTCAGTGGCTTAAAACACATTTACTACACATTTACTATCTTACAGTTCCTGTGGGCCAGGAGTCCAGGCACAGTTTACCTGGGTCTTCTGTAAGGCTGCAGTCAAGGTGTCAGCCAGGGCCAGGTTCTCATCCACCGGGAGACTCGACTGGAGAAGAGTTTCCTTCCAAGCTCAGTCAGTTGTTGCCTGAATTTGTTTTCTGCTGTTGTGGGACTCATGGCAGCTTGCTTTTCCAAAGATAGCCAGGGCGAGAAAGACACAGAATGAGTCCTCAGCAAGGTAAGAGTTTTACATATTGCAACATAATGTTAAGGGTGACATCCCACTCCTGAAATCAATCAATCAGATTCACTTTTCAAATTTCCTTGATGGGGAAGTAAAAATGACTAATTTTATTAAGTAGTGACCTTTTGGTCCACATTTATTTAAGATTCGGGGTGATGAAATGACAATTATGCACAAAGCACTTCTGCTGTATAAAAAGTCTTTTGGACTCTGTGGGAGAGGGAGAGGGTGGGATGATTTGGGAGAATGGCATTGAAACATGTATAATATCATATATGAAACGAGTCGCCAGTCCAGGTTTGATGCATGATACTGGATGCTTGGGGCTGGTGCACTGGGACGACCCAGAGGGATGGTACGGGGAGGGCGGAGGGAGGAGGGTTCAGGATGGGGAACACGTGTATACCTGTGCAGATTCATGTTGATATATGGCAAAATCAATACAATATTGTAAAGTTAAAAAATAAAATAAATAAATAAATGGAAAAAAATAAAAATCATTGAATTGTACACTAAAAGTGAGTGAATTTTATGATATGTAAATTATGCCTCAATAAAAGTTTTCAGAAACCTGAAAAAAAATAATAAATTAAAAAAAAAATCCAAAGAGCAGAAATACACCAAACAGCAAATAGGTCCAAGATGAAATGTTTAAAAATAATGGATTATTTCCATTATCTGAATGGTGGAGACTGTTTCAGAGTTTTTATATATATCAAAACACATTTAATTGTTCACTTAAAATATATGAATTGCATTTTATGTAAATTACCCATCAATAAAGCTCTGGAAAAAAAAAAGTAGGATGTTCACTCAAGCAAACTGTACATCTGTTAAGCTGACTTATCAGCTTTTATCATGGGATATCAGTTTTACTTAAAAGAGTGACTAATAAATTGTGGTAATTTAGACTTACATATTTGGCAGACATATGATCAAGAATAAAGTTTTTTTAAAGAGTCTGCAACTTTTAAGAAAACAAGTGACAGTATTTGTTGCCAATGATAAGATTTGAGCTTAGAGGTGAAAAGTTTCGGAAAATTTATATTTGCTCTCATGAGTTCAACACCTTTCCAATAGTTAAATACTTTTCTGACAACAGTAGTGGTAACATGAGTGAGTGTGATTTTTTATTATGTAATGAAATGTGTCAACATTTGGGAATTCTATATAACAAAGTGAACCAATATTTTTCAATGATTTACAAAATTATGCATAGTTTCAAAAGATCCATTAGAAGTGAAAGATAGACTTCTGAAGTTCAGTGTATTTTCATATCCTTACTTGTCATCTGTGCCTTCTTTCTATAAAATGTTTGCTCATAATATCTACTCAGTTTTACATTTGAGCTGATTTTAAAGTACTTTCTGTTTAGTTTTTTTATATGCGTCCTAATCTTTTGTTGGAGTGTTGGTGTTGGAGAAGACTCTTGAGAGTCCCTTGCACTGCAAGGAGATCCAACCAGTCCATCCTAAAGGAAATAAGTCCTGAATATTCATTGGAAGGACTGATGCTGAAGATGAAGCTCCAATACTTCAGCCACCTGATGCGAAGAACTGACTCATTGGAAAAGACCCTGATGCTGGTAAAGATTGAAGGCAGAAGGAGAAAAGGACAACAGAGGATGACATGGTTGGATGGCATCACCGACTCGATGGACATGAGTTTGAGCAAGCTCCAGGAGATGGTGATGGAAAGGGAAGTCTGGCGTGCTGCACTCCATGGGGTCTCAAAGAGTCAGACACAACTGAATGATTGAACTGAATCCTTTGTTAGTAATGGGTATTTCAAGTATCATTCATAATCATGATTTGTCTTTTCACTGGATTACATGTTTTGATGAACAAAAGTTATTTAACTATAATGCAGTCAGAAGTAACCATCTTTTTCTTTATCATCTATGCTTTGGGGGTCTTATTTTTAAAAGCCTTCCCCACCCTGGGGTTTTAAAGGTACTGTCCTATATTTTCTTCTAAAAGTTTTAAACTTCTGTTTCTCATGTTTAGTCTTTCATCCATGTAGTTATTAAATACATAGCATGAGACAGGAATTCAGTTTCTTTTTTTTCTACTTAACCATGTCTCCTAACACTATGTACTGAATGGCCTACTATGCCCCCATTCATCAACAGTGCCACCTCTTTTATATATATATACGTGTCCGTAGATACTGAGTCTGTTTCTGGCCTCTCCAGTCTTTCCATCGTTCAATTTACCTATGTCTGTGCCAGTACTATGGTTTCTTGACCACCAGAGCTTTTGCGCATCAACATATGAGAGAATGCATTCTCCTACCTCAACTTCTTCATTAGGGTTTTGGCTACTCTTGGTACTCCATACACGTTTTAAAATAAGTTTGACAGTTATTTAAACTGTTGAACATTCTATTTGAATTGCATTAAATCTAAAGACCATTTTGGGGAGAACTGCCATATTCATGGTATTACCCTTTCCTATTCATGAACTTGGGGTATCTCTCCTATTTAGATCTTCCTTCACATCTTTCAATAAAATTTCATAAATGTTCCCATAAAGTCATGCACATCTTTCAGAAATGCAATTTTATGTTATTCTTTTATTTAATAATGCTATCAAATTACTTTATCAGTTTGGAAAGTTTGTAGATTTTGATGGGTTTCTATACTGACAACCAGGTTATGTACAAATAATTATATTTTTTTCTGTAATGAACATGTTCTCTTTGCTCTTCATGAACATTCTCTCATTCTATTTTGGGTAGTCCTGTCTTGCTTAAAAAAAAAAAAACTAAAAATTATAAATTGTTTACACAGTCATGATTTTAGATATCTGTTATTTCTTCTTTGCTCACTTTATTTGTTAAGGTACAGGCTAAAATGTGGTAACAGAGATATCTGAAGATACAGTGGCAAAAATAACAAAGTTTACTTCTCTCATACCCGTCCACCTATAGGCAACCCAGGTCAGTTTCTGCCACCCTTAAAATGGGCATACACCTGCATCCAAGATGGCACCTCCATCTTCCTCACCTTCCACTTTGGGAAGGGGAAAGAGCCAAGAAAGTCTGCCCATGTCTGCCGAGGTCCACCCCGGCTGATCCAGGGTATTCGAAGCGGGGACGGCATCAGCGAATACACTAAAGAGTAATAGAATGAGGATAGCTCAGCAGGAAAATTCAGTGGAGAAAAGAAGCTGAGTAGCTTGGTTTACGCGGGAAACCAATAAAACTTCAAGACAAGAAGCTTGCACCACTTACGTAGGCCGCAGGCATCCTTCCGTTCTCCCAAAGGAGAGGAGACACTGAGGCCTCCCCGGTTGGATCTTAGAAGCCCAGGCATAATTAGTAAGCATGGCTGGCTCCGCGCTCCAGATGGAGACTCAGCCAGAGTTTGAGAGAGAGAGAGACATGGGGATACCAGTATTTCGAGGAACTGATCCCAATTCTTTATTTTCCAGAGTCTGTTTTTATACACTGAGATGTTATACAAAAGTCATGCGGGGACAGCAGTCCTGACTTTTATTAAAGTCAGGTGCTTCATACAAATGTATACAGAAGTCTTAATGGTGTTACATCATCTTCTGGCCAGGGGGGCCTGCTGACAATTTATGACCCTCTCCTTGTGACAGTGGTCAGTCAACCAGAACACTTATTTCTCCATGGGTGATTATTTTTGAAACAGACGCCACCCAAATAAAGTTACATTCCTATAGGGTGAGGGTGTAGTGGGTTTTAGTTAAAGAAAGAATTTACTTAGCCTAAGGTCCAACGTAATTAATATCAAAGTTTAATACTTATTTCTTCTATATATTCATTAACGTGTATAAGGGCAGGGGATGTGGAAATTTAGCAGTAAACATTGGCTCAACAAATGAAAAACCCTTCACCAATACAATTTCTAATCAGCCCACTATACTTATACTAATAGTTTTTTAACTTCTCTAAAGAACCTGTTTTTAGAAGGTTTAAAGCATCTCATGCCTCTCACGGTTGGGAGGCTGTGAGCAATCACATGTGGCCGGACAAGCCTGTCAGGCAGGCTAGAGAAGCTTCAGAGGAGTTTGTAGGTTGAAACACTCCTATCACACCCAGGAATTATTATTAACTGGAGCTCTAAGTTAACTCCTTCTCCAAAAGAGGCGTTGGGGGACAGTCCCCTGTAAAGTCAGAGGTGTAGGTGAGAGCAAAAGTAGTAAAGTAGGCAGGCTCTGGTTATGGGGGTAGATGCTCGAGAATTTCCAGGGGGACTCCTGAGGCTCAATCCTGCCTTTGCGTATGTCGAGCCTCCTTCCTCATGACCTTTGCCATTGGCAGAGTGCCTCCCGCTGGCTCCCTGCACATGTCCCTTTGAAAGGCACATCCCTCCAACAGCACACATTACTTCTATTTACATCTGCTGCTGCTGCTGCTAAGTCGCTTCAGTCGTGTTCGACTCTGTGCGACCCCATAGACTGCAGCCCACCAGGCTCCTCCATCCATGGGTTTTTCCAGGCAAGAGCACTGGAGTGGGTTGCCATTGCTAATGAAACATAAATTAGGTACATGGTCCCCCTAGGCTTCAAGGGAAGCTGACAAAGGTAATTTTTAAGTGGGTGACCACCCAGATCACTCAGGATCCATTTTACCAGTTTGGTGTACCCATCCCCAAACTGCTCTGGTTACAGCTACTAAGAACTCACACCTGCATCATTCTCAGGAGGTTTACCTTTGGGAACATGGAGTCTCATTACAGGAGGTGACAAGGAGTTGCATTCCTACTTCTGATCCTTCCAGTCATCCTGGCTTCCAGTGTGCCCAGTGATTTAGTGGTACTAGGGCACAAAAGCCCAGCTCTTGTGCCTTAAGACTGGAAGAATTCTCTAGTATAACACAGATCCCAGAATTATGCTAAGCATAGACTTCACCTATCATCACTTTCTTACTAAACTTTTTCCCCTTACCTATCCTGCTTCCTTCACACTCATACAGGTTTCCCCTGAAAATAACCCTCTTAAGTGTTTGAACATGAATCCCTGTCTCAGAATTTGCTTCTAGAGAAATGATCCAGTGGGTGCTGGAGCTGGCTTGTACCAGTTCACGAGAGCCAGTAGTTAATTTGCAGCAATTTTGTGAGCTAGTTGTTTAAAATTACTATTATTGTTGAAAATTAAAGTATAAAGCCTACAGTTAAAGAAATTACATTAAAAACAAAGGTAATAAATAATCAAAAGCCATCACTTTTGCATTATTTTACTGTATTTACCTGTGCTCTTGGGGTTATGTCTACTGTAGCTGTATGGTAGAAATTCTGTATAATGGTGCACATCTCTTCCCAACTCCAGACTCAATAATGTCATGTTACTTAACTTATATGCAGAGTACATCATGAGAATCGCTGGGCTGGAAGAAGCACAAGCCGGAATCGAGATTGCCAGAAGAAATATCAATAACCTCAGATGTGCAGATGACACCACCCTTATGGCAGAAAGTGAAGAGGAACTAAAAAGCTTCTTGATGAAAGTGAAAGAGGAGAGTGAAAAAGTTGGCTTAAAGCTCAACATTCAGAAAACTAAGATCATGGCATCTGGTCCCATCACTTCATGGGAAATAGATGGGGAAACGTTGGAAACAGTGTCAGACTTTATTTTGGGGGGCTCCAAAATCACTGCAGATGGTGATTGAAGCCATGAAATTAAAAGATGCTTACTCCTTGGAAGGAAAGTTATGACGAACCTAGATAGCATATTAAAAAAGCAGAGACATTACTTTGCCAACAAAGGTCATCTAGTCAAGGCTATGGTTTTTCCTGTGGTCATGTATGGATGTGAGAGTTGGACTGTGAAGAAATCTGAGCACCGAAGAATTGATGCTTTTGAACTGTGATGTTGGAGAAGACTCTTGAGAGTCCCTTGGACTGCAAGGAAATCCAACCAGTCCATACTAAAGGAGATCAGTCCTGGGTATTCATTGGAAGGACTGATGTTGAAGCTGAAACTCCAATACTTTGGCCATCTCATGCAAAGAGTTGACTCATTGGAAAAGACCCTGATGCTGGGAGGGATTGGGAGCAGGAGGAGAAGGGGATGACAGAGGATGAGATGGCTGGATGGCATCACCGACTCAATGGACATGAGTTTGGGTAAACTCCAGGAGTCCATGATGGACAGGGAGGCCTGGCGTGCTGCAATTCATGGGGTCGCAAAGAGTTGGACACGACTGAGAGACTGAACTGAACTGAATAGTTTGAAATAAGCCTGGATGGAAGTATTTCTATCACAGAAATGTGCAAATGTTACAGATCAGGACTTTTTTCCCCTACAGAGCAACTTGTTAAAAATTTTCAGGTACCTTATGAGAATTACCTAAGGCATCAGGTCATTGCATAAGACATCTACTGTTACGAAAGGAGAAGAGAATGGATATTGGGGCTAATTAGAATGCCACATAGGCCTATTTTTGTTAAAAGCTGGAGGCAAAAGTTTCATAAAGTGAAATACACAGATCTTAAATGCATGATTTAATGTTTTAATGAATATATGGGACCCTGTAACGACCATCTCAATCAAGATATAGAACATTTTGGAGTTCACTGATGGTCCAGTGGTTAAGAATCTGCCTGCCAATGGGTACACAGGTTTGATCCCTGGTCTGGGAAGATTCCACATACCATAAGGCAACTAAGCCCATGCACCACAACTACTAAGCCTGTGATCTAGAGCCCTAGAGCTGAGACTAATGAAGCCAGCGTGCCTAGAGCCCAAGCTCTGCAACAAGAGAAGTGAGTGAAGTCGCTCAGTCGTGTCCGACTCTTCGCAATACCATGGGCTGTAGTCTACCAGGCTTCTCTTGTCCATGGGATTTTCCAGGCAAGAGTACTGGAGTGGGTTGTCATTTCCTTCTCCAGGAGATCTTCCTGACCCAGGGATCGAACCCAGGTCTCCTGCATTGCAGGCAGACACTTTACCCTCTGAGCCACCAGGGAAGCCCTCACCACAACTAAAGAAAGCCTGCTTGCAGCAATGAAGACCCAGTGCAGCCAAAAAAATATTAAGTAAATAAGTAATCTTAAAAAGAGGTATAGAACATGTCAAAACCCCAGAGAGTGTCTGTGTGCCCTCTTCAAATCCATCACAGGCAACTGCAGGTTACGTGTTTTGCTTGTTTGGTCTTCACATAAGTGGAATCAGAATACTGCACTCTTCCAGGTCTGACTTCATTCAGTCAACATAATGTTTTTGAATTTCATTCATGTTCCTGTATATAACAGCCCTTTATTCTCTTTTATTGCCAAGTTGTATTTTAGTGACTGTCGTTTATCTGTTGACAGACATTTGAGTTGTTTCCGGATTTGAGCTATTATGAATAAAGATGCTGTGAACATTCGCAAGTCTTTGACTATACATTGTTGCTTCTTTATTCTAGTCTGTGGCTTTTATTTTCATTTTCTTAACAGTGTCTTTGAAAGAATAGAAGATTTTCATTTTGATGAAACCCAATCTTTTTTTTTTTTCCTAAATGGTTCATGCTTTTCCCACCCTATATAAAGAATCTTTGCCTACTCAAGGGTCACAGAGATTCTTCTTCCAAGTTTCTTACATTTAGTTCTATAATCCATTTTGAGTTAATTTTTCTATATACTTCAAGGTAAGGATTGAGGTGCTTTATTTTTTATTTATTTTGTATAGGAATGTCCCATTGTTCCAGCATCATTTGTAAAAATAAAACTATCCTATCTCCAGGTGAGTTATCTTTGCACCTTTGTTAAAATCAACTGGCCATATAAATGTGGATCTATTTCTTAACTCTTGATTATATTCCCTCGATCTATATGTCTGCCCTTATGCCAATATCACATTGTCTTGATTACTATACCTATATATTAAGTCTTGACTATCCTGTAGTTCTTTATTTTGCTTATTCTAGGCCCTTTGCTTTTCCACATATATTTTAGAATCAACTTTTCAATTTGTACAACAAAAGCTCAGGCTTGAAAAACATGAAATTTTTTCAAATTTGGAAATATCACACTATCAAATTTCAAGACTAACTACAAAGCTATAGTAACTAGGACACTGTGAAGTTAGCATAAAAATATACAAATAGATAAGGAATTGAACAGAGTCCCAAAATAGGTGCACATATATCCTGAAAGATGATGCTGTGAAAGTGCTGCACTCAACATGCCAGCAAATTTGGAAAACTCAGCAGTGGCCACAGGACTGGAAAAGGTCAGTTTTCATTCCAATCTCAAAGAAAGGCAATGCCAAAAAATGCTCAAACTACCGCACAACTGCACTCATCTCACACGCTAGTAATGCTCAAAATTCTCCAAGCCAGGCTTCAGCAATATGTGAACCGTGAACTTCCTGATGTTCAAGCTGGTTTTAGAAAAGGCAGAGGAACCACAGATCAAATTGCCAACATCCGCTGGATTATGGAAAAAGCAAGAGAGTTCCAGAGAAGCATCTATTTCTGCTTTATTGACTATGCCAAAGCCTCTGACTGTGTGGATCACAATAAACTGTGGAAAATTCTGAAAGAGATGGGCATACCAGACCACCTGATCTGCCTCTTGAGAAATTTGTATGCAGGTCAGGAAGCAACAGTTA
>NW_011495042.1:1089856-1093138 GCF_000754665.1 Bison bison bison | reverse complement strand
CAGCGCTTACTCCTTGGAAGGAAAGTTATGACCAACCTAGATAGCATATTCAAAAGCAGAGACATTACTTTGCCAACAAAGGTTTGTCTAGTCAAGGCTATGGTTTTTCCTGTGGTCATGTATGGATGTGAGAATTGGACTGTGAAGAAGGCTGAGTGCTGAAGAATTGATGCTTTTGAACTGTGGTGTTGGAGAAGACTCTTGAGAGTCCCTTGGACTGCAAGGAGATCCAACCAGTCCATTCTGAAGGAGATCAGCCCTGGGATTTCTTTGGAAGGAATGATGCTAAAGCTGAAACTCTAGTCTTTGGCCACCTCATGTGAAGAGTTGACTCATTGGAAAAGATTCTGATGCTGGGAGGGATTGGGGGCAAGAGGAGAAGGGGACAACAGAGGATGAGATGGCTGGATGGCATCACTGACTCGATGGACGTGAGTCTGAGTCAACTCCGGGAGGAGGTGATGGACAGGGTGCTGCGATTCATGGGGTTGCAAAGAGTTGGACATGACTGAGCGACTGATCTGATCTGATATACTGTCAATTAATTTTTGATAAAGCACCAATGCAAATCAATGTGAAAATAAATGTATTTTCAACAAATGGTACTGGTATTGGATAAACATTAGAGAAAATCAAACCTTGTTCCCTATCTCACACTGCATCCCCAAATTTAATAAACCTCAGACTTCAATGTAAAAGCTAAAATTATAAAGCTTAGGGAGAAAAAATAGAAGAAAAATCTTTGCAACCACAAGTTAAAAAGTGAAAAAAAGCAAGCCACAGACTTAGGAATGAATAAAAAGATAAGTCTCTTGATTTAAAATGAGCAAAAGAATTAGAAAGTTGATTCACAAAAGAAGATACACATATGAGCAATAGTACAGGAAAATGCACTCAATATCATTAGTTACAGGGAAATGCAAATTAAAACCTCAGCGAGAGACCACTTCATACCTGTTAGAACTGGCGATCTTCACCAGGTCCTGAGGAGGGAGGATATGGATCAAGCGGAACCACCATTTACTGCTAGTAGGAGCGTCAGTTCAGTTCAGTCGCTCAGTCGTGTCTGACTCTTTGAGACCCCATGGACTGCAGCATGCCAGGCCTCCCTGTCCATCATCAACTCCTGGAGTTTGCTCAGTCTCGTATCCATTGAGTCAGTGATGCCATCCAACCATCTCAGCCTCTGTCGTCCTTCTCCTCCTGCCTTCAGGATCTTTCCCAGCATCAGGATCTTTTCAAGTGAGTCACTTCTTTGCATCAGGTGGCCAAATTACTGGAGTTTCAGCTTTAGCATCAGTCCTTCCAATGAATATTCAGGACTGATTTCCTTTAGGATTGATTGCTTTCATCTCCTTGCAATCCAAGAGACTCTCAAGAGTTTTCTCCAACACCATAGTTCAAAAGCATCAATTTTTTGGTGCTCAGCTTTCTTTATGAGCCAACTCTCACATCCATACACGACTACTGGAAAAACCATAGCTTTGACTAGACAGACCTTTGTCAGCAAAGAAATGTCTCTGCTTTTTAATATGCTGTCTAGGTTGGTCATAGCTTTTCTTCCAAGGAGCAAGCGTCTTTTAATTTCATGGCCACAGTCACCGTCTGCAGTGATTTTGGAGCCCAAGAAAATAAAATCTATCACTGTTCCCACTGTTTTCCCATCTATTTGCCATGAAGTGATGGGACCGAATTCCATAATCTTGGTTTTTTGAATGTTGAGTTTTAAGCCAGCTTTTTCACTCTCCTCTTTCACTTTCATCTAGAGGCTCTTTAGTTCTTCTTCACTTTCTGCCATAAGGGTGGTGTCATCTGTGTATCTGAGGTTATTGATATTTCTCCTGGTAATCTTGATTTCAGCTTGTGCTTCATCCAACCTGGCATTTCACATGATGTACTCTGCATATAAGTTAAGTAAGCAGAATGACAATATATAGCCTTTACATACTCTTTTCCCAATCTGGAACCAGTCCATCGTTCCATGCTTCCTGACCTGCATATAGATTTCTCAGGAGACAGGTAAGGTGGTCTGGTATTCCCATCTTTCTAAGAATTTTAACAGTTTGTTGTGATCCACACAGTCAAAGGCATTGGCGTAGTCAATGAAGCAGATATTTTTCTGGAATTCTCTTGCTTTTTCTATGTTCCAATGGATGTTGGCAATTTGATCTCTGGTTCCTCTGCCTTTTCTAAATCTAGCTGGAACATCTGGAAGTTCTCAGTTCACGTACTGTTGAAGCCTAGCTTGGAGAATTTTCAGCATTACTTTGCTAGTGTGTGAAATGAATACAGTTGTGCGGTAGTTTGAAAATTCTTTGGCATTTCCTTTCTTTGGGATTGGAATGAACTGACCTTTTCCAGTCCTGTGGCCACTGCTGAGTTTTCCAAATTTGCTGGCATATTGAGTACAGCACTTTCACAGCATCATCTTTCAGGATTTGAAATAGTTCAACTTGTATTCCATCACCTCCACTAGCTTTGTTCATAGTGATGCTTCCTAAGGCCCACTTGACTTCACATTCCAGGATGTCTGGCTCTAGGTGAGTGATCACACCATCGTGATTATCTGGGTCGTGAAGCTCTTTTTTGTACAGTTCTTCTGTGTATTCTTGCCACCTCTTCTGAATATCTTCTTCTTCTGTTAGGTTCATACCATTTCTGTCCTTTATGGTGCCCATCTTTGCATGAAATATTCCCTTGGTATCTCTAATTTTTCTGAAGAGATCTCTAGTCTTTCCCATTCTATTGTTTTCCTCTATTTCTTTGCACTGATCACTGAGGAAGGCTTTCTTATCTCTCCTTGATGTTCTTTGGAACTCTTCATTTAAATAGGTAGATCTTTCTTTTTCTCCTTTGCCTTTCGTTACCCTTCTTTTCTCAGCTATGTATAAGCCCTCCTCAGATAACCATTTTGCCTTTTTGCATTTCTTTTTCTTGCAGATGGTCTTGATCATGGCCTCCTGTACAATGTTATGAACCTCCATCCATAGGTCTTCAGGCACTCTATCAGATCTAGTCCCTTAAACGTATTTGTCACTTTCACTGTACAATTGTAAAGGATTTGATTTAGGCCATACCTGAATGGTCTAGTGGTTTTCCCTACTTTCTTCAATTTGAGTCTGAATTTGGCAATAAGGAGTTCATGATCTGAGCCACAGTCAGCTCCTGGTCTTGTTTTTGCTGACTGTATAGAGCTTCTCCATCTTTGGCTACAAAGAATATAATCAATCTGATTTTGCTATTGACCATCTGATGATGTCCATGTGTAGAGCTGTCTCTTAT
>NW_011495042.1:1087786-1089756 GCF_000754665.1 Bison bison bison | reverse complement strand
TGAAATATTCCCTTGGTATCTCTAATTTTTCTGAAGAGATCTCTAGTCTTTCCCATTCTGTTGTTTTCATCTATTTCTTTGCATTGATCACTGAAGAAGGTTTTCTTATCTCTTCTTGCTATTCTTTGAAACTCTGCATTCAGATGTTTATATCTTTCCTTTTCTCCTTTGCTTTTCGCTTCTCTACTTTTCATAGCTATTTGTAAGGCCTCCCCAGACAGCCATTTTGCTTTTTTGCATTTCTTTTCCATGGGGATGGTCTTGATCCCTGTCTCCTGTACAATGTCATGAACCTTATTCCATAGTTCATCAAGCACTCTATCTATCAGATCTAGACCCTTAAATCTATTTCTCACTTCCACTGTATAATCATAAGGGATTTGATTTAGGTCATACCTGAATGGTCTAGTGTTTCCCTACTTTCTCAATTTGAGTCTGAATTTGGCAATAAGGAGTTCATGATCTGAGCCACAGTCAGCTCCTGGTTCTTTGTTTTTTGCTGACTGTATAGAGCTTCTCCATCTTTGGCTACAAAGAATATAATCAATCTGATTTTGCTATTGACCATCTGATGATGTCCATGTGTAGAGTCATCTCTTGTGCTGTTGGAAGAGGGTGTTTGCTATGACCAATGCATTCTCTTCGCAAAACTCTGTTAGCCTTTGCCCTGCTTCATTTTGTACTCCAAAGCCAAAGTTGCCAATTACTCCAGGTATCTCTTAACTTCCTACTTTGGCATTCCAATCCCCTATGATGAAAAGGACATCTTTTTTTTGGTGTTAGTTCTAGAAGGTCTTGTAGGTCTTCATAGAACTGTTCAACTTCAGCCTCTTTACAAATAATTTGGAAAACTCTGGAATTTTCTAATAAAGTTAACCATACATCTATTCTATGAACAAGCAATTCCACTCCTATGTTTATTCCCAAAAGAAGCAAAAGCATATATGCACAAAAAGTCTTGTACCCGCGTGTTTACCAGCACCTTTCTTCATAATAGCCCCTAACTAGAAACATCCCAAATGTCCATCAACAAGAGAATTAATGAACTGTGAAAACTCATGAAATGGATAACTATTTAGCAATACAAAGGAATCAACTGATGATACACATGAGAACATGGATTAATCTCAAAAACAGTATGTGGAATTGAATGAAGGCAGTCAAAAGGTACAAACTTCCAGTTATAAGATAAATAAATTCTAGGGATGTAATGTACAACATGATTAGTATAATTAACAATATCACATGTTACATACGAAAGCTGCAAAGAGAACAAATCGTAAGAGTTCTCACAAGGAAAAGTGTATTTCTATTTCTTTAATTTTGTGTTTATAAGATGATGGCTGCTCACCAAACTTAATATGGTAATCATTTCATGACATATGTAAGTCAAATCATTAGGCTGTACGCCTCAAACTTATACAGTGCTATATGTCAATTATATGTCAATAAAACTGGAAGGAAAAAAGACAAAAACAGTATGTGGAAGGCAGACCCAAAAGAACAGACTGTATGGTTCCATTAATGTGAGATACAATAACCTGCAACTCTAATGTGACAGTAAACAGAACAAAGGTTATCTCTGGGAGGGGATGATAGAAAGGAATATAAAGCAGCATCTGGATCGATGGAGATGTTCTCCATCATGATTTTGATGTTAACATGGGTATGTATTTGTTAAAACTCATAAAAGAGTACACTGCAATATGTGCATTTTACTGTATATAAATTATACCTCAATAAATAAAATAATAAGAGAAATACATTGAGATAATAGTCATTCATCAACATAAACCTCTAACCTTATCAGTTTTTAAATATGACTAGAGACGGAGTGCAGAAGAATTGATGCTTTTGAACTGTGGTATTGGAGAAGACTCCTGAGAGTCCCTTGGACTGCAAGGAGATCCAACCAGTCCATACTAAAGGAGATCAGTCCTGGGTGTTCATTGGAAGGACTGATGTTGAAG
>NW_011495042.1:1081840-1087686 GCF_000754665.1 Bison bison bison | reverse complement strand
GGAAAAGACCCTGATGCTGGGAAAGATTGAGGGCAGGAGGAAAAGGGGACGACAGAGGATAAGATGGTTGGATGGCATCATCGACTCAATGGACATGGGTTTGGGTGGACTCCGGGAGTTGGTGATGGACAGGAAGGCCTGGCATGCTGCGGTTCATGGGGTCGCAAAGAGTCGGACACAACTGAGCAACTGAACTGAACTGAGAGAAGGAAGCAATGGCACATAGCAAAGTAGAAATAAAAATAATTTAGTCTAAATAAGAAATGATTTTAAAAGCTTCTATTCATAACAATCCAGAAATAAAGCTATAATACCAACTGAATTAAAGTGAGATTTTTCTATGAGTAACTGAAACTGAAGATGATGGTGGCTCAATTAAGAGAGTTTATTTCTCTCTTGCATAAAGAGATGTGATGGCATCTATATTTGCTCTATAAATTCCAGAGAGTCAAGTTCCTTCTGAATTTCTGTTCTATACCCTTAACATGTTCCTCATGTTCCAAGATTGCTGCTCAAGCTCCAGTCACCATGAATATACTCTAGCCAGCAAAGAAGAAAGTGACAAAGGGCTTGTTCTCCTTTCTTTGAAAGGTATCTTTAATACCTTCCAAAATTCATACTCAACATCACTACTTACATTTTATTGACCAGAACTTATTACCAAACTTAAGACAGGTGGGAAGGTTGGAAATGTATTCTTTATCCTGACACCATATATGCCCAGAAGGAAGGGTCTGAAAGAAGCCATAAGACCATCAAGTTGACTTTTTTATTCACCTAACTATTCATATGCACCTTCTCCCCATATGCAAAATGCACGATCCTCTCCTAAAAGAAGGCAAACTCAAACTTTCATGAAAGAAATCAAGAAACAGTGAAGTGCTCTGCACAATGACAGAGAGGTAATCTGGGACCACACGGTAGTGAGGGAAACAGGCCAGTAGAGACACACTGTGTGTGGTGTTGGCCGCTCAGTCATGTCCAGTGCTTTGCGACCCATGGAGTGCAGCCCACCAGGCTCCACTGCCCAAGGAATTCCCCAGGCAAGAACACTGGAGTGGGTGGCCATTTCCTTCTCCAGGGGATCTTCCTGAACCAGGGATCAAACCCAGGTCTCCTGCATTGCGGCCAGATTCTTTACTGTCTGAACCCCAGTAAGCGACCCAAACTGTCCCCTCCCTGAGTCTCAGTGCTGTTCTCCATAGCCTGGCCAAGGCAGTCCGGTGCTCCAGGCTCCATAAACCTAGAAGGGGAGCAACAGAATCACACAGAAAAGTGGGGTGATGTTTAGGTATAACGCCCTGACCCCTCTCCGGCTTCCAGGCTTCTCTCTCACTCCCTCCTTCCCAGATGCAGTGGCTAGCAAACTCACCTGCAAAGGTCCCTGCAGAGATGCTAATGGCTATGAGGGACACAGAAGCAGGACCCAACTTCTAAAGCCATCTGTCCACTCACATCACATCAAATCACTTCACTCCAGGGCTTTAAAAGACCATGAATACTTTCCTAAGCTAAATGTGAGATAAGTTCTCTTCAGTGACCCCAGACCAGTAGAGCTGCAGAACACACAAATGATTCTCCAAACATTTATTGGGTTGACATCAGAAGTCTCCACACTCTGTAATACTTCAACACAACTTGGGGTGAGCCTGGATGTGGCCACTGGAGCCCTGGGAAGGGGGTTCCAAGACTGGGTTGCCCCCAGAGGGCTTGTGTGGCAGAGGCAGATACTCACAGGTGGATCTACGCTGGGGAGCAGGGGACCTTTTCCAAACCTAGATAACTGAGTCACATGAAAACATGGTAGGGCCTCCTCACTCTCTCCCAACAATCACCACACAGACCGGTTTGATAAAAGTGTCAGATCTAACACTGCTTCACCAGTGACGATGTCTCTTCTTTGCCAGATGTTCCCCATGATGTGGATGAAGCATCATGTCCACCTGGCAGATCGCTGTCCATCCAGCTGGGATGTTTTCACCCACTCCTTCCTGGCAAGCAGAGCACGGCCAAGGGGTAGACATGGATGAGGCAGGGAAACTTCCAGGGCTTCTTGCTGCCAGCTCTCTGTCATGTGAATCTCCACAAGATCAGTGGATACCAAATGGAATTCAGGAATTGGCACTAAAGTAGGAGTGGGAGGTCAGAGGCAGGGCTAGGTGTGAGACTCAGAAACAGCGGGGAGTGTGGACCAGGGTGATCACAGGGTCACCAGGAGGCCCAGGGGCAACACCACACACAGCAACAGGAGGAGCACCACTGGATGCAAAGAGGCAGCCTTGTTCACCACTGCAACTAGCCACTTAGCGTAGAGAGCAGTTTCTGTGTAAACTCCAGGCGTATTGTTACGACCACAGCCAACGCCCCAGCTCACAATCCCTACCTGGACCCATGTGGTACTGTACTGACAGACCAGAGGGCCCCCAGAATCTCCCTGAAAAAGAGAAAGAAATCAAACATCAGGAATGGAAGAGCACCCACATCAGGGCAGGCTGACTGCACAGCAAGACACTGAGAGACGGGCATCTGTGAGCCTTCCCCAGACATCTCCCAGGCCCAGATTTCCGTGATGGTAAGAACTGAGGACTGAAA
Organism: Bison bison bison; assembly: GCF_000754665.1. Taxonomy (NCBI): domain Eukaryota; kingdom Metazoa; phylum Chordata; class Mammalia; order Artiodactyla; family Bovidae; genus Bison; species Bison bison. The sequence goes on along the minus strand of NW_011495042.1, from coordinate 1,085,094 downwards.
AGTCAACTGGAAAATTTTAGTATCCTCTGAAGACATTATGACTGGTCATTTCCTACACTACATGCATGTGTGCTAAGTTGCTTTAGTCATGTCCAGCTCTTCGAGCCCGCCAGGCTCCTCTGTCCATGAGACTCTCCAGGCAAGAATACTGGGGTGGGTTGCCATGCTCTCCTCCAAGGGATCTTCCCAACCCAGGGATTGAACCCAGGTCTCCTGCGGCTGCTGCACTGCACACAGATTCTCTACCACTGAGCCACCAGGGAAGCCCTCCTATACTACAGTGGTTGTTAAACACTTCAAATACGACCTCTGCACTGAGCCCCTTAATCCGTACACCTAGCCTAAGTTTCTGTAGAGCTCCTGACCATACAGCCAGCTGACTCCATATATTAAGCTACACTCTCAAGACATCCCACATACTCATCCCAGCTCATGCAAACACTGCACATCCTTTTCCAAAACTGCTCTGGTGCCCCCCACCAACCAGCTCAGTCCGAAACTCAGAGTCCTCTTCAAGCTCTCCCTCACTCCCATCCTCACATGCAATTGGTTACCAAGAACTGATGACAATGTGCTTCAGATCCCCTCCACCCCTCCATGAGCCCAGGTCCTGCCTGGGGCTCAGCACCATTGCCCACATGGAGAAAACAAACTCCCGGCCTACAGGCCTGCCTGGACAGGACCAAGAAGCGCAGCACAGCACTGCAGGCCACACATTCTGACTCCAGCCCCTACTCTGGCCATACTGGCCTCCTCATTGCTCCAGACTGGAAACCCATTCCCTAAACAAGACCGGTGCTTCAGACCTTGAGCCTCGAACTCACTGCTCCCTCTCCCACAGTGATGTTCTCCTCTTTCCAGGATCCAAACACTCATCCTCTGAGACCTGTCCCCCGCTCAGGAAGCTGCTCAGGGCAGAGGGGATGCTGTGGGCCCAGGGCTCCTACAGGCACTCCCAGAGGCCCTGGAACTTCTGTCTCTGGAGGGCCCACATCTGTATAATAAGATGTATAATGTCTAGGTGGCTGGGTTGTGAGCTGGGAGACTGAGCTAATGTGGGTGAATGCTGAAACTGGCACAGAAGTGCCCATAGAAAGAACTCAATTACAGGAACTACATGATTATCATCATCACCCCCAACTTCACTGCATCCTGGCAGCACCCCCAGGATGTAGGGCTCCTCCCTATTGGAGAAACAGGCCAGGCCGGCTCATGGGTATCATGAGGGGTTCTCCCCTGAATCTCCTTAAGTAAAGACTGAAAGATAAGGTGGGAAATAACCCAGGCCCTGTCACTGGGGAAGAAGGATACAGACGTGGCAAGGGACCCATGAACTTACCTGACAAGAATCTTTTCCTATACTATTATAGCCGCAGATCACTCCTTCTTGTACTAAATCCTTATCTGTTCGTAGGGCCATCTGGAGCAGCCCATTACATTTTTCATAGTACATGATATATTGGTCGATCTCCTGGAGAACTTCAGACACAAGTGGGCCTTCTACAAACAAAGAAGAAACTCGGCAGGTGGTAGATCTGCACAGGTGAGTGATAAGCCCCCAAACACCTTAAATCCCACCTCCCCCCCGAAGAAGGCATTATAGAGGTCATTGTCCCCATCTGACAATGGAAGAAACTGAAGCCCCAAGCTGGCAAGGGGAGAAGAGAAGGTAGGAACCAAATCCACAACAAAATAAGGAAGAACAGATCAGGACAGGAAGAGGCAAGCCTGACCATTGTGAGAAATGATAACCAAGCATCTGCCACTCTGCGTATCAATAGTAATCATGAAAGGCATCGCATACATTGGCAAAATGCCTTTACTTTAAAGCAGAATCACAGATGCTCAGACAAGGAGCACCCGAAAGCAACAATCCAGGCTCTTTCCAGAGATAAGAGGCCCTATAGCCTCAGCAACAGGGGTCTTCTGGCTCTGCCAAGACGCCCAAGGACAGAAAGTTCCCTACACACCAAGGCAAGTACTTCCAGCAACAGACAGCTCTGACTGGCAGACAACTCATCACATCCTGAAGAGTTAACCCTGGAGAGAACTCCAGAGCATCCGGTTCTGTCCCCAAGGAACCTAAAAATACCCCCAAACCAGTCAGGCACACTTCCCCACAAATCTGCAGGAGACTTTGCCCATGTATTTTTTCTTCAGAGGACAGCTCTGGTTCCCAGGACTGGTGCCTTTCATAAATGGCTGGCATCAAATATTTGTGTTGCAACAAAAGATTTCAATCAATTTCTGGGCTCCAGCCATTTGGGAACCATTAACCTGGCTGCTCCCTTACCCACCCGCCAGGTGGTAGCCTCTCCCACCCCACCACTTTAGTGCTATTGCTTACTCCAGGGATAAGGCTGCCCCCCTCTACCCAAGGTTACTACCTCCTCACCGTCTCACCAAATTCTTGCTTCCTTCCCCATCCGGTCACCCAGCACCTGGTCCCAGCTTGCACGCGGAAAGTCTTCTCAGGGATGCATATAGGCTGGATAACGCCAGTGAAATTTACAGGGTAGCGGAGCCGGAGAAGAGCAAGGTCATTTTTAACGGTTCCACTTGTTGAGAACTGAGGGTGAACGACGACGCGGCTGACAGGGACCACCAACCCTGATAATGTACCCTGGAGTTTCCGATCTCCCATCATGACACTGTACTGGTAACGGCTGTGGGAAGAGGACATGTCCCTCATAGAGACCCTGGGAAGCATCCTTTGTGCCTTTCCACACACATCAGCTGTTTCCCAATCTGGCCCCAACCTCCCTCACCACTCTCTCCATGCCCCTATCCCCAAAATCCCCTCCTAATGACTTTCAAAATGGATTTGCTACAACTGGATTTGATCATCAAATTAGCATTCCTGGTAACAAGACTACCAAAATGCAGAATCTCTCCCATTTTGATTGTGCGGGCTTTGGTTTGGTTTGGTTTGGGTTTTCTATCAACTTGCAGGGCAATAGAAACTAAAGGGTGTCTGAGGAGGGCAGGACTCTGGCATCTCCACTGTCATTACTCACCTTAAAATACAGTGGCCTGCAGTCAGCACCCACCTCTCTGTGACGAGGGAAGCTCCGCACACATGTCTGTTACGGACCCTCAGGCTCACCTGCCAGGGCCACTTCCCTTCCTCGCTGTCGTGTCCTCCCAAGATTTTCAGGAACACTTGGCCGCACGCTGGGGTGAGGACAGGGTGGCAAGGAGAACCTCTGAGAAACAGGCCCTGACCCCCGGGAGCCTCCGATACAGCCAAGAAG